>NW_027326407.1:0-322500 GCF_048164855.1 Canis lupus baileyi
GCTTGGAGGCACTCGTCTTGTGTGCCGGGAGATTCCAATTACCTCTCCCAACACTTGCGTCAAGCAGTGAGCCTAGGCCTTTTGGAAGCGAAAGGTAACGGCAGGCAGGATGTGGGGTTACAGGCCACAAGCTCAACTCTCAGAAGTGTGTATGCATGGGAGGCAGATGTCTGCTACCCACTCGGACATGGGAGTTGGAACCTAGCTACACTCCTATTGAAGAAGGATGTTGGAAATCGCTGTATTCAACTCAGATACACGGGAGTTCAGGCCCAATGCTTCCACATGCTTTTCCCACAACCTATCCCAGCCACTAACATAAGGAGGTTAGCAGGTACGTCTACAGTCAGGCAGGATGCGGGAGGGTTCTGCCCTGTCCTCAGCTCTCACAGGGAAGCATGCCTAGAAGCCAGCTCTCAACTAGCTGCATTCTAATGACAGTGTGAAGGTAGCAGTATTCTGAGTAAGGAGGTTCCCAGATTACCACTCTACTGCACCTGGAGATACCCTCCAGGTCTGCATTGTTACCTTGCGTCTCAGAAGCCTCTGGCAAAAGTCTCTGGTGAAGACGTGGGAAACTCACTCTGCAGGCAGTGTGGAACTGTGAGGGACTGAGGGTGAGCTCAACTCTCAGCAGTAAGATGATTTTGGACAAGGCGTTCAGCTACCTTCTCACATATGGAACTTAGTATGTAGCACCAGTCTAGCCCAGGAATTACAGGGAAAACGCTGGATTGAGCTTGGAGGCACTCGTCTTGTGTGCCGGGAGATTCCAGTTACCTCTCCCAACAGCGAGCCTAGGCCTTTTGGAAGCGAAACGTAGCTGCAGGCTGGAGGTAGGGTTACAGGCCACAAGCTCAACTCTAGGAAGTGTGTATGCATGGGAGGCAGATGTCTGCTACCCACTCGTACATGCGAGTTGGAACCTAGCTACACTCTGATGAAGAAGGACTTTGGAAATCGCTGTATTCAACTCAGATACACGTGGGTTTAGGCACAACGATTCCACATGCTTTTCTCACAACCTTTCCCTGCCACTAACATGAGGACGTTAGCAGCTCCTTCTACAGTCAAGCAGGATGCGGGAGGGTTGTGCCCTGTCCTTAGCTCTCACAGGGAAGCATGCCTTGAAGCCAGCTGTCAACTAGCTGCATTCTTAGGGCAGGGTGAAGGTAGCAGTATTCTGAGACAGGAGGTTCCCAGATTACCACTCTACTGCACCTGGAGATACCCTCCAGGTCTGCATTGTTAACTTGCGTCTCAGAAGCCTCTGGCAAACGTCTCTGGTGAAGACGTGCGAAACTCACTCTGCAGGCAGTGTGGAACTGTGAGGGACTGAGGGTGAGCTCAACTCTCAGAAGTAAGATGTTTTTGGACAAGGCGTTCAACTACCTACTCACGTATGGAACTTAGTATGTAGCACCAGTCTACCCCAGGAATTACTAGGAAATCGCTTGATTGAGCTTGGAGGCACTCGTCTTGTGTGCCGGGAGATTCCAATTACCTCTCCCAACACTTGCGTCAAGCAGTGAGCCTAGGCCTTTTGGAAGCGAAAGGTAACGGCAGGCAGGATGTGCGGTTACAGGCCACAAGCTCAACTCTCAGAAGTGTGTATGCATGGGAGGCAGATGTCTGCTACCCACTCGGACATGGGAGTTGGAACCTAGCTACACTCTGATGAAGAAGGACTTTGGAAATCGCTGTATTCAACTCAGATACACGTGGGTTCAGGCACAACGATTCCACATGCTTTTCTCACAACCTTTCCCTGCCACTAACATGAGGACGTTAGCAGCTCCTTCTACAGTCAAGCAGGATGCGGGAGGGTTCTGCCCTGTCCTTAGCTCTCACAGGGAAGCATGCCTTGAAGCCAGCTGTCAACTAGCTGCATTCTTAGGGCAGGGTGAAGGTAGCAGTATTCTGAGACAGGAGGTTCCCAGATTACCACTCTACTGCACCTGGAGATACCGTCCAGGTCTGCATTGTTAACTTGCGTCTCAGAAGCCTCTGGCAAACGTCTCTGGTGAAGACGTGCGAAACTCACTCTGCAGGCAGTGTGGAACTGTGAGGGACTGAGGGTGAGCTCAACTCTCAGAAGTAAGATGTTTTTGGACAAGGCGTTCAACTACCTACTCACGTATGGAACTTAGTATGTAGCACCAGTCTACCCCAGGAATTACTAGGAAATCGCTTGATTGAGCTTGGAGGCACTCGTCTTGTGTGCCGGGAGATTCCAATTACCTCTCCCAACACTTGCGTCAAGCAGTGAGCCTAGGCCTTTTGGAAGCGAAAGGTAACGGCAGGCAGGATGTGCGGTTACAGGCCACAAGCTCAACTCTCAGAAGTGTGTATGCATGGGAGGCAGATGTCTGCTACCCACTCGGACATGGGAGTTGGAACCTAGCTACACTCTGATGAAGAAGGACTTTGGAAATCGCTGTATTCACCTCAGATACACGTGGGTTCAGGCACAACGATTCCACATGCTTTTCTCACAACCTTTCCCTGCCACTAACATGAGGACGTTAGCAGCTCCTTCTACAGTCAAGCAGGATGCGGGAGGGTTCTGCCCTGTCCTTAGCTCTCACAGGGAAGCATGCCTTGAAGCCAGCTGTCAACTAGCTGCATTCTTAGGGCAGGGTGAAGGTAGCAGTATTCTGAGACAGGAGGTTCCCAGATTACCACTCTACTGCACCTGGAGATACCCTCCAGGTCTGCATTGTTAACTTGCGTCTCAGAAGCCTCTGGCAAACGTCTCTGGTGAAGACGTGCGAAACTCACTCTGCAGGCAGTGTGGAACTGTGAGGGACTGAGGGTGAGCTCAACTCTCAGCAGTAAGATGATTTTGGACAAGGCGTTCAGCTACCTTCTCACATATGGAACTTAGTATGTAACACCAGTCTACCCCAGGAATTACTGGGAAATCGCTGGATTGAGTTTGGAGGCACTAGTCTTGTGTGCCGGGAGATTCCAGTTACCTCTCCCAACACTACGGTGAAGCAGGGAGCCTAGGCCTTTTGGAAGCGAAAGGTAGCTGCAGGCAGGAGGTAGGGTTACAGGCCATAAGCTCAACTCTCAGAAGTGTGTATGCATGGGAGGCAGATGTCTGCTACCCACTCGGACATGGGAGTTGGAACCTAGCTACACTCCTATTGAAGAAGGATGTTGGAAATCGCTGTATTCAACTCACATACAGGGGAGTTCAGGCCCAATGCTTCCACATGCTTTTCCCACAACATATCCCAGCCACTAACATAAGGAGGTTAGCAGGTACGTCTACAGTCAGGCAGGATGCGGGAGGGTTCTGCCCTGTCCTCAGCTCTCACAGGGAAGCATGCCTAGAAGCCAGCTCTCAACTAGCTGCATTCTTATGAGAGTGTGAAGGTAGCAGTATTCTGAGTAAGGAGGTTCCCAGATTACCACTCTACTGCACCTGGAGATACCGTCCAGGTCTGCATTGTTACCTTGCGTCTCAGAAGCCTCTGGCAAAAGTCTCTGGTGAAGACGTGGGAAACTCACTCTGCAGGCAGTGTGGAACTGTGAGGGACTGAGGGTGAGCTCAACTCTCAGCAGTAAGATGATTTTGGACAAGGCGTTCAGCTACCTTCTCACATATGGAACTTAGTATGTAGCACCAGTCTAGCCCAGGAATTACAGGGAAAACGCTGGATTGAGCTTGGAGGCACTAGTCTTGTGCGCCGGGAGATTCCAGTTACCTCACCCAACAGCGAGCCTAGGCCTTTTGGAAGCGAAAGGTAGCTGCAGGCAGGAGGTAGGGTTACAGGCCATAAGCTCAACTCTCAGAAGTGTGTATGCATGGGAGGCAGATGTCTGCTACCCACTCGTACATGCGAGTTGGAACCTAGCTGCACTCTGATGAAGAAGGACTTTGGAAATCGCTGTATTCAACTCAGATACACGTGGGTTCAGGCACAACGATTCCACATGCTTTTCTCACAACCTTTCCCTGCCACTAACATGAGGACGTTAGAAGCTCCTTCTACAGTCAAGCAGGATGCGGGAGGGTTCTGCCCTGTCCTTAGCTCTCACAGGGAAGCATGCCTTGAAGCCAGCTGTCAAGTAGCTGCATTCTTATGGCAGGGTGAAGGTAGCAGTATTCTGAGACAGGAGGTTCCCAGATTACCACTCTACTGCACCTGGAGATACCCTCCAGGTCTGCATTGTTAACTTGCGTCTCAGATGCCTCTGGCAAACATCTCTGGTGAAGACGTGCGAAACTCACTCTGCAGGCAGTGTGGAAATGTGAGGGACTGCGGGTGAGCTCAACACTCAGAAGTAAGATGTTTTTGGACAAGGCGTTCAACTACCTTCTCACATATGGAACTTAGTATGTAGCACCAGTCTACCCCAGGAATTACTAGGAAATCACTTGATTGAGCTTGGAGGCACTCGTCTTGTGTGCCGGGAGATTCCAGTTACCTCTCCCAACACTTGCGTCAAGCAGCGAGCCTAGGCCTTTTGGAAGGGAAAGGTAGCAGCAGGCAGGATGTAGGGTTACAGGCCATAAGCTCAACTCTCAGAAGTGTGTATGCATGGGAGGCAGATGTCTGCTACCCACTCGGACATGGGAGTTGGAACCTAGCTACACTCCTATTGAAGAAGGATGTTGGAAATCGCTGTATTCAACTCAGATACACGTGGGTTCAGGCACAACGATTCCACATGCTTTTCTCACAACCTTTCCCTGCCACTAACAAGAGGACGTTAGCAGCTCCTTCTACAGTCAAGAAGGATGCGGGAGGGTTGTGCCCTGTCCTTAGCTCTCACAGGGAAGCATGCCTTGAAGCCAGCTGTCAACTAGCTGCATTCTTATGGCAGGGTGAAGGTAGCAGTATTCTGAGACAGGAGGTTCCCAGATTACCACTCTACTGCACCTGGAGATACCCTCCAGGTCTGCATTGTTAACTTGCGTCTCAGAAGCCTCTGGCAAACGTCTCTGGTGAAGACGTGCGAAACTCACTCTGCAGGCAGTGCGGAACTGTGAGGGACTGCGGGTGAGCTCAACACTCAGAAGTAAGATGTTTTTGGACAAGGCGTTCAACTACATACTCACGTATGGAACTTAGTATGTAGCACCAGTCTACCGCAGGAATTACTAGGAAATCACTTGATTGAGCTTGGAGGCACTCGTCTTGTGTGCCGGGAGATTCCAGTTACCTCTCCCAACACTTGCGTCAAGCAGCGATACTAGGCCTTTTGGAAGGGAAAGGTAGCAGCAGGCAGGATGTAGGGTTATAGGCCATAAGCTCAACTCTCAGATGTGTGTATGCATGGGAGGCAGATGTCTGCTACCCACTCGGACATGGGAGTTAGAACCTAGCTACACTCCTATTGAAGAAAGATGTTGGAAATCGCTGTATTCAACTCAGATACACGGGAGTTCAGACCCAATCCTTACACATGCTTTTCCCACATCCTATCCCAGTCACTAAGATAAGGAGGTTAGCAGGTACTTCTACAGTCAGGCAGGATGCGGGAGGGTTCTGCCCTGTCCTCAGCTCTCACAGGGAAGCATGCCTAGAAGCCAGCTCTCAACTAGCTGCATTCTTATGAGAGTGTGAAGGTAGCAGTATTCTGAGTAAGGAGGTTCCCAGATTACCACTCTCCTGCACCTGGAGATACCGTCCAGGTCTGCATTGTTAACTTGCGTCTCAGAGGCCTCTGGCAAAAGCCTCTGGTGAAGACGTGGGAAACTCACTCTGCAGGCAGTGTGGAACTGTGAGGGACTGAGGGTGAGCTCAACTCTCAGCAGTAAGATGATTTTGGACAAGGCGTTCAGCTACCTTCTCACATATGGAACTTAGTATGTAGCACCAGTCTACCCCAGGAATTACTGGGAAATCGCTGGATTGAGCTTGGAGGCACTAGTCTTGTGTGCCGGCAGATTCCAGTTACCTCTCCCAACACTTGCGTCAAGCAGTGAGCCTAGGCCTTTTGGAAGCGAAAGGTAGCGTTAGGCAGGATGTAGGGTTACAGGCCATAAGCTCAACTCTCAGAAGTGTGTACGCATGGGAGTCAGATGTCTGCTACCCACTCGGACATGGGAGTTTGAACCTAGCTACACTCCTATTGAAGAAAGATGTTGGAAATCGCTGTATTCAACTCAGATACACGGGAGTTCAGGCCCAATGCTTGCACATGCTTTTCTCACAACCTTTCCCTGCCACTAACATGAGGACGTTAGCAGATCCTTCTACAGTTAAGCAGGATGCGGGAGGGTTGTGTCCTGTCCTTAGCTCTCACAGGGAAGCATGCCTTGAAGCCAGCTGTCAACTAGCTGCATTCTTATGGCAGGGTGAAGGTAGCAGTATTCTGAGACAGGAGGTTCCCAGATTACCACTCTACTGCACCTGGAGATACCCTCCAGGTCTGCATTGTTAACTTGCGTCTCAGATGCCTCTGGCAAACGTCTCTGGTGAAGACGTGCGAAACTCACTCTGCAGGCAGTGTGGAAATGTGAGGGACTGCGGGTGAGCTCAACACTCAGAAGTAAGATGTTTTTGGACAAGGCGTTCAACTACCTTCTCACATATGGAACTTAGTATGTAGCACCAGTCTACCCCAGGAATTACTAGGAAATCACTTGATTGAGCTTGGAGGCACTCGTCTTGTATGCCGGGAGATTCCAGTTACCTCTCCCAACACTTGCGTCAAGCAGCGAGCCTAGGCCTTTTGGAAGGGAAAGGTAGCAGCAGGCAGGATGTAGGGTTACAGGCCATAAGCTCAACTCTCAGAAGTGTGTACGCATGGGAGTCAGATGTCTGCTACCCACTCGGACATGGGTGTTGGAACCTAGCTACACTCCTATTGAAGAAGGATGTTGGAAATCGCTGTATTCAACTCAGATACACGTGGGTTCAGGCACAACGATTCCACATGCTTTTCTCACAACCTTTCCCTGCCACTAACAAGAGGACGTTAGCAGCTCCTTCTACAGTCAAGCAGGATGCGGGAGGGTTGTGCCCTGTCCTTAGCTCTCTCAGGGAAGCATGCCTTGAAGCCAGCTGTCAACTAGCTGCATTCTTATGGCAGGGTGAAGGTAGCAGTATTCTGAGACAGGAGGTTCCCAGATTACCACTCTACTGCACCTGGAGATACCCTCCAGGTCTGCATTGTTAACTTGCGTCTCAGAAGCCTCTGGCAAACGTCTCTGGTGAAGACGTGCGAAACTCACTCTGCAGGCAGTGCGGAACTGTGAGGGACTGCGGGTGAGCTCAACACTCAGAAGTAAGATGTTTTTGGACAAGGCGTTCAACTACCTACTCACGTATGGAACTTAGTATGTAGCACCAGTCTACCGCAGGAATTACTAGGAAATCACTTGATTGAGCTTGGAGGCACTCGTCTTGTGTGCCGGGAGATTCCAGTTACCTCTCCCAACACTTGCGTCAAGCAGCGATACTAGGCCTTTTGGAAGGGAAAGGTAGCAGCAGGCAGGATGTAGGGCTACAGGCCATAAGCTCAACTCTCAGATGTGTGTATGCATGGGAGGCAGATGTCTGCTACCCACTCGGACATGGGAGTTAGAACCTAGCTACACTCCTATTGAAGAAGGATGTTGGAAATCGCTGTATTCAACTCAGATACACGGGAGTTCAGGCCCAATGCTTGCACATGCTTTTCTCACAACCTTTCCCTGCCACTAACATGAGGACGTTAGCAGCTCCTTCTACAGTTAAGCATGATGCGGGAGGGTTGTGTCCTGTCCTTAGCTCTCACAGGGAAGCATGCCTTGAAGCCAGCTGTCAACTAGCTGCATTCTTATGGCAGGGTGAAGGTAGCAGTATTCTGAGACAGGAGGTTCCCAGATTACCACTCTCCTGCACCTGGACATACCCTCCAGGTCTGCATTGTTAACTTGCGTCTCAGAAGCCTCTGGCAAAAGTCTCTAGTGAAGACGTGGGAAACTCACTCTACAGGCAGTGTGGAACTGTGAGGGACTGAGGGTGAGCTCAACTCTCAGCAGAAAGATGATTTTGGACAAGGCGTTCAGCTACCTTCTCACATATGGAACTTAGTATGTAGCACCAGTCTACCCCAGGAATTACTGGGAAATCGCTGGATTGAGCTTGGAGGCACTAGTCTTTTGTGCCGGCAGATTCCAGTTCCTCTCCCAACACTTCGGTGAAGCAGCGAGCCTAGGCCTTTTGGGAGCGAAAGTTAGCTGCAGGCAGGAGGTAGGGTTACAGGCCATAAGCTCAACTCTCAGAAGTGGGTATGCATGGGAGGCAGATGTCTGCTACCCACTCGGACATGCGAGTGGGAACCTAGCTACACTCCTCTTGAAGAAGGATGTTGGAAATCGCTGTATTCAACTCAGATACACGGGAGTTCAGGCCCAATGCTTCCACATGCTTTTCCCACAACCTATCCCAGCCACTAACATAAGGAGGTTAGCAGGTACGTCTACAGTCAGGCAGGATGCGGGAGGGTTCTGCCCTGTCCTCAGCTCTCACAGGGAAGCATGCCTAGAAGCCAGCTCTCAACTAGCTGCATTCTTATGACAGTGTGAAGGTAGCAGTATTCTGAGTAAGGAGGTTCCCAGATTACCACTCTCCGGCACCTGGAGATACCGTCCAGGTCTGCATTGTTAACTTGCGTCTCAGAGGCCTCTGGCAAAAGTCTCTGGTGAAGACGTGGGAAACTCACTCTGCAGGCAGTGTGGAACTGTGAGGGACTGAGGGTGAGCTCAACTCTCAGCAGTAAGATGAGTTTGGACAAGGCGTTCAGCTACCTTCTCACATATGGAACTTAGTATGTAGCACCAGTCTACCCCAGGAATTACTGGGAAATCGCTGGATTGAGCTTGGAGGCACTAGTCTTTTGTGCCGGCAGATTCCAGTTCCTCTCCCAACACTTCGGTGAAGCAGCGAGCCTAGGCCTTTTGGGAGCGAAAGTTAGCTGCAGGCAGGAGGTAGGGTTACAGGCCATAAGCTCAACTCTCAGAAGTGGGTATGCATGGGAGGCAGATGTCTGCTACCCACTCGGACATGCGAGTGGGAACCGAGCTACACTCCTATTGAAGAAGGATGTTGGAAATCGCTGTATTCAACTCAGATACACGGGAGTTCAGGCCCAATGCTTCCACATGCTTTTCCCACAACCTATCCCAGCCACTAACATAAGGAGGTTAGCAGGTACGTCTACAGTCAGGCAGGATGCGGGAGGGTTCTGCCCTGTCCTCAGCTCTCACAGGGAAGCATGCCTAGAAGCCAGCTCTCAACTAGTTGCATTCTTATGACAGTGTGAAGGTAGCAGTATTCTGAGTAAGGAGGTTCCCAGATTACCACTCTCCGGCACCTGGAGATACCGTCCAGGTCTGCATTGTTAACTTGCGTCTCAGAGGCCTCTGGCAAAAGTCTCTGGTGAAGACGTGGGAAACTCACTCTGCAGGCAGTGTGGAACTGTGAGGGACTGAGGGTGAGCTCAACTCTCAGCAGTAAGATGAGTTTGGACAAGGCGTTCAGCTACCTTCTCACATATGGAACTTAGTATGTAGCACCAGTCTACCCCAAGAATTACTGGGAAATCGCTGGATTGAGCTTGGAGGCACTAGTCTTGTGTGCCGGCAGATTCCAGTTACCTCTCCCAACACTTCGGTGAAGCAGCGAGCCTAGACCTTTTGGAAGCGAAAGGTAGCTGCAGGCAGGAGGTAGGGTTACAGGCCATAAGCTCAACTCTCAGAAGTGGGTATGCATGGGAGGCAGATGTCTGCTACCCACTCGGACATGCGAGTGGGAACCTAGCTACACTCTGATGAAGAAGGACTTTGGAAATCGCTGTATTCAACTCAGATACACGTGGGTTCAGGCACAACGATTCCACATGCTTTTCTCACAACCTTTCCCTGCCACTAACATGAGGACGTTAGCAGCTCCTTCTACAGTCAAGCAGGATGCGGGAGGGTTCTGCCCTGTCCTTAGCTCTCACAGGGAAGCATGCCTTGAAGCCAGCTGTCAACTAGCTGCATTCTTAGGGCAGGGTGAAGGTAGCAGTATTCTGAGACAGGAGGTTCCCAGATTACCACTCTACTGCACCTGGAGATACCCTCCAGGTCTGCATTGTTAACTTGCGTCTCAGACGACTCTGGCAAACGTCTCTGGTGAAGACGTGCGAAACTCACTCTGCAGGCAGTGTGGAACTGTGAGGGACTGAGGGTGAGCTCAACTCTCAGAAGTAAGATGTTTTTGGACAAGGCGTTCAACTACCTACTCACGTATGGAACTTAGTATTTAGCACCAGTCTACCCCAGGAATTACTAGGAAATTGCTTGATTGAGCTTGGAGGCACTCGTCTTGTGTGCCGGGAGATTCCAATTACATCTCCCAACACTTGCGTCAAGCAGCGAGCCTAGGCCTTTTGGAAGCGAAAGGTAACGGCAGGCAGGATGTGGGGTTACAGGCCACAAGCTCAACTATCAGAAGTGTGTATGCATGGGAGGCAGATGTCTGCTACCCACTCGGACATGGGAGTCGGAACCTAGCTACACTCCTATTGAAGAAGGATGTTGGAAATCGCTGTATTCAACTCAGATACACGGGAGTTCAGGCCCAATGCTTCCACATGCTTTTCCCACAACCTATCCCAGCCACTAACATAAGGAGGTTAGCAGGTACGTCTACAGTCAGGCAGGATGCGGGAGGGTTCTGCCCTGTCCTCAGCTCTCACAGGGAAGCATGCCTAGAAGCCAGCTCTCAACTAGCTGCATTCTGATGACAGTGTGAAGGTAGCAGTATTCTGAGTAAGGAGGTTCCCAGATTACCACTCTACTGCACCTGGAGATACCGTCCAGGTCTGCATTGTTACCTTGGGTCTCAGAAGCCTCTGGCAAAAGTCTCTGGTGAAGACGTGGGAAACTCACTCTGCAGGCAGTGTGGAACTGTGAGGGACTGAGGGTGAGCTCAACTCTCAGCAGTAAGATGATTTTGGACAAGGCGTTCAGCTACCTTCTCACATATGGAACTTAGTATGTAGCACCAGTCTAGCCCAGGAATTACAGGGAAAACGCTGGATTGAGCTTGGAGGCACTAGTCTTGTGTGCCGGGAGATTCCAGTTACCTCTCCCAACAGCGAGCCTAGGCCTTTTGGAAGCGAAACGTAGCTGCAGGCAGGAGGTAGGGTTACAGGCCATAAGCTCAACTCTCAGAAGTGTGTATGCATGGGAGGCAGATGTCTGCTACCCACTCGGACATGGGAGTTGGAACCTAGCTACACTCTGATGAAGAAGGACTTTGGAAATCGCTGTATTCAACTCAGATACACGTGGGTTCAGGCACAACGATTCCACATGCTTTTCTCACAACCTTTCCCTGCCACTAACATGAGGACGTTAGCAGCTCCTTCTACAGTCAAGCAGGATGCGGGAGGGTTCTGCCCTGTCCTTAGCTCTCACAGGGAAGCATGCCTTGAAGCCAGCTGTCAACTAGCTGCATTCTTAGGGCAGGGTGAAGGTAGCAGTATTCTGAGACAGGAGGTTCCCAGATTACCACTCTACTGCACCTGGAGATACCCTCCAGGTCTGCATTGTTAACTTGTGTCTCAGAAGCCTCTGGCAAACGTCTCTGGTGAAGACGTGCGAAAGTCACTCTGCAGGCATTGTGGAACTGTAGGGACTGCGGGTGAGCTCAACACTCAGAAGTAAGATGTTTTTGGACAAGGCGTTCAACTACCTACTCACGTATGGAACTTAGTATGTAGCACCAGTCTACCCCAGGAGTTACTAGGAAATCACTTGATTGAGCTTGGAGGCACTCGTCTTGTGTGCCGGGAGATTCCAGTTACCTCTCCCAACACTTGCGTCAAGCAGCGAGCCTAGGCCTTTTGGAAGGGAAAGGTAGCAGCAGGCAGGATGTAGGGTTACAGGCCATAAGCTCAACTCTCAGAAGTGTGTATGCATGGGAGGCAGATGTCTGCTACCCACTCGTACATGCGAGTTGGAACCTAGCTACACTCTTATTGAAGAAAGATGTTGGAAATCGCTGTATTCAACTCAGATACACGGGAGTTCAGTCCCAATGCTTCCACATGCTTTTCCCACAACCTATCCCAGCCACTAACATAAGGAGGTTAGCAGGTACGTCTACAGTCAGGCAGGATGCGGGAGGGTTGTGTCCTGTCCTCAGCTCTCACAGGGAAGCATGCCTAGAAGCCAGCTCTCAACTAGCTGCATTCTTATGACAGTGTGAAGGTAGCAGTATTCTGAGTAAGGAGGTTCCCAGATTACCACTCTCCGGCACCTGGAGATACCATCCAGGTCTGCATTGTTAACTTGCGTCTCAGAGGCCTCTGGCAAAAGTCTCTGGTGAAGACGTGGGAAACTCACTCTGCAGGCAGTGTGGAACTGTGAGGGACTGAGGGTGAGCTCAACTCTCAGCAGTAAGATGATTTTGGACAAGGCGTTCAGCTACCTTCTCACATATGGAACTTAGTATGTAGCACCAGTCTACCCCAGGAATTACTGGGAAATCGCTGGATTGAGCTTGGAGGCACTAGTCTTGTGTGCCGGCAGATTCCAGTTACCTCTCCCAACACTTCGGTGAAGCAGCGAGCCTAGGCCTTTTGGAAGCGAAAGGTAGCTGCAGGCAGGAGGTAGGGTTACAGTCCATAAGCTCAACTCTCAGAAGTGGGTATGCATGGGAGGCAGATGTCTGCTACCCACTCGGACATGCGAGTGGGAACCTAGCTACACTCTGATGAAGAAGGACTTTGGAAATCGCTGTATTCAACTCAGATACACGTGGGTTCAGGCACAACGATTCCACATGCTTTTCTCACAACCTTTCCCTGCCACTAACATGAGGACGTTAGCAGCTCCTTCTACAGTCAAGCAGGATGCGGGAGGGTTCTGCCCTGTCCTTAGCTCTCACAGGGAAGCATGCCTTGAAGCCAGCTGTCAACTAGCTGCATTCTTAGGGCAGGGTGAAGGTAGCAGTATTCTGAGACAGGAGGTTCCCAGATTACCACTCTACTGCACCTGGAGATACCCTCCAGGTCTGCATTGTTAACTTGCGTCTCAGACGCCTCTGGCAAACGTCTCTGGTGAAGACGTGCGAAACTCACTCTGCAGGCAGTGTGGAACTGTGTGGGACTGAGGGTGAGCTAAACTCTCAGAAGTAAGATGTTTTTGGACAAGGCGTTCAACTACCTACTCACGTATGGAACTTAGTATTTAGCACCAGTCTACCCCAGGAATTACTAGGAAATTGCTTGATTGAGCTTGGAGGCACTCGTCTTGTGTGCCGGGAGATTCCAATTACATCTCCCAACACTTGCGTCAAGCAGCGAGCCTAGGCCTTTTGGAAGCGAAAGGTAACGGCAGGCAGGATGTGGGGTTACAGGCCACAAGCTCAACTATCAGAAGTGTGTATGCATGGGAGGCAGATGTCTGCTACCCACTCGGACATGGGAGTCGGAACCTAGCTACACTCCTATTGAAGAAGGATGTTGGAAATCTTTGTATTCAACTCAGATACTCGGGAGTTCAGGCCCAATGCTTCCACATGCTTTTCCCACAACCTATCCCAGCCACTAACATAAGGAGGTTAGCAGGTACGTCTACAGTCAGGCAGGATGCGGGAGGGTTCTGCCCTGTCCTCAGCTCTCACAGGGAAGCATGCCTAGAAGCCAGCTCTCAACTAGCTGCATTCTGATGACAGTGTGAAGGTAGCAGTATTCTGAGTAAGGAGGTTCCCAGATTACCACTCTACTGCACCTGGAGATACCGTCCAGGTCTGCATTGTTACCTTGCGTCTCAGAAGCCTCTGGCAAAAGTCTCTGGTGAAGACGTGGGAAACTCACTCTGCAGGCAGTGTGGAACTGTGAGGGACTGAGGGTGAGCTCAACTCTCAGCAGTAAGATGATTTTGGACAAGGCGTTCAGCTACCTTCTCACATATGGAACTTAGTATGTAGCACCAGTCTAGCCCAGGAATTACAGGGAAAACGCTGGATTGAGCTTGGAGGCACTAGTCTTGTGTGCCGGGAGATTCCAGTTACCTCTCCCAACAGCGAGCCTAGGCCTTTTGGAAGCGAAACGTAGCTGCAGGCAGGAGGTAGGGTTACAGGCCATAAGCTCAACTCTCAGAAGTGTGTATGCATGGGAGGCAGATGTCTGCTACCCACTCGGACATGGGAGTTGGAACCTAGCTACACTCTGATGAAGAAGGACTTTGGAAATCGCTGTATTCAACTCAGATACACGTGGGTTCAGGCACAACGATTCCACATGCTATTCTCACAACCTTTCCCTGCCACTAACATGAGGACGTTAGCAGCTCCTTCTACAGTCAAGCAGGATGCGGGAGGGTTCTGCCCTGTCCTTAGCTCTCACAGGGAAGCATGCCTTGAAGCCAGCTGTCAACTAGCTGCATTCTTAGGGCAGGGTGAAGGTAGCAGTATTCTGAGACAGGAGGTTCCCAGATTACCACTCTACTGCACCTGGAGATACCCTCCAGGTCTGCATTGTTAACTTGTGTCTCAGAAGCCTCTGGCAAACGTCTCTGGTGAAGACGTGCGAAAGTCACTCTGCAGGCATTGTGGAACTGTAGGGACTGCGGGTGAGCTCAACACTCAGAAGTAAGATGTTTTTGGACAAGGCGTTCAACTACCTACTCACGTATGGAACTTAGTATGTAGCACCAGTCTACCCCAGGAATTACTAGGAAATCACTTGATTGAGCTTGGAGGCACTCGTCTTGTGTGCCGGGAGATTCCAGTTACCTCTCCCAACACTTGCGTCAAGCAGCGAGCCTAGGCCTTTTGGAAGCGAAAGGTAGCAGCAGGCAGGATGTAGGGTTACAGGCCATAAGCTCAACTCTCAGAAGTGTGTATGCATGGGAGGCAGATGTCTGCTACCCACTCGTACATGCGAGTTGGAACCTAGCTACACTCCTATTGAAGAAAGATGTTGGAAATCGCTGTATTCAACTCAGATACACGGGAGTTCAGTCCCAATGCTTACACATGCTTTTCCCACAACCTATCCCAGCCACTAACATAAGGAGGTTAGCAGGTACGTCTACAGTCAGGCAGGATGCGGGAGGGTTCTGCCCTGTCCTCAGCTCTCACAGGGAAGCATGCCTAGAAGCCAGCTCTCAACTAGCTGTATTCTTATGACAGTGTGAAGGTAGCAGTATTCTGAGTAAGGAGGTTCCCAGATTACCACTCTCCGGCACCTGGAGATACCATCCAGGTCTGCATTGTTAACTTGCGTCTCAGAGGCCTCTGGCAAAAGTCTCTGGTGAAGACGTGGGAAACTCACTCTGCAGGCAGTGTGGAACTGTGAGGGACTGAGGGTGAGCTCAACTCTCAGCAGTAAGATGATTTTGGACAAGGCGTTCAGCTACCTTCTCACATATGGAACTTAGTATGTAGCACCAGTCTACCCCAGGAATTACTGGGAAATCGCTGGATTGAGCTTGGAGGCACTAGTCTTGTGTGCCGGCAGATTCCAGTTACCTCTCCCAACACTTCGGTGAAGCAGCGAGCCTAGGCCTTTTGGAAGCGAAAGGTAGCTGCAGGCAGGAGGTAGGGTTACAGTCCATAAGCTCAACTCTCAGAAGTGGGTATGCATGGGAGGCAGATGTCTGCTACCCACTCGGACATGCGAGTGGGAACCTAGCTACACTCTGATGAAGAAGGACTTTGGAAATCGCTGTATTCAACTCAGATACACGTGGGTTCAGGCACAACGATTCCACATGCTTTTCTCACAACCTTTCCCTGCCACTAACATGAGGACGTTAGCAGCTCCTTCTACAGTCAAGCAGGATGCGGGAGGGTTGTGTCCTGTCCTTAGCTCTCACAGGGAAGCATGCCTTGGAGCCAGCTGTCAACTAGCTGCATTCTTATGGCAGGGTGAAGATAGCTGTATTCTGAGACAGGAGGTTCCCAGATTACCACTCTACTGCACCTGGAGATACCCTCCAGGTCTGCATTGTTAACTTGCGTCTCAGAAGCCTCTGGCAAACGTCTCTGGTGAAGACGTGCGAAACTCACTCTGCAGGCAGTGCGGAACTGTGAGGGACTGCGGGTGAGCTCAACACTCAGAAGTAAGATGTATTTGGACAAGGCGTTCAACTACCTACTCACGTATGGAACTTAGTATGTAGCACGAGTCTACCCCAGGAATTACTAGGAAATCACTTGATTGAGCTTGGAGGCACTCGTCTTGTGTGCCGGGAGATTCCAGTTACCTCTCCCAACACTTGCGTCAAGCAGCGAGCCTAGGCCTTTTGGAAGGGAAAGGTAGCAGCAGGCAGGATGTAGGGTTACAGGCCATAAGCTCAACTCTCAGAAGTGTGTATGCATGGGAGGCAGATGTCTGCTACCCACTCGGACATGGGAGTTGGAACCTAGCTACACTCCTATTGAAGAAGGATGTTGGAAATCGCTGTATTCAACTCAGATACACGGGAGTTCAGGCCCAATGCTTACACATGCTTTTCCCACATCCTATCCCAGCCACTAACATAAGGAGGTTAGCAGGTACGTCTACAGTCAGGCAGGATGCGGGAGGGTTCTGCCCTGTCCTCAGCTCTCACAGGGAAGCATGCCTAGAAGCCAGCTCTCAACTAGCTGCATTCTTATGAGAGTGTGAAGGTAGCAGTATTCTGAGTAAGGAGGTTCCAAGATTACCACTCTCCTGCACCTGGAGATACCGTCCAGGTCTGCATTGTTAACTTGCGTCTCAGAGGCCTCTGGCAAAAGTCTCTGGTGAAGACGTGGGAAACTCACTCTGCAGGCAGTGTGGAACTGTGAGGGACTGAGGGTGAGCTCAACTCTCAGCAGTAAGATGATTTTGGACAAGGCGTTCAGCTACCTTCTCACATATGGAACTTAGTATGTAGCACCAGTCTACCCCAGGAATTACTTGGAAATCGCTGGATTGAGCTTGGAGGCACTAGTCTTGTGTGCCGGCAGATTCCAGTTACCTCTCCCAACACTTGCGTCAAGCAGTGAGCCTAGGCCTTTTGGAAGCGAAAGGTAGCGTTAGGCAGGATGTAGGGTTACAGGCCATAAGCTCAACTCTCAGAAGTGTGTTCGCATGGGAGTCAGATGTCTGCTACCCACTCGGACATGGGAGTTTGAACCTAGCTACACTCCTATTGAAGAAAGATGTTGGAAATCGCTGTATTCAACTCAGATACACGGGAGTTCAGGCCCAATGCTTGCACATGCTTTTCTCACAACCTTTCCCTGCCACTAACATGAGGACGTTAGCAGCTCCTTCTACAGTTAAGCAGGATGCGGGAGGGTTGTGTCCTGTCCTTAGCTCTCACAGGGAAGCATGCCTTGAAGCCAGCTGTCAACTAGCTGCATTCTTATGGCAGGGTGAAGGTAGCAGTATTCTGAGACAGGAGGTTCCCAGATTACCACTCTCCTGCACCTGGACATACCCTCCAGGTCTGCATTGTTAACTTGCGTCTCAGAAGCCTCTGGCAAACGTCTCTAGTGAAGACGTGGGAAACTCACTCTACAGGCAGTGTGGAACTGTGAGGGACTGAGGGTGAGCTCAACTCTCAGCAGAAAGATGATTTTGGACAAGGCGTTCAGCTACCTTCTCACATATGGAACTTAGTATGTAGCACCAGTCTACCCCAGGAATTACTGGGAAATCGCTGGATTGAGCTTGGAGGCACTAGTCTTGTGTGCCGGCAGATTCCAGTTACCTCTCCCAACACTTCGGTGAAGCAGCGAGCCTAGGCCTTTTGGGAGCGAAAGTTAGCTGCAGGCAGGAGGTAGGGTTACAGGCCATAAGCTCAACTCTCAGAAGTGGGTATGCATGGGAGGCAGATGTCTGCTACCCACTCGGACATGCCAGTGGGAACCTAGCTACACTCCTATTGAAGAAGGATGTTGGAAATCGCTGTATTCAACTCAGATACACGGGAGTTCAGGCCCAATGCTTCCACATGCTTTTCCCACAACCTATCCCAGCCACTAACATAAGGAGGTTAGCAGGTACGTCTACAGTCAGGCAGGATGCGGGAGGGTTCTGCCCTGTCCTCAGCTCTCACAGGGAAGCATGCCTAGTAGCCAGCTCTCAACTAGCTGCATTCTTATGACAGTGTGAAGGTAGCAGTATTCTGAGTAAGGAGGTTCCCAGATTACCACTCTCCGGCACCTGGAGATACCGTCCAGGTCTGCATTGTTAACTTGCGTCTCAGAGGCCTCTGGCAAAAGTCTCTGGTGAAGACGTGGGAAACTCACTCTGCAGGCAGTGTGGAACTGTGAGGGACTGAGGGTGAGCTCAACTCTCAGCAGTAAGATGAGTTTGGACAAGGCGTTCAGCTACCTTCTCACATATGGAACTTAGTATGTAGCACCAGTCTACCCCAAGAATTACTGGGAAATCGCTGGATTGAGCTTGGAGGCACTAGTCTTGTGTGCCGGCAGATTCCAGTTACCTCTCCCAACACTTCGGTGAAGCAGCGAGCCTAGGCCTTTTGGAAGCGAAAGGTAGCTGCAGGCAGGAGGTAGGGTTACAGGCCATAAGCTCAACTCTCAGAAGTGGGTATGCATGGGAGGCAGATGTCTGCTACCCACTCGGACATGCGAGTGGGAACCTAGCTACACTCTGATGAAGAAGGACTTTGGAAATCGCTGTATTCAACTCAGATACACGTGGGTTCAGGCACAACGATTCCACATGCTTTTCTCACAACCTTTCCCTGCCACTAACATGAGGACGTTAGCAGCTCCTTCTACAGTCAAGCAGGATGCGGGAGGGTTCTGCCCTGTCCTTAGCTCTCACAGGGAAGCATGCCTTGAAGCCAGCTGTCAACTAGCTGCATTCTTAGGGCAGGGTGAAGGTAGCAGTATTCTGAGACAGGAGGTTCCCAGATTACCACTCTACTGCACCTGGAGATACCCTCCAGGTCTGCATTGTTAACTTGAGTCTCAGGAGCCTCTGGCAAACGTCTCTGGTGAAGACGTGCGAAACTCACTCTGCAGGCAGTGTGGAACTGTGAGGGACTGAGGGTGAGCTCAACTATCAGAAGTAAGATGTTTTTGGACAAGGCGTTCAACTACCTACTCACGTATGGAACTTAGTATTTAGCACCAGTCTACCCCAGGAATTACTAGGAAATTGCTTGATTGAGCTTGGAGGCACTCGTCTTGTGTGCCGGGAGATTCTAATTACCTCTCCCAACACTTGCGTCAAGCAGCGAGCCTAGGCCTTTTGGAAGCGAAAGGTAACGGCAGGCAGGATGTGGGGTTACAGGCCACAAGCTCAACTATCAGAAGTGTGTATGCATGGGAGGCAGATGTCTGCTACCCACTCGGACATGGGAGTCGGAACCTAGCTACACTCCTATTGAAGAAGGATGTTGGAAATCGCTGTATTCAACTCAGATACACGGGAGTTCAGGCCCAATGCTTCCACATGCTTTTCCCACAACCTATCCCAGCCACTAACATAAGGAGGTTAGCAGGTACGTCTACAGTCAGGCAGGATGCAGGAGGGTTCTGCCCTGTCCTCAGCTCTCACAGGGAAGCATGCCTAGAAGCCAGCTCTCAACTAGCTGCATTCTGATGACAGTGTGAAGGTAGCAGTATTCTGAGTAAGGAGGTTCCCAGATTACCACTCTACTGCACCTGGAGATACCGTCCAGGTCTGCATTGTTACCTTGGGTCTCAGAAGCCTCTGGCAAAAGTCTCTGGTGAAGACGTGGGAAACTCACTCTGCAGGCAGTGTGGAACTGTGAGGGACTGAGGGTGAGCTCAACTCTCAGCAGTAAGATGATTTTGGACAAGGCGTTCAGCTACCTTCTCACATATGGAACTTAGTATGTAGCACCAGTCTAGCCCAGGAATTACAGGGAAAACGCTGGATTGAGCTTGGAGGCACTAGTCTTGTGTGCCGGGAGATTCCAGTTACCTCTCCCAACAGCGAGCCTAGGCCTTTTGGAAGCGAAACGTAGCTGCAGGCAGGAGGTAGGGTTACAGGCCATAAGCTCAACTCTCAGAAGTGTGTATGCATGGGAGGCAGATGTCTGCTACCCACTCGGACATGGGAGTTGGAACCTAGCTACACTCTGATGAAGAAGGACTTTGGAAATCGCTGTATTCAACTCAGATACACGTGGGTTCAGGCACAACGATTCCACATGCTTTTCTCACAACCTTTCCCTGCCACTAACATGAGGACGTTAGCAGCTCCTTCTACAGTCAAGCAGGATGCGGGAGGGTTGTGTCCTGTCCTTAGCTCTCACAGGGAAGCATGCCTTGAAGCCAGCTGTCAACTAGCTGCATTCTTATGGCAGGGTGAAGATAGCAGTATTCTGAGACAGGAGGTTCCCAGATTACCACTCTACTGCACCTGGAGATACCCTCCAGGTCTGCATTGTTAACTTGCGTCTCATAGCCTCTGGCAAACGTCTCTGGTGAAGACGTGCGAAACTCACTCTGCAGGCAGTGCGGAACTGTGAGGGACTGCGGGTGAGCTCAACACTCAGAAGTAAGATGTTTTTGGACAAGACGTTCAACTACCTACTCACGTATGGAACTTAGTATGTAGCACCAGTCTACCCCAGGAATTACTAGGAAATCACTTGATTGAGCTTGGAGGCACTCGTCTTGTGTGCCGGGAGATTCCAATTACCTCTCCCAACACTTGTGTCAAGCAGCGAGCCTAGGCCTTTTGGAAGGGAAAGGTAGCAGCAGGCAGGATGTAGGGTTACAGGCCATAAGCTCAACTCTCAGAAGTGTGTATGCATGGGAGGCAGATGTCTGCTACCCACTCGGACATGGGAGTTGGAACCTAGCTACACTCCTATTGAAGAAGGATGTTGGAAATCGCTGTATTCAACTCAGATACACGGGAGTTCAGGCCCAATGCTTACACATGCTTTTCCCACATCCTATCCCAGCCACTAACATAAGGAGGTTAGCAGGTACGTCTACAGTCAGGCAGGATGCGGGAGGGTTCTGCCCTGTCCTCAGCTCTCACAGGGAAGCATGCCTAGAAGCCAGCTCTCAACTAGCTGCATTCTTATGACAGTGTGAAAGTAGCAGTATTCTGAGTAATGAGGTTCCCAGATTACCACTCTACTGCACCTGGAGATACCGTCCAGGTCTGCATTGTTAACTGGCGTCTCAGAGGCCTCTGGCAAAAGTCTCTGGTGAAGACGTGGGAAACTCACTCTGCAGGCAGTGTGGAACTGTGAGGGAATGAGGGTGAGCTCAACTCTCAGCAGAAAGATGATTTTGGACAAGGCGTTCAGCTACCTTCTCATATATGGAACTTAGTATGTAGCACCAGTCTACCACAGGAATTACTGGGAAATCGCTGGATTGAGCTTGGAGGCACTAGTCTTGTGTGCCGGCAGATTCCAGTTACCTCTCCCAACACTTCAGTGAAGCAGCGAGCCTAGGCCTTTTGGGAGCGAAAGGTAGCTGCAGGCAGGAGGTAGGGTTACAGGCCATAAGCTCAACTCTCAGAAGTGTGTATGCATGGGAGGCAGATGTCTGCTACCCACTCGGACATGCGAGTGGGAACCTAGCTACACTCTCATGAAGAAGGACTTTGGAAATCGCTGTATTCAACTCAGATACACGTGGGTTCAGGCACAACGATTCCACATGCTTTTCTCACAACCTTTCCCTGCCACTAACATGAGGACGTTAGCAGCTCCTTCTACAGTCAAGCAGGATGCGGGAGGGTTGTGCCCTGTCCTTAGCTCTCACAGGGAAGCGTGCCTTGAAGCCAGCTGTCAGCTAGCTGCATTCTTAGGGCAGGGTGAAGGTAGCAGTATTCTGAGACAGGAGGTTCCCAGATTACCACTCTACTGCACCTGGAGATACCCTCCAGGTCTGCATTGTTAACTTGCATCTCAGAAGCCTCTGGCAAACGTCTCTGGTGAAGACGTGCGAAACTCACTCTGCAGGCAGTGTGGAACTGTGAGGGACTGAGGGTAGCTCAACTCTCAGAAGTAAGATGTTTTTGGACAAGGCGTTCAACTACCTACTCACGTATGGAACTTAGTATGTAGCACCAGTCTACCCCAGGAATTACTAGGAAATCGCTTGATTGAGCTTGGAGGCACTCGTCTTGTGTGCCGGGAGATTCCAATTACCTCTCCCAACACTTGCGTCAAGCAGTGAGCCTAGGCCTTTTGGAAGCGAAAGGTAACGGCAGGCAGGATGTGGGGTTACAGGCCACAAGCTCAACTCTCAGAAGTGTGTATGCATGGGAGGCAGATGTCTGCTACCCACTCGGGCATGGGAGTTGGAACCTAGCTACACTCCTATTGAAGAAGGATGTTGGAAATCGCTGTATTCAACTCAGATACACGGGAGTTCAGGCCCAATGCTTACACATTCTTTTCCCACAACCTATCCCAGCAACTAACATAAGGAGGTTAGCAGGTACGTCTACAGTCAGGCAGGATGCGGGAGGGTTCTGCCCTGTCCTCAGCTCTCACAGGGAAGCATGCCTAGAAGCCAGCTCTCAACTAGATGCATTCTTATGACAGTGTGAAGGTAGCAGTATTCTGAGTAAGGAGGTTCCCAGATTACCACTCTACTGCACCTGGAGATACCGTCCAGGTCTGCATTGTTACCTTGCGTCTCAGAAGCCTCTGGCAAAAGTCTCTGGTGAAGACGTGGGAAACTCACTCTGCAGGCAGTGTGGAACTGTGAGGGACTGAGGGTGAGCTCAACTGTCAGCAGTAAGATGATTTTGGACAAGGCGTTCAGCTACCTTCTCACATATGGAACTTAGTATGTAGCACCAGTCTAGCCCAGGAATTACAGGGAAAACGCTGGATTGAGCTTGGAGGCACTAGTCTTGTGTGCCGGGAGATTCCAGGTACCTCTCCCAACAGCGAGCCTAGGCCTTTTGGAAGCGAAACGTAGCTGCAGGCAGGAGGTAGGGTTACAGGCCATAAGCTCAACTATCAGAAGTGTGTATGCATGGGAGGCAGATGTCTGCTACCCACTCGTACATTTGAGTTGGAACCTAGCTACACTCTGATGAAGAAGGACTTTGGAAATCGCTGTATTCAACTCAGATACACGTGGGTTCAGGCACAACGATTCCACATGGTTTTCTCACAACCTTTCCCTGCCACTATCATGAGGACGTTAGCAGCTCCTTCTACAGTCAAGCAGGATGCGGGAGGGTTGTGCCCTGTCCTTAGCTCTCACAGGGAAGCATGCCTTGAAGCCAGCTGTCAACTAGCTGCATTCTTAGGGCAGGGTGAAGGTAGCAGTATTCTGAGACAGGAGGTTCCCAGATTACCACTCTACTGCACCTGGAGATACCCTCCAGGTCTGCATTTTTAACTTGCGTCTCAGAGGCCTCTGGCAAACGTCTCTGGTGAAGACGTCCGAAACTCACTCTGCAGGCAGTGTGGAACTGTGAGGGACTGAGGGTGAGCTCAACTCTCAGAAGTAAGATGTTTTTGGACAAGGCGTTCAACTACCTACTCACGTATGGAACTTAGTATGTAGCACCAGTCTACCCCAGGAATTACTAGGAAATCGCTTGATTGAGCTTGGAGGCACTCGTCTTGTGTGCCGGGAGATTCCAATTACCTCTCCCAACACTTGTGTCAAGCAGCGAGCCTAGGCCTTTTGGAAGGGAAAGGTAGCAGCAGGCAGGATGTAGGGTTACAGGCCATAAGCTCAACTCTCAGAAGTGTGTATGCATGGGAGGCAGATGTCTGCTACCCACTCGGACATGGGAGTTGGAACCTAGCTACACTCCTATTGAAGAAGGATGTTGGAAATCGCTGTATTCAACTCAGATACACGGGAGTTCAGGCGCAATGCTTACACATGCTTTTCCCACATCCTATCCCAGCCACTAACATAAGGAGGTTAGCAGGTACGTCTACAGTCAGGCAGGATGCGGGAGGGTTCTGCCCTGTCCTCAGCTCTCACAGGGAAGCATGCCTAGAAGCCAGCTCTCAACTAGCTGCATTCTTATGACAGTGTGAAAGTAGCAGTATTCTGAGTAATGAGGTTCCCAGATTACCACTCTACTGCACCTGGAGATACCGTCCAGGTCTGCATTGTTAACTGGCGTCTCAGAGGCCTCTGGCAAAAGTCTCTGGTGAAGACGTGGGAAACTCACTCTGCAGGCAGTGTGGAACTGTGAGGGAATGAGGGTGAGCTCAACTCTCAGCAGAAAGATGATTTTGGACAAGGCGTTCAGCTACCTTCTCATATATGGAACTTAGTATGTAGCACCAGTCTACCACAGGAATTACTGGGAAATCGCTGGATTGAGCTTGGAGGCACTAGTCTTGTGTGCCGGCAGATTCCAGTTACCTCTCCCAACACTTCAGTGAAGCAGCGAGCCTAGGCCTTTTGGGAGCGAAAGGTAGCTGCAGGCAGGAGGTAGGGTTACAGGCCATAAGCTCAACTCTCAGAAGTGTGTATGCATGGGAGGCAGATGTCTGCTACCCACTCGGACATGCGAGTGGGAACCTAGCTACACTCTCATGAAGAAGGACTTTGGAAATCGCTGTATTCAACTCAGATACACGTGGGTTCAGGCACAACGATTCCACATGCTTTTCTCACAACCTTTCCCTGCCACTAACATGAGGACGTTAGCAGCTCCTTCTACAGTCAAGCAGGATGCGGGAGGGTTGTGCCCTGTCCTTAGCTCTCACAGGGAAGCGTGCCTTGAAGCCAGCTGTCAGCTAGCTGCATTCTTAGGGCAGGGTGAAGGTAGCAGTATTCTGAGACAGGAGGTTCCCAGATTACCACTCTACTGCACCTGGAGATACCCTCCAGGTCTGCATTGTTAACTTGCATCTCAGAAGCCTCTGGCAAACGTCTCTGGTGAAGACGTGCGAAACTCACTCTGCAGGCAGTGTGGAACTGTGAGGGACTGAGGGTAGCTCAACTCTCAGAAGTAAGATGTTTTTGGACAAGGCGTTCAACTACCTACTCACGTATGGAACTTAGTATGTAGCACCAGTCTACCCCAGGAATTACTAGGAAATCGCTTGATTGAGCTTGGAGGCACTCGTCTTGTGTGCCGGGAGATTCCAATTACCTCTCCCAACACTTGCGTCAAGCAGTGAGCCTAGGCCTTTTGGAAGCGAAAGGTAACGGCAGGCAGGATGTGGGGTTACAGGCCACAAGCTCAACTCTCAGAAGTGTGTATGCATGGGAGGCAGATGTCTGCTACCCACTCGGGCATGGGAGTTGGAACCTAGCTACACTCCTATTGAAGAAGGATGTTGGAAATCGCTGTATTCAACTCAGATACACGGGAGTTCAGGCCCAATGCTTACACATTCTTTTCCCACAACCTATCCCAGCAACTAACATAAGGAGGTTAGCAGGTACGTCTACAGTCAGGCAGGATGCGGGAGGGTTCTGCCCTGTCCTCAGCTCTCACAGGGAAGCATGCCTAGAAGCCAGCTCTCAACTAGATGCATTCTTATGACAGTGTGAAGGTAGCAGTATTCTGAGTAAGGAGGTTCCCAGATTACCACTCTACTGCACCTGGAGATACCGTCCAGGTCTGCATTGTTACCTTGCGTCTCAGAAGCCTCTGGCAAAAGTCTCTGGTGAAGACGTGGGAAACTCACTCTGCAGGCAGTGTGGAACTGTGAGGGACTGAGGGTGAGCTCAACTGTCAGCAGTAAGATGATTTTGGACAAGGCGTTCAGCTACCTTCTCACATATGGAACTTAGTATGTAGCACCAGTCTAGCCCAGGAATTACAGGGAAAACGCTGGATTGAGCTTGGAGGCACTAGTCTTGTGTGCCGGGAGATTCCAGGTACCTCTCCCAACAGCGAGCCTAGGCCTTTTGGAAGCGAAACGTAGCTGCAGGCAGGAGGTAGGGTTACAGGCCATAAGCTCAACTATCAGAAGTGTGTATGCATGGGAGGCAGATGTCTGCTACCCACTCGTACATTTGAGTTGGAACCTAGCTACACTCTGATGAAGAAGGACTTTGGAAATCGCTGTATTCAACTCAGATACACGTGGGTTCAGGCACAACGATTCCACATGGTTTTCTCACAACCTTTCCCTGCCACTATCATGAGGACGTTAGCAGCTCCTTCTACAGTCAAGCAGGATGCGGGAGGGTTGTGCCCTGTCCTTAGCTCTCACAGGGAAGCATGCCTTGAAGCCAGCTGTCAACTAGCTGCATTCTTAGGGCAGGGTGAAGGTAGCAGTATTCTGAGACAGGAGGTTCCCAGATTACCACTCTACTGCACCTGGAGATACCCTCCAGGTCTGCATTTTTAACTTGCGTCTCAGAGGCCTCTGGCAAACGTCTCTGGTGAAGACGTCCGAAACTCACTCTGCAGGCAGTGTGGAACTGTGAGGGACTGAGGGTGAGCTCAACTCTCAGAAGTAAGATGTTTTTGGACAAGGCGTTCAACTACCTACTCACGTATGGAACTTAGTATGTAGCACCAGTCTACCCCAGGAATTACTAGGAAATCGCTTGATTGAGCTTGGAGGCACTCGTCTTGTGTGCCGGGAGATTCCAATTACCTCTCCCAACACTTGCGTCAAGCAGTGAGCCTAGGCCTTTTGGAAGCGAAAGGTAACGGCAGGCAGGATGTAGGGTTACAGGCCACAAGCTCAACTCTCAGAAGTGTGTATGCATGGGAGGCAGATGTCTGCTACCCACTCGGACATGGGAGTTGGAACCTAGCTACACTCCTATTGAAGAAGGATGTTGGAAATCGCTGTATTCAACTCAGATACACGGGAGTTCAGGCCCAATGCTTCCACATGCTTTTCCCACAACCTATCCCAGCCACTAACATAAGGAGGTTAGCAGGTACGTCTACAGTCAGGCAGGATGCGGGAGGGTTGTGTCCTGTCCTCAGCTCTCACAGGGAAGCATGCCTAGAAGCCAGCTCTCAACTAGCTGCATTCTTATGACAGTGTGAAGGTAGCAGTATTCTGAGTAAGGAGGTTCCCAGATTACCACTCTACTGCTCCTGGAGATACCGTCCAGGTCTGCATTGTTACCTTGCGTCTCAGAAGCCTCTGGCAAAAGTCTCTGGTGAAGACGTGGGAAACTCACTCTGCAGGCAGTGTGGAACTGTGAGGGACTGAGGGTGAGCTCAACTCTCAGCAGTAAGATGATTTTGGACAAGGCGTTCAGCTACCTTCTCACATATGGAACTTAGTATGTAGCACCACTCTAGCCCAGGAATTACAGGGAAAACGCTGGATTGAGCTTGGAGGCACTCGTCTTGTGTGCCGGGAGATTCCAGTTACCTCTCCCAACAGCGAGGCTAGGCCTTTTGGAAGCGAAACGTAGCTGCAGGCAGGAGGTAGGGTTACAGGCCATAAGCTCAACTCTCAGAAGTGTGTATGCATGGGAGGCAGATGTCTGCTACCCACTCGGACATGCGAGTTGGAACCTAGCTACACTCTGATGAAGAAGGACTTTGGAAATCGCTGTATTCAACTCAGATACACGTGGGTTCAGGCACAACGATTCCACATGCTTTTCTCACAACCTTTCCCTGCCACTAACATGAGGACGTTAGCAGCTCCTTCTACAGTCAAGCAGGATGCGGGAGGGTTCTGCCCTGTCCTTAGCTCTCACAGGGAAGCATGCCTTGAAGCCAGCTGTCAACTAATTGCATTCTTAGGGCAGGGTGAAGGTTGCAGTATTCTGAGACAGGAGGTTCCCAGATTACCACTCTACTGCACCTGGAGATACCCTCCAGGTCTGCAGTGTTAACTTGCGTCTCAGAAGCCTCTGGCAAACGTCTCTGGTGAAGACGTGCGAAACTCACTCTGCAGGCAGTGTGGAACTGTGAGGGACTGAGGGTGAGCTCAACACTCAGAAGTAAGATGTTTTTGGACAAGGCGTTCAACTACCTACTCACGTATGGAACTTAGTATGTAGCACCAGTCTGCCGCAGGAATTACTAGGAAATCACTTGATTGAGCTTGGAGGCACTCGTCTTGTGTGCCGGGAGATTCCAGTTACCTCTCCCAACACTTGCGTCAAGCAGCGAGCCTAGGCCTTTTGGAAGGGAAAGGTAGCAGCAGGCAGGATGTAGGGTTACAGGCCATAAGCTCAACTCTCAGAAGTGTGTATGCATGGGAGGCAGATGTCTGCTACCCACTCGGACATGGGAGTTGGAACCTAGCTACACTCCTATTGAAGAAGGATGTTGGAAATCGCTGTATTCAACTCAGATACACGGGAGTTCAGGCCCAATGCTTACACATGCTTTTCCCACATCCTATCCCAGCCACTAACATAAGGAGGTTAGCAGGTACGTCTACAGTCAGGCAGGATGCGGGAGGGTTCTGCCTTGTCCTCAGCTCTCACAGGGAAGCATGCCTAGAAGCCAGCTCTCAACTAGCTGCATTCTTATGAGAGTGTGAAGGTAGCAGTATTCTGAGTAAGGAGGTTCCCAGATTACCACTCTCCTGCACCTGGAGATACCGTCCAGGTCTGCATTGTTAACTTGCGTCTCAGAGGCCTCTGGCAAAAGCCTCTGGTGAAGACGTGGGAAACTCACTCTGCAGGCAGTGTGGAACTGTGAGGGACTGAGGGTGAGCTCAACTCTCAGCAGTAAGATGATTTTGGACAAGGCGTTCAGCTACCTTCTCACATATGGAACTTAGTATGTAGCACCAGTCTACCCCAGGAATTACTTGGAAATCGCTGGATTGAGCTTGGAGGCACTAGTCTTGTGTGCCGGCAGATTCCAGTTACCTCTCCCAACACTTCGGTGAAGCAGCGAGCCTAGGCCTTTTGGGAGCGAAAGGTAGCTGCAGGCAGGAGGTAGGGTTACAGGCCATAAGCTCAACTCTCAGAAGTGGGTATGCATGGGAGGCAGATGTCTGCTACCCACTCGGACATGCGAGTGGGAACCTAGCTACACTCTGATGAAGAAGGACTTTGGAAATCGCTGTATTCAACTCAGATACACGTGGGTTCAGGCACAACGATTCCACATGCTTTTCTCACAACCTTTCCCTGCCACTAACATGAGGACGTTAGCAGCTCCTTCTACAGTCAAGCAGGATGCGGGAGGGTTGTGCCCTGTCCTTAGCTCTCACAGGGAAGCATGCCTTGAAGCCAGCTGTCAACTAGCTGCATTCTTATGGCAGGGTGAAGGTAGCAGTATTCTGAGACAGGAGGTTCCCAGATTACCACTCTACTGCACCTGGAGATACCCTCCAGGTCTGCATTGTTAACTTGCGTCTCAGAAGCCTCTGGCAAACGTCTCTGGTGAAGACGTGCGAAACTCACTCTGCAGGCAGTGTGGAACTGTGAGCGATTGAGGGAGAGCTCAGCTCTCATAAGTAAGATGTTTTTGGACATGGCGTTCAACTACCTACTCACCTATGGAACTTAGTATTTAGCACCAGTCTACCCCAGGAATTACTAGGAAATCACTTGATTGAGCTTGGAGGCACTCGTCTTGTGTGCCGGGAGATTCCAGTTACCTCTCCCAACACTTGTGTCAAGCAGCGAGCCTAGGCCTTTTGGATGCGAAAGGTAGCAGCAGGCAGGATGTGGGGTTACAGGCCATAAGCTCAACTCTCAGAAGTGTGTATGCATGGGAGGCAGATGTCTGCTACCCACTCGGACATGGGAGTTGGAACCTAGCTACACTCCTATTGAAGAAGGATGTTGGAAATCGCTGTATTCAACTCAGATACACGGGAGTTCAGGCCCAATGCTTACACATGCTTTTCCCACAACCTATCCCAGCCACTAACACAAGGAGGTTAGCAGGTACGTCTACAGTCAGGCAGGATGCGGGAGGGTTCTGCCCTGTCCTCAGCTCTCACAGGGAAGCATGCCTAGAAGCCAGCTCTCAACTAGCTGCATTCTTATGACAGTGTGAAGGTAGCAGTATTCTGAGTAAGGAGGTTCCCAGATTACCACTCTCCGGCACCTGGAGATACCGTCCAGGTCTGCATTGTTAACTTGCGTATCAGAGGCCTCTGGCAAAAGTCTCTGGTGAAGACGTGGGAAACTCAGTCTGTAGGCAGTGTGGAACTGTGAGGGACTGAGGGTGAGCTCAACTCTCAGCAGTAAGATGATTTTGGACAAGGCGTTCAGCTACCTTCTCACATATGGAACTTAGTATGTAGAACCAGTCTACCCCAGGAATTACTGGGAAATCGCTGGATTGAGCTTTGAGGCACTAGTCTTGTGTGCCGGCAGATTCCAGTTACCTCTCCCAACACTTCGGTGAAGCAGCGAGCCTAGGCCTTTTGGAAGCGAAAGGCAGCTGCAGGCAGGAGGTAGGGTTACAGGCCATAAGCTCAACTCTCAGAAGTGGGTATGCATGGGAGGCAGATGTCTGCTACCCACTCGGACATGCGAGTGGGAACCTAGCTACACTCTGATGAAGAAGGACTTTGGAAATCGCTGTATTCAACTCAGATACACGTGGGTTCAGGCACAACGATTCCACATGCTTTTCTCACAACCTTTCCCTGCCACTAACATGAGGACGTTAGCAGCTCCTTCTACAGTTAAGCAGGATGCGGGAGGGTTGTGCCCTGTCCTTAGCTCTCACAGGGAAGCATGCCTTGAAGCCAGCTGTCAACTAGCTGCATTCTTATGGCAGGGTGAAGGTAGCAGTATTCTGAGACAGGAAGTTCCCAGATTACCACTCTACTGCACCTGGAGATACCCTCCAGGTCTGCATTGTTAACTTGCGTCTCAGAAGCCTCTGGCAAACGTCTCTGGTGAAAACGTGCGAAACTCACTCTGCAGGCAGTGTGGAACTGTGAGGGACTGAGGGTGAGCTCAACTCTCAGAAGTAAGATGTTTTTGGACAAGGCGTTCAACTACCTACTCACGTATGGAACTTAGTATGTAGCACCAGTCTACCCCAGGAATTACTAGGAAATCGCTTGATTGAGCTTGGAGGCACTCGTCTTGTGTGCCGGAAGATTCCAATTACCTCTCCCAACACTTGCGTCAAGCAGTGAGTCTAGGCCTTTTGGAAGCGAAAGGTAACGGCAGGCAGGATGTGCGGTTACAGGCCACAAGCTCAACTCTCAGAAGTGTGTATGCATGGGAGGCAGATGTCTGCTACCCACTCGGACATGGGAATTGGAACCTAGCTACACTCCTATTGAAGAAGGATGTTGGAAATCGCTGTATTCAACTCAGATACACGGGAGTTCAGGCCCAATGCTTCCACATGCTTTTCCCACAACCTATCCCAGCCACTAACATAAGGAGGTTAGCAGGTACGTCTAGAGTCAGGCAGGATGCGGGAGGGTTCTGCCCTGTCCTTAGCTCTCACAGGGAAGCATGCCTAGAAGCCAGCTCTCAACTAGCTGCATTCTGATGACAGTGTGAAGGTAGCAGTATTCTGAGTAAGGAGGTTCCCAGGTTACCACTCTACTGCACCTGGAGATACCCTCCAGGTCTGCATTGTTACCTTGCGTCTCAGAAGCCTCTGGCAAAAGTCTCTGGTGAAGACGTGCGAAACTCACTCTGCAGGCAGTGTGGAACTGTGAGCGATTGAGGGAGAGCTCAGCTCTCATAAGTAAGATGTTTTTGGACAAGGCGTTCAACTACCTACTCACCTATGGAACTTAGTATTTAGCACCAGTCTACCCCAGGAATTACTAGGAAATCACTTGATTGAGCTTGGAGGCACTCGTCTTGTGTGCCGGGAGATTCCAGTTACCTCTCCCAACACTTGCGTCAAGCAGCGAGCCTAGGCCTTTTGGAAGCAAAAGGTAGCAGCAGGCAGGATGTGGGGTTACAGGCCATAAGCTCAACTCTCAGAAGTGTGTATGCATGGGAGGCAGATGTCTGCTACCCACTCGGACATGCGAGTTGGAACCTAGCTACACTCCTATTGAAGAAGGATGTTGGAAATCGCTGTATTCAACTCAGATACACGGGAGTTCAGGCCCAATGCTTCCACATGCTTTTCCCACAACCTATCCCAGCCACTAACATAAGGAGGTTAGCAGGTACGTCTACAGTCAGGCAGGATGCGGGAGGGTTCTGCCCTGTCCTCAGCTCTCACAGGGAAGCATGCCTAGAAGCCAGCTCTCAACTAGCTGCATTCTTATGACAGTGTGAAGGTAGCAGTATTCTGAGTAATGAGGTTCCCAGATTACCACTCTACTGCACCTGGAGATACCGTCCAGGTCTGCATTGTTAACTGGCGTCTCAGAGGCCTCTGGCAAAAGTCTCTGGTGAAGACGTGGGAAACTCACTCTGCAGGCAGTGTGGAACTGTGAGGGAATGAGGGTGAGCTCAACTCTCAGCAGAAAGATGATTTTGGACAAGGCGTTCAGCTACCTTCTCATATATGGAACTTAGTATGTAGCACCAGTCTACCACAGGAATTACTGGGAAATCGCTGGATTGAGCTTGGAGGCACTAGTCTTGTGTGCCGGCAGATTCCAGTTACCTCTCCCAACACTTCGGTGAAGCAGCGAGCCTAGGCCTTTTGGAAGCGAAAGGTAGCTGCAGGCAGGAGGTAGGGTTACAGGCCATAAGCTCAACTCTCAGAAGTGTGTATGCATGGGAGGCAGATGTCTGCTACCCACTCGGACATGCGAGTGGGAACCTAGCTACACTCTCATGAAGAAGGACTTTGGAAATCGCTGTATTCAACTCAGATACACGTGGGTTCAGGCACAACGATTCCACATGCTTTTCTCACAACCTTTCCCTGCCACTAACATGAGGACGTTAGCAGCTCCTTCTACAGTCAAGCAGGATGCGGGAGGGTTGTGCCCTGTCCTTAGCTCTCACAGGGAAGCATGCCTTGAAGCCAGCTGTCAGCTAGCTGCATTCTTAGGGCAGGGTGAAGGTAGCAGTATTCTGAGACAGGAGGTTCCCAGATTACCACTCTACTGCACCTGGAGATACCCTCCAGGTCTGCATTGTTAACTTGCATCTCAGAAGCCTCTGGCAAACGTCTCTGGTGAAGACGTGCGAAACTCACTCTGCAGGCAGTGTGGAACTGTGAGGGACTGAGGGTGAGCTCAACTCTCAGAAGTAAGATGTTTTTGGACAAGGCGTTCAACTACCTACTCACGTATGGAACTTAGTATGTAGCACCAGTCTACCCCAGGAATTACTAGGAAATCGCTTGATTGAGCTTGGAGGCACTCGTCTTGTGTGCCGGGAGATTCCAATTACCTCTCCCAACACTTGCGTCAAGCAGTGAGCCTAGGCCTTTTGGAAGCGAAAGGTAACGGCAGGCAGGATGTGGGGTTACAGGCCACAAGCTCAACTCTCAGAAGTGTGTATGCATGGGAGGCAGATGTCTGCTACCCACTCGGGCATGGGAGTTGGAACCTAGCTACACTCCTATTGAAGAAGGATGTTGGAAATCGCTGTATTCAACTCAGATACACGGGAGTTCAGGCCCAATGCTTACACATTCTTTTCCCACAACCTATCCCAGCAACTAACATAAGGAGGTTAGCAGGTACGTCTACAGTCAGGCAGGATGCGGGAGGGTTCTGCCCTGTCCTCAGCTCTCACAGGGAAGCATGCCTAGAAGCCAGCTCTCAACTAGCTGCATTCTTATGACAGTGTGAAGGTAGCAGTACTCTGAGTAAGGAGGTTCCCAGATTACCACTCTACTGCACCTGGAGATACCGTCCAGGTCTGCATTGTTAACTTGCGTCTCAGAAGCCTCTGGCAAAAGTCTCTGGTGAAGACGTGGGAAACTCACTCTGCAGGCAGTGTGGAACTGTGAGGGACTGAGGGTGAGCTCAACTGTCAGCAGTAAGATGATTTTGGACAAGGCGTTCAGCTACCTTCTCACATATGGAACTTAGTATGTAGCACCAGTCTAGCCCAGGAATTACAGGGAAAACGCTGGATTCAGCTTGGAGGCACTAGTCTTGTGTGCCGGCAGATTCCAGTTACCTCTCCCAACAGCGAGCCTAGATCTTTTGGAAGCGAAACGTAGCTGCAGGCAGGAGGTAAGGGTTACAGGCCGTAAGCTCAACTATCAGAAGTGTGTATGCATGGGAGGCAGATGTCTGCTACCCACTCGTACATGCGAGTTGGAACCTAGCTACACTCTGATGAAGAAGGACTTTGGAAATCGCTGTATTCAACTCAGATACACGTGGGTTCAGGCACAACGATTCCACATGGTTTTCTCACAACCTTTCCCTGCCACTAACATGAGGACGTTAGCAGCTCCTTCTACAGTCAAGCAGGATGCGGGAGGGTTGTGCCCTGTCCTTAGCTCTCACAGGGAAGCATGCCTTGAAGCCAGCTGTCAACTAGCTGCATTCTTAGGGCAGGGTGAAGGTAGCAGTATTCTGAGACAGGAGGTTCCCAGATTACCACTCTACTGCACCTGGAGATACCCTCCAGGTCTGCATTGTTAACTTGCGTCTCAGAGGCCTCTGGCAAACGTCTCTGGTGAAGACGTCCGAAACTCACTCTGCAGGCAGTGTGGAACTGTGAGGGACTGAGGGTGAGCTCAACTCTCAGAAGTAAGATGTTTTTGGACAAGGCGTTCAACTACCTACTCACGTATGGAACTTAGTATGTAGCACCAGTCTACCCCAGGAATTACTAGGAAATCGCTTGATTGAGCTTGGAGGCACTCGTCTTGTGTGCCGGGAGATTCCAATTACCTCTCCCAACACTTGCGTCAAGCAGTGAGCCTAGGCCTTTTGGAAGCGAAAGGTAACGGCAGGCAGGATGTGGGGTTACAGGCCACAAGCTCAACTCTCAGAAGTGTGTATGCATGGGAGGCAGATGTCTGCTACCCACTCGGACATGGGAGTTGGAACCTAGCTACACTCCTATTGAAGAAGGATGTTGGAAATCGCTGTATTCAACTCAGATACACGGGAGTTCAGGCCCAATGCTTCCACATGCTTTTCCCACAACCTATCCCAGCCACTAACATAAGGAGGTTAGCAGGTACGTCTACAGTCAGGCAGGATGCGGGAGGGTTGTGTCCTGTCCTCAGCTCTCACAGGGAAGCATGCCTAGAAGCCAGCTCTCAACTAGCTGCATTCTTATGACAGTGTGAAGGTAGCAGTATTCTGAGTAAGGAGGTTCCCAGATTACCACTCTACTGCTCCTGGAGATACCGTCCAGGTCTGCATTGTTACCTGGCGTCTCAGAAGCCTCTGGCAAAAGTCTCTGGTGAAGACGTGGGAAACTCACTCTGCAGGCAGTGAGGAACTGTGAGGGACTGAGGGTGAGCTCAACTCTCAGCAGTAAGATGATTTTGGACAAGGCGTTCAGCTACCTTCTCACATATGGAACTTAGTATGTAGCACCACTCTAGCCCAGGAATTACAGGGAAAACGCTGGATTGAGCTTGGAGGCACTAGTCTTGTGTGCCGGGAGATTCCAGTTACCTCTCCCAACAGCGAGGCTAGGCCTTTTGGAAGCGAAACGTAGCTGCAGGCAGGAGGTAGGGTTACAGGCCATAAGCTCAACTCTCAGAAGTGGGTATGCATGGGAGGCAGATGTCTGCTACCCACTCGGACATGCGAGTGGGAACCTAGCTACACTCTGATGAAGAAGGACTTTGGAAATCGCTGTATTCAACTCAGATACACGTGGGTTCAGGCACAACGATTCCACATGCTTTTCTCACAACCTTTCCCTGCCACTAACATGAGGACGTTAGCAGCTCCTTCTACAGTCAAGCAGGATGCGGGAGGGTTGTGCCCTGTCCTTAGCTCTCACAGGGAAGCATGCCTTGAAGCCAGCTGTCAACTAGCTGCATTCTTATGGCAGGGTGAAGGTAGCAGTATTCTGAGACAGGAGGTTCCCAGATTACCACTCTACTGCACCTGGAGATACCGTCCAGGTCTGCATTGTTAACTTGCGTCTCAGAGGCATCTGGCAAAAGTCTCTGGTGAAGACGTGGGAAACTCACTCTGCAGGCAGTGTGGAACTGTGAGGGACTGAGGGTCAGCTCAACTCTCAGCAGTAAGATGATTTTGGACAAGGAGTTCAGCTACCTTCTCACATATGGAACTTAGTATGTAGCACCAGTCTACCCCAGGAATTACTGGGAAATCGCTGGATTGAGCTTGGAGGCACTAGTCTTGTGTGCCGGCAGATTCCAGTTACCTCTCCCAACACTTCGGTGAAGCAGCGAGCCTAGGCCTTTTGGAAGCAAAAGGTAGCTGCAGGCAGGAGGTAGGGTTACAGGCCATAAGCTCAACTCTCAGAAGTGGGTATGCATGGGAGGCAGATGTCTGCTACCCACTCGGACATGCGAGTGGGAACCTAGCTACACTCTGATGAAGAAGGACTTTGGAAATCGCTGTATTCAACTCAGATACACGTGGGTTCAGGCACAATGATTCCACATGCTTTTCTCACAACCTTTCCCTGCCACTAACATGAGGACGTTAGCAGCTCCTTCTACAGTCAAGCAGGATGCGGGAGGGTTGTGCCCTGTCCTTAGCTCTCACAGGGAAGCATGCCTTGAAGCCAGCTGTCAACTAGCTGCATTCTTATGGCAGGGTGAAGGTAGCAGTATTCTGAGACAGGAGGTTCCCAGATTACCACTCTACTGCACCTGGAGATACCCTCCAGGTCTGCATTGTTAACTTGCATCTCAGAAGCCTCTGGCAAACGTCTCTGGTGAAGACGTGCGAAACTCACTCTGCAGGCAGTGTGGAACTGTGAGCGATTGAGGGAGAGCTCAGCTCTCATAAGTAAGATGTTTTTGGACAAGGCGTTCAACTACCTACTCACCTATGGAACTTAGTATTTAGCACCAGTCTACCCCAGGAATTACTAGGAAATCACTTGATTGAGCTTGGAGGCACTCGTCTTGTGTGCCGGGAGATTCCAGTTACCTCTCCCAACACTTGCGTCAAGCAGCGAGCCTAGGCCTTTGGAAGCGAAAGGTAGCAGCAGGCAGGATGTGGGGTTACAGGCCATAAGCTCAACTCTCAGAAGTGTGTATGCATGGGAGGCAGATGTCTGCTACCCACTCGGACATGGGAGTTGGAACCTAGCTACACTCCTATTGAAGAAGGATGTTGGAAATCGCTGTATTCAACTCAGATACACGGGAGTTCAGGCCCAATGCTTACACATGCTTTTCCCACAACCTATCCCAGCCACTAACATAAGGAGGTTAGCAGGTACGTCTACAGTCAGGCAGGATGCGGGAGGGTTCTGCCCTGTCCTCAGCTCTCACAGGGAAGCATGCCTAGAAGCCAGCTCTCAACTAGCTGCATTCTTATGACAGTGTGAAGGTAGCAGTATTCTGAGTAAGGAGGTTCCCAGATTACCACTCTCCGGCACCTGGAGATACCGTCCAGGTCTGCATTGTTAACTTGCGTCTCAGAGGCCTCTGGCAAAAGTCTCTGGTGAAGACGTGGGAAACTCACTCTGCAGGCAGTGTGGAACTGTGAGGGACTGAGGGTGAGCTCAACTCTCAGCAGTAAGATGATTTTGGACAAGGCGTTCAGCTACCTTCTCACATATGGAACTTAGTATGTAGCACCAGTCTACCCCAGGAATTACTGGGAAATCGCTGGATTGAGCTTGGAGGCACTAGTCATGTGTGCCGGCAGATTACAGTTACCTCTCCCAACACTTCGGTGAAGCAGCGAGCCTAGGCCTTTTGGAAGCGAAAGGTAGCTGCAGGCAGGAGGTAGGGTTACAGGCCATAAGCTCAACTCTCAGAAGTGGGTATGCATGGGAGGCAGATGTCTGCTACCCACTCGGACATGCGAGTGGGAACCTAGCTACACTCTGATGAAGAAGGACTTTGGAAATCGCTGTATTCAACTCAGATACATGTGGGTTCAGGCACAACGATTCCACATGCTTTTCTCACAACCTTTCCCTGCCACTAACATGAGGACGTTAGCAGCTCCTTCTACAGTCAAGCAGGATGCGGGAGGGTTGTGCCCTGTCCTTAGCTCTCACAGGGAAGCATGCCTTGAAGCCAGCTGTCAACTAGCTGCATTCTTATGGCAGGGTGAAGGTAGCAGTATTCTGAGACAGGAAGTTCCCAGATTACCACTCTACTGCACCTGGAGATACCCTCCAGGTCTGCATTGTTAACTTGCGTCTCAGAAGCCTCTGGCAAACGTCTCTGGTGAAAACGTGCGAAACTCACTCTGCAGGCAGTGTGGAACTGTGAGGGAATGAGGGTGAGCTCAACTCTCAGAAGTAAGATGTTTTTGGACAAGGCGTTCAACTACCTACTCACGTATGGAACTTAGTATGTAGCACCAGTCTACCCCAGGAATTACTAGGAAATCGCTTGATTGAGCTTGGAGGCACTCGTCTTGTGTGCCGGAAGATTCCAATTACCTCTCCCAACACTTGCGTCAAGCAGTGAGCCTAGGCCTTTTGGAAGCGAAAGGTAACGGCAGGCAGGATGTGGGGTTACAGGCCACAAGCTCAACTCTCAGAAGTGTGTATGCATGGGAGGCAGATGTCTCCTACCCACTCGGACATGGGAGTTGGAACCTAGCTACACTCCTATTGAAGAAGGATGTTGGAAATCGCTGTATTCAACTCAGATACACGGGAGTTCAGGCCCAATGCTTACACATGCTTTTCCCACAACCTATCCCAGCCACTAACATAAGGAGGTTAGCAGGTACGTCTACAGTCAGGCAGGATGCGGGAGGGTTCTGCCCTGTCCTCAGCTCTCACAGGGAAGCATGCCTAGAAGCCAGCTCTCAACTAGCTGCATTCTTATGACAGTGTGAAGGTAGCAGTATTCTGAGTAATGAGGTTCCCAGATTACCACTCTACTGCACCTGGAGATACCGTCCAGGTCTGCATTGTTAACTGGCGTCTCAGAGGCCTCTGGCAAAAGTCTCTGGTGAAGACGTGGGAAACTCACTCTGCAGGCAGTGTGGAACTGTGAGGGAATGAGGGTGAGCTCAACTCTCAGCAGAAAGATGATTTTGGACAAGGCGTTCAGCTACCTTCTCATATATGGAACTTAGTATGTAGCACCAGTCTACCACAGGAATTACTGGGAAATCGCTGGATTGAGCTTGGAGGCACTAGTCTTGTGTGCCGGCAGATTCCAGTTACCTCTCCCAACACTTCGGTGAAGCAGCGAGCCTAGGCCTTTTGGAAGCGAAAGGTAGCTGCAGGCAGGAGGTAGGGTTACAGGCCATAAGCTCAACTCTCAGAAGTGTGTATGCATGGGAGGCAGATGTCTGCTACCCACTCGGACATGCGAGTGGGAACCTAGCTACACTCTCATGAAGAAGGACTTTGGAAATCGCTGTATTCAACTCAGATACACGTGGGTTCAGGCACAACGATTCCACATGCTTTTCTCACAACCTTTCCCTGCCACTAACATGAGGACGTTAGCAGCTCCTTCTACAGTCAAGCAGGATGCGGGAGGGTTGTGCCCTGTCCTTAGCTCTCACAGGGAAGCATGCCTTGAAGCCAGCTGTCAACTAGCTGCATTCTTAGGGCAGGGTGAAGGTAGCAGTATTCTGAGACAGGAGGTTCCCAGATTACCACTCTACTGCACCTGGAGATACCCTCCAGGTCTGCATTGTTAACTTGCATCTCAGAAGCCTCTGGCAAACGTCTCTGGTGAAGACGTGCGAAACTCACTCTGCAGGCAGTGTGGAACTGTGAGGGACTGAGGGTGAGCTCAACTCTCAGAAGTAAGATGTTTTTGGACAAGGCGTTCAACTACCTACTCACGTATGGAACTTAGTATGTAGCACCAGTCTACCCCAGGAATTACTAGGAAATCGCTTGATTGAGCTTGGAGGCACTCGTCTTGTGTGCCGGGAGATTCCAATTACATCTCCCAACACTTGCGTCAAGCAGTGAGCCTAGGCCTTTTGGAAGCGAAAGGTAACGGCAGGCAGGATGTGGGGTTACAGGCCACAAGCTCAACTCTCAGAAGTGTGTATGCATGGGAGGCAGATGTCTGCTACCCACTCGGGCATGGGAGTTGGAACCTAGCTACACTCCTATTGAAGAAGGATGTTGGAAATCGCTGTATTCAACTCAGATACACGGGAGTTCAGGCCCAATGCTTACACATTCTTTTCCCACAACCTATCCCAGCAACTAACATAAGGAGGTTAGCAGGTACGTCTACAGTCAGGCAGGATGCGGGAGGGTTCTGCCCTGTCCTCAGCTCTCACAGGGAAGCATGCCTAGAAGCCAGCTCTCAACTAGCTGCATTCTTATGACAGTGTGAAGGTAGCAGTACTCTGAGTAAGGAGGTTCCCAGATTACCACTCTACTGCACCTGGAGATACCGTCCAGGTCTGCATTGTTACCTTGCGTCTCAGAAGCCTCTGGCAAAAGTCTCTGGTGAAGACGTGGGAAACTCACTCTGCAGGCAGTGTGGAACTGTGAGGGACTGAGGGTGAGCTCAACTGTCAGCAGTAAGATGTTTTTGGACAAGGCGTTCAGCTACCTTCTCACATATGGAACTTAGTATGTAGCACCAGTCTAGCCCAGGAATTACAGGGAAAACGCTGGATTGAGCTTGGAGGCACTAGTCTTGTGTGCCGGGAGATTCCAGTTACCTCTCCCAACAGCGAGCCTAGGCCTTTTGGAAGCGAAACGTGGCTGCAGGCAGGAGGTAGGGTTACAGGCCATAAGCTCAACTATCAGAAGTGTGTATGCATGGGAGGCAGATGTCTGCTACCCACTCGTACATGCGAGTTGGAACCTAGCTACACTCTGATGAAGAAGGACTTTGGAAATCGCTGTATTCAACTCAGATACACGTGGGTTCAGGCACAACGATTCCACATGGTTTTCTCACAACCTTTCCCTGCCACTAACATGAGGACGTTAGCAGCTCCTTCTACAGTCAAGCAGGATGCGGGAGGGTTGTGCCCTGTCCTTAGCTCTCACAGGGAAGCATGCCTTGAAGCCAGCTGTCAACTAGCTGCATTCTTAGGGCAGGGTGAAGGTAGCAGTATTCTGAGACAGGAGGTTCCCAGATTACCACTCTACTGCACCTGGAGATACCCTCCAGGTCTGCATTGTTAACTTGCGTCTCAGAGGCCTCTGGCAAACGTCTCTGGTGAAGACGTCCGAAACTCACTCTGCAGGCAGTGTGGAACTGTGAGGGACTGAGGGTGAGCTCAACTCTCAGAAGTAAGATGTTTTTGGACAAGGCGTTCAACTACCTACTCACGTATGGAACTTAGTATGTAGCACCAGTCTACCCCAGGAATTACTAGGAAATCGCTTGATTGAGCTTGGAGGCACTCGTCTTGTGTGCCGGAAGATTCCAATTACCTCTCCCAACACTTGCGTCAAGCAGTGAGTCTAGGCCTTTTGGAAGCGAAAGGTAACGGCAGGCAGGATGTGCGGTTACAGGCCACAAGCTCAACTCTCAGAAGTGTGTATGCATGGGAGGCAGATGTCTGCTACCCACTCGGACATGGGAGTTGGAACCTAGCTACACTCCTATTGAAGAAGGATGTTGGAAATCGCTGTATTCAACTCAGATACACGGGAGTTCAGGCCCAATGCTTCCACATGCTTTTCCCACAACCTATCCCAGCCACTAACATAAGGAGGTTAGCAGGTACGTCTACAGTCAGGCAGGATGCGGGAGGGTTCTGCCCTGTCCTCAGCTCTCACAGGGAAGCATGCCTAGAAGCCAGCTCTCAACTAGCTGTATTCTTATGACAGTGTGAAGGTAGCAGTATTCTGAGTAAGGAGGTTCCCAGATTACCACTCTACTGCACCTGGAGATACCGTCCAGGTCTGCATTGTTAACTTGCGTCTCAGAGGCATCTGGCAAAAGTCTCTGGTGAAGACGTGGGAAACTCACTCTGCAGGCAGTGTGGAACTGTGAGGGACTGAGGGTGAGCTCAACTCTCAGCAGTAAGATGATTTTGGACAAGGCGTTCAGCTACCTTCTCACATATGGAACTTAGTATGTAGCACCAGTCTACCCCAGGAATTACTGGGAAATCGCTGGATTGAGCTTGGAGGCACTAGTCTTGTGTGCCGGCAGATTCCAGTTACCTCTCCCAACACTTGCGTCAAGCAGTGAGCCTAGGCCTTTTGGAAGCGAAAGGTAGCGTTAGGCAGGATGTAGGGTTACAGGCCATAAGCTCAACTCTCAGAAGTGTGTACGCATGGGAGTCAGATGTCTGCTACCCACTCGGACATGGGAGTTTGAACCTAGCTACACTCCTATTGAAGAAAGATGTTGCAAATCGCTGTATTCAACTCAGATACACGGGAGTTCAGGCCCAATGCTTGCACATGCTTTTCTCACAACCTTTCCCTGCCACTAACATGAGGACGTTAGCAGATCCTTCTACAGTTAAGCAGGATGCGGGAGGGTTGTGTCCTGTCCTTAGCTCTCACAGGGAAGCATGCCTTGAAGCCAGCTGTCAACTTGCTGCATTCTTAGGGCAGGGTGAAGGTAGCAGTATTCTGAGACAGGAGGTTCCCAGATTACCACTCTACTGCACCTGGACATACCCTCCAGGTCTGCATTGTTAACTTGCCTCTCAGAAGACTCTGGCAAAAGTCTCTAGTGAAGACGTGGGAAACTCACTCTACAGGCAGTGTGGAACTGTGAGGGACTGAGGGTGAGCTCAACTCTCAGCAGAAAGATGATTTTGGACAAGGCGTTCAGCTACCTTCTCACATATGGAACTTAGTATGTAGCACCCGTCTACCCCAGGAATTACTGGGAAATCGCTGGATTGAGCTTGGAGGCACTAGTCTTGTGTGCCGGCAGATTCCAATTACCTCTCCCAACACTTCGGTGAAGCAGCGAGCCTAGGCCTTTTGGGAGCGAAAGGTAGCTGCAGGCAGGAGGTAGGGTTACAGGCCATAAGCTCAACTCTCAGAAGTGGGTATGCATGGGAGGCAGATGTCTGCTACCCACTCGGACATGCGAGTGGGAACCTAGCTACACTCTGATGAAGAAGGACTTTGGAAATCGCTGTATTCAACTCAGATACACGTGGGTTCAGGCACAACGATTCCACATGCTTTTCTCACAACCTTTCCCTGCCACTAACATGAGGACGTTAGCAGCTCCTTCTACAGTCAAGCAGGATGCGGGAGGGTTGTGCCCTGTCCTTAGCTCTCACAGGGAAGCATGCCTTGAAGCCAGCTGTCAACTAGCTGCATTCTTATGGCAGGGTGAAGGTAGCAGTATTCTGAGACAGGAGGTTCCCAGATTACCACTCTACTGCACCTGGAGATACCCTCCAGGTCTGCATTGTTAACTTGCGTCTCAGAAGCCTCTGGCAAACGTCTCTGGTGAAGACGTGGGAAACTCACTCTGCAGGCAGTGTGGAACTGTGAGGGACTGAGGGTGAGCTCAACTCTCAGCAGTAAGATGAGTTTGGACAAGGCGTTCAGCTACCTTCTCACATATGGAACTTAGTATGTAGCACCAGTCTACCCCAGGAATTACTGGGAAATCGCTGGATTGAGCTTGGAGGCACTAGTCTTTTGTGCCGGCAGATTCCAGTTCCTCTCCCAACACTTCGGTGAAGCAGCGAGCCTAGGCCTTTTGGGAGCGAAAGTTAGCTGCAGGCAGGAGGTAGGGTTACAGGCCATAAGCTCAACTCTCAGAAGTGGGTATGCATGGGAGGCAGATGTCTGCTACCCACTCGGACATGCGAGTGGGAACCTAGCTACACTCCTATTGAAGAAGGATGTTGGAAATCGCTGTATTCAACTCAGATACACGGGAGTTCAGGCCCAATGCTTCCACATGCTTTTCCCACAACCTATCCCAGCCACTAACATAAGGAGGTTAGCAGGTACGTCTACAGTCAGGCAGGATGCGGGAGGGTTCTGCCCTGTCCTCAGCTCTCACAGGGAAGCATGCCTAGAAGCCAGCTCTCAACTAGCTGCATTCTTATGACAGTGTGCAGGTAGCAGTATTCTGAGTAAGGAGGTTCCCAGATTACCACTCTCCGGCACCTGGAGATACCGTCCAAGTCTGCATTGTTCACTTGCGTCTCAGAGGCCTCTGGCAAAAGTCTCTGGTGAAGACGTGGGAAACTCACTCTGCAGGCAGTGTGGAACTGTGAGGGACTGAGGGTGAGCTCAACTCTCAGCAGTAAGATGATTTTGGACAAGGCGTTCAGCTACCTTCTCACATATGGAACTTAGTATGTAGCACCAGTCTACCCCAGGAATTACTGGGAAATCGCTCGATTGAGCTTGGAGGCACTAGTCTTGTGTGCCGGGAGATTCCAGTTACCTCTCCCAACAGCGAGGCTAGGCCTTTTGGAAGCGAAACGTAGCTGCAGGCAGGAGGTAGGGTTACAGGCCATAAGCTCAACTCTCAGAAGTGGGTATGCATGGGAGGCAGATGTCTGCTACCCACTCGTACATGCGAGTGGGAACCTAGCTACACTCTGATGAAGAAGGACTTTGGAAATCGCTGTATTCAACTCAGATACACGTGGGTTCAGGCACAACGATTCCACATGCTTTTCTCACAACCTTTCCCTGCCACTAACATGAGGACGTTAGCAGCTCCTTCTACAGTCAAGCAGGATGCGGGAGGGTTCTGCCCTGTCCTTAGCTCTCACAGGGAAGCATGCCTTGAAGCCAGCTGTCAACTAGCTGCATTCTTAGGGCAGGGTGAAGGTTGCAGTATTCTGAGACAGGAGGTTCCCAGATTACCACTCTACTGCACCTGGAGATACCCTCCAGGTCTGCAGTGTTAACTTGCGTCTCAGAAGCCTCTGGCAAACGTCTCTGGTGAAGACGTGCGAAACTCACTCTGCAGGCAGTGTGGAACTGTGAGGGAATGAGGGTGAGCTCAACTCTCAGAAGTAAGATGTTTTTGGACAAGGCGTTCAACTACCTACTCACGTATGGAACTTAGTATGTAGCACCAGTCTACCCCAGGAATTACTAGGAAATCGCTTGATTGAGCTTGGAGGCACTCGTCTTGTGTGCCGGAAGATTCCAATTACCTCTCCCAACACTTGGGTCAAGCAGTGAGTCTAGGCCTTTTGGAAGCGAAAGGTAACGGCAGGCAGGATGTGCGGTTACAGGCCACAAGCTCAACTCTCAGAAGTGTGTATGCATGGGAGGCAGATGTCTGCTACCCACTCGGACATGGGAGTTGGAACCTAGCTACACTCCTATTGAAGAAGGATGTTGGAAATCGCTGTATTCAACTCAGATACACGGGAGTTCAGGCCCAATGCTTCCACATGCTTTTCCCACAACCTATCCCAGCCACTAACATAAGGAGGTTAGCAGGTACGTCTACAGTCAGGCAGGATGCGGGAGGGTTGTGTCCTGTCCTCAGCTCTCACAGGGAAGCATGCCTAGAAGCCAGCTCTCAACTAGCTGCATTCTTATGACAGTGTGAAGGTAGCAGTATTCTGAGTAAGGAGGTTCCCAGATTACCACTCTACTGCTCCTGGAGATACCGTCCATGTCTGCATTGTTACCTTGCGTCTCAGAAGCCTCTGGCAAAAGTCTCTGGTGAAGACGTGGGAAACTCACTCTGCAGGCAGTGAGGAACTCTGAGGGACGGAGGGTGAGCTCAACTCTCAGCAGTAAGATGATTTTGGACAAGGCGTTCAGCTACCTTCTCACATATGGAACTTAGTATGTAGCACCACTCTAGCCCAGGAATTACAGGGAAAACGCTGGATTGAGCTTGGAGGCACTAGTCTTGTGTGCCGGGAGATTCCAGTTACCTCTCCCAACAGCGAGGCTAGGCCTTTTGGAAGCGAAACGTAGCTGCAGGCAGGAGGTAGGGTTACAGGCCATAAGCTCAACTCTCAGAAGTGTGTATGCATGGGAGGCAGATGTCTGCTACCCACTCGTACATGCGAGTTGGAACCTAGCTACACTCTGATGAAGAAGGACTTTGGAAATCGCTGTATTCAACTCAGATACACGTGGGTTCAGGCACAACGATTCCACATGCTTTTCTCACAACCTTTCCCTGCCACTAACATGAGGACGTTAGCAGCTCCTTCTACAGTCAAGCAGGATGCGGGAGGGTTGTGCCCTGTCCTTAGCTCTCACAGGGAAGCATGCCTTGAAGCCAGCTGTCAACTAGCTGCATTCTTAGGGCAGGGTGAAGGTTGCAGTATTCTGAGACAGGAGGTTCCCAGATTACCACTCTACTGCACCTGGAGATACCCTCCAGGTCTGCAGTGTTAACTTGCGTCTCAGAAGCCTCTGGCAAACGTCTCTGGTGAAGACGTGCGAAACTCACTCTGCAGGCAGTGTGGAACTGTGAGGGAATGAGGGTGAGCTCAACTCTCAGAAGTAAGATGTTTTTGGACAAGGCGTTCAACTACCTACTCACGTATGGAACTTAGTATGTAGCACCAGTCTACCCCAGGAATTACTAGGAAATCGCTTGATTGAGCTTGGAGGCACTCGTCTTGTGTGCCGGAAGATTCCAATTACCTCTCCCAACACTTGCGTCAAGCAGTGAGTCTAGGCCTTTTGGAAGCGAAAGGTAACGGCAGGCAGGATGTGCGGTTACAGGCCACAAGCTCAACTCTCAGAAGTGTGTATGCATGGGAGGCAGATGTCTGCTACCCACTCGGACATGGGAATTGGAACCTAGCTACACTCCTATTGAAGAAGGATGTTGGAAATCGCTGTATTCAACTCAGATACACGGGAGTTCAGGCCCAATGCTTCCACATGTTTTTCCCACAACCTATCCCAGCCACTAACATAAGGAGGTTAGCAGGTACGTCTACAGTCAGGCAGGATGCGGGAGGGTTCTGCCCTGTCCTCAGCTCTCACAGGGAAGCATGCCTAGAAGCCAGCTCTCAACTAGCTGTATTCTTATGACAGTGTGAAGGTAGCAGTATTCTGAGTAAGGAGGTTCCCAGATTACCACTCTACTGCACCTGGAGATACCGTCCAGGTCTGCATTGTTAACTTGCGTCTCAGAGGCATCTGGCAAATCTCTGGTGAAGACGTGGGAAACTCACTCTGCAGGCAGTGTGGAACTGTGAGGGACTGAGGGTCAGCTCAACTCTCAGCAGTAAGATGATTTTGGACAAGGCGTTCAGCTACCTTCTCACATATGGAACTTAGTATGTAGCACCAGTCTACCCCAGGAATTACTGGGAAATCGCTGGATTGAGCTTGGAGGCACTAGTCTTGTGTGCCGGCAGATTCCAGTTACCTCTCCCAACACTTCGGTGAAGCAGCGAGCCTAGGCCTTTTGGAAGCGAAAGGTAGCTGCAGGCAGGAGGTAGGGTTACAGGCCATAAGCTCAACTCTCAGAAGTGGGTATGCATGGGAGGCAGATGTCTGCTACCCACTCGGACATGCGAGTGGGAACCTAGCTACACTCTGATGAAGAAGGACTTTGGAAATCGCTGTATTCAACTCAGATACACGTGGGTTCAGGCACAACGATTCCACATGCTTTTCTCACAACCTTTCCCTGCCACTAACATGAGGACGTTAGCAGCTCCTTCTACAGTCAAGCAGGATGCGGGAGGGTTGTGCCCTGTCCTTAGCTCTCAAGGGAAGCATGCCTTGAAGCCAGCTGTCAACTAGCTGCATTCTTATGGCAGGGTGAAGGTAGCAGTATTCTGAGTAAGGAGGTTCCCAGATTACCACTCTACTGCACCTGGAGATACCCTCCAGGTCTGCATTGTTAACTTGCGTCTCAGAAGCCTCTGGCAAACGTCTCTGGTGAAGACGTGCGAAACTCACTCTGCAGGCAGTGCGGAACTGTGAGGGACTGAGGGTGAGCTCAACACTCAGAAGTAAGATGTTTTTGGACAAGGCGTTCAACTACCTACTCACGTATGGAACTTAGTATGTAGCACCAGTCTGCCGCAGGAATTACTAGGAAATCACTTGATTGAGCTTGGAGGCACTCGTCTTGTGTGCCGGGAGATTCCAGTTACCTCTCCCAACACTTGCGTCAAGCAGTGAGCCTAGGCCTTTTGGAAGGGAAAGGTAGCAGCAGGCAGGATGTAGGGTTACAGGCCATAAGCTCAACTCTCAGAAGTGTGTATGCATGGGAGGCAGATGTCTGCTACCCACTCGGACATGGGAGTTGGAACCTAGCTACACTCCTATTGAAGAAGGATGTTGGAAATCGCTGTATTCAACTCAGATACACGGGAGTTCAGGCCCAATGCTTACACATGCTTTTCCCACATCCTATCCCAGCCACTAACATAAGGAGGTTAGCAGGTACGTCTACAGTCAGGCAGGATGCGGGAGGGTTCTGCCTTGTCCTCAGCTCTCACAGGGAAGCATGCCTAGAAGCCAGCTCTCAACTAGCTGCATTCTTATGAGAGTGTGAAGGTAGCAGTATTCTGAGTAAGGAGGTTCCCAGATTACCACTCTCCTGCACCTGGAGATACCGTCCAGGTCTGCATTGTTAACTTGCGTCTCAGAGGCCTCTGGCAAAAGCCTCTGGTGAAGACGTGGGAAACTCACTCTGCAGGCAGTGTGGAACTGTGAGGGACTGAGGGTGAGCTCAACTCTCAGCAGTAAGATGATTTTGGACAAGGCGTTCAGCTACCTTCTCACATATGGAACTTAGTATGTAGCACCAGTCTACCCCAGGAATTACTTGGAAATCGCTGGATTGAGCTTGGAGGCACTAGTCTTGTGTGCCGGCAGATTCCAGTTACCTCTCCCAACACTTGCGTCAAGCAGTGAGCCTAGGCCTTTTGGAAGCGAAAGGTAGCGTTAGGCAGGATGTAGGGTTACAGGCCATAAGCTCAACTCTCAGAAGTGTGTACGCATGGGAGTCAGATGTCTGCTACCCACTCGGACATGGGAGTTTGAACCTAGCTACACTCCTATTGAAGAAAGATGTTGCAAATCGCTGTATTCAACTCAGATACACGGGAGTTCAGGCCCAATGCTTGCACATGCTTTTCTCACAACCTTTCCCTGCCACTAACATGAGGACGTTAGCAGCTCCTTCTACACTTAAGCAGGATGCGGGAGGGTTGTGTCCTGTCCTTAGCTCTCACAGGGAAGCATGCCTTGAAGCCAGCTGTCAACTTGCTGCATTCTTAGGGCAGGGTGAAGGTTGCAGTATTCTGAGACAGGAGGTTCCCAGATTACCACTCTACTGCAACTGGACATACCCTCCAGGTCTGCATTGTTAACTTGCGTCTCAGAAGCCTCTGGCAAACGTCTCTGGTGAAGACGTGCGAAACTCACTCTGCAGGCAGTGTGGAACTGTGAGGGAATGAGGGTGAGCTCAACTCTCAGAAGTAAGATGTTTTTGGACAAGGCGTTCAACTACCTACTCACGTATGGAACTTAGTATGTAGCACCAGTCTACCCCAGGAATTACTAGGAAATCGCTTGATTGAGCTTGGAGGCACTCGTCTTGTGTGCCGGAAGATTCCAATTACCTCTCCCAACACTTGCGTCAACCAGTGAGTCTAGGCCTTTTGGAAGCGAAAGGTAACGGCAGGCAGGATGTGGGGTTACAGGCCACAAGCTCAACTCTCAGAAGTGTGTATGCATGGGAGGCAGATGTCTGCTACCCACTCGGACATGGGAGTTGGAACCTAGCTACACTCCTATTGAAGAAGGATGTTGGAAATCGCTGAATTCAACTCAGATACACGGGAGTTCAGGCCCAATGCTTCCACATGCTTTTCCCACAACCTATCCAAGCCACTAACATAAGGAGGTTAGCAGGTACGTCTACAGTCAGGCAGGATGCGGGAGGGTTCTGCCCTGTCCTTAGCTCTCACAGGGAAGCATGCCTAGAAGCCAGCTCTCAACTAGCTGCATTCTGATGACAGTGTGAAGGTAGCAGTATTCTGAGTAAGGAGGTTCCCAGATTACCACTCTACTGCACCTGGAGATACCCTCCAGGTCTGCATTGTTACCTTGCGTCTCAGAAGCCTCTGGCAAAAGTCTCTGGTGAAGACGTGCGAAACTCACTCTGCAGGCAGTGTGGAACTGTGAGCGATTGAGGGAGAGCTCAGCTCTCATAAGTAAGATGTTTTTGGACAAGGCGTTCAACTACCTACTCACGTATGGAACTTAGTATGTAGCACCAGTCTACCCCAGGAATTACTAGGAAATCGCTTGATTGAGCTTGGAGGCACTCGTCTTGTGTGCCGGGAGATTCCAGTTACCTCTCCCAACACTTGCGTCAAGCAGCGAGCCTAGGCCTTTTGGAAGCGAAAGGTAGCAGCAGGCAGGATGTGGGGTTACAGGCCATAAGCTCAACTCTCAGAAGTGTGTATGCATGGGAGGCAGATGTCTGCTACCCACTCGGACATGGGAGTTGGAACCTAGCTACACTCCTATTGAAGAAGGATGTTGGAAATCGCTGTATTCAACTCAGATACACGGGAGTTCAGGCCCAATGCTTCCACATGCTTTTCCCACAACCTATCCCAGCCACTAACATAAGGAGGTTAGCAGGTACGTCTACAGTCAGGCAGGATGCGGGAGGGTTCTGCCCTGTCCTCAGCTCTCACAGGGAAGCATGCCTAGAAGCCAGCTCTCAACTAGCTGCATTCTTATGACAGTGTGAAGGTAGCAGTATTCTGAGTAATGAGGTTCCCAGATTACCACTCTACTGCACCTGGAGATACCGTCCAGGTCTGCATTGTTAACTGGCGTCTCAGAGGCCTCTGGCAAAAGTCTCTGGTGAAGACGTGGGAAACTCACTCTGCAGGCAGTGTGGAACTGTGAGGGAATGAGGGTGAGCTCAACTCTCAGCAGAAAGATGATTTTGGACAAGGCGTTCAGCTACCTTCTCATATATGGAACTTAGTATGTAGCACCAGTCTACCACAGGAATTACTGGGAAATCGCTGGATTGAGCTTGGAGGCACTAGTCTTGTGTGCCGGCAGATTCCAGTTACCTCTCCCAACACTTCGGTGAAGCAGCGAGCCTAGGCCTTTTGGAAGCGAAAGGTAGCTGCAGGCAGGAGGTAGGGTTACAGGCCATAAGCTCAACTCTCAGAAGTGGGTATGCATGGGAGGCAGATGTCTGCTACCCACTCGGACATGCGAGTGGGAACCTAGCTACACTCTGATGAAGAAGGACTTTGGAAATCGCTGTATTCAACTCAGATACACGTGGGTTCAGGCACAACGGTTCCACATGCTTTTCTCACAACCTTTCCCTGCCACTAACATGAGGACGTTAGCAGCTCCTTCTACAGTCAAGCAGGATGCGGGAGGGTTCTGCCCTGTCCTTAGCTCTCACAGGGAAGCATGCCTTGAAGCCAGCTGTCAACTAGCTGCATTCTTAGGGCAGGGTGAAGGTTGCAGTATTCTGAGACAGGAGGTTCGCAGATTACCACTCTACTGCACCTGGAGATACCGTCCAGGTCTGCATTGTTACCTTGCGTCTCAGAAGCCTCTGGCAAAATTCTCTGGTGAAGACGTGGGAAACTCACTCTGCAGGCAGTGTGGAACTGTGAGGGACTGAGGGTGAGCTCAACTGTCAGCAGTAAGATGATTTTGGACAAGGCGTTCAGCTACCTTCTCACATATGGAACTTAGTATGTAGCACCAGTCTAGCCCAGGAATTACAGGGAAAACGCTGGATTGAGCTTGGAGGCACTAGTCTTGTGTGCCGGGAGATTCCAGTTACCTCTCCCAACAGCGAGCCTAGGCCTTTTGGAAGCGAAACGTAGCTGCAGGCAGGAGGTAGGGTTACAGGCCATAAACTCAACTATCAGAAGTGTGTATGCATGGGAGGCAGATGTCTGCTACCCACTCGTACATGCGAGTTGGAACCTAGCTACACTCTGATGAAGAAGGACTTTGGAAATCGCTGTATTCAACTCAGATACACGTGGGTTCAGGCACAACGATTCCACATGGTTTTCTCACAACCTTTCCCTGCCACTAACATGAGGACGTTAGCAGCTCCTTCTACAGTCAAGCAGGATGCGGGAGGGTTGTGCCCTGTCCTTAGCTCTCACAGGGAAGCATGCCTTGAAGCCACCTGTCAACTAGCTGCATTCTTAGGGCAGGGTGAAGGTAGCAGTATTCTGAGACAGGAGGTTCCCAGATTACCACTCTACTGCACCTGGAGATACCCTCCAGGTCTGCATTGTTAACTTGCGTCTCAGAGGCCTCTGGCAAACGTCTCTGGTGAAGACGTCCGAAACTCACTCTGCAGGCAGTGTGGAACTGTGAGGGACTGAGGGTGAGCTCAACTCTCAGAAGTAAGATGTTTTTGGACAAGGCGTTCAACTACCTACTCACGTATGGAACTTAGTATGTAGCACCAGTCTACCCCAGGAATTACTAGGAAATCGCTTGATTGAGCTTGGAGGCACTCGTCTTGTGTGCCGGGAGATTCCAGTTACCTCTCCCAACACTTGCGTCAAGCAGTGAGCCTAGGCCTTTTGGAAGCGAAAGGTAACGGCAGGCAGGATGTGGGGTTACAGGCCACAAGCTCAACTCTCAGAAGTGTGTATGCATGGGAGGCAGATGTCTGCTACCCACTCGGACATGGGAGTTGGAACCTAGCTACACTCCTATTGAAGAAGGATGTTGGAAATCGCTGTATTCAACTCAGATACACGGGAGTTCAGGCCCAATGCTTCCACATGCTTTTCCCACAACCTATCCCAGCCACTAACATAAGGAGGTTAGCAGGTACGTCTACAGTCAGGCAGGATGCGGGAGGGTTGTGTCCTGTCCTCAGCTCTCACAGGGAAGCATGCCTAGAAGCCAGCTCTCAACTAGCTGCATTCTTATGACAGTGTGAAGGTAGGAGTATTCTGAGTAAGGAGGTTCCCAGATTACCACTCTACTGCTCCTGGAGATACCGTCCAGGTCTGCATTGTTACCTTGCGTCTCAGAAGCCTCTGGCAAAAGTCTCTGGTGAAGACGTGGGAAACTCACTCTGCAGGCAGTGAGGAACTGTGAGGGACTGAGGGTGAGCTCAACTCTCAGCAGTAAGATGATTTTGGACAAGGCGTTCAGCTACCTTCTCACATATGGAACTGAGTATGTAGCACCACTCTAGCCCAGGAATTACAGGGAAAACGCTGGATTGAGCTTGGAGGCACTAGTCTTGTGTGCCGGGAGATTCCAGTTACCTCTCCCAACAGCGAGGCTAGGCCTTTTGGAAGCGAAACGTAGCTGCAGGCAGGAGGTAGGGTTACAGGGCATAAGCTCAACTCTCAGAAGTGGGTATGCATGGGAGGCAGATGTCTGCTACCCACTCGTACATGCGAGTTGGAACCTAGCTACACTCTGATGAAGAAGGACTTTGGAAATCGCTGTATTCAACTCAGATACACGTGGGTTCAGGCACAACGATTCCACATGCTTTTCTCACAACCTTTCCCTGCCACTAACATGAGGACGTTAGCAGATCCTTCTACAGTCAAGCAGGATGCGGGAGGGTTCTGCCCTGTCCTTAGCTCTCACAGGGAAGCATGCCTTGAAGCCAGCTGTCAACTAGCTGCATTCTTAGGGCAGGGTGAAGGTTGCAGTATTCTGAGACAGGAGGTTCCCAGATTACCACTCTACTGCACCTGGAGATACCCTCCAGGTCTGCAGTGTTAACTTGCGTCTCAGAAGCCTCTGGCAAACGTCTCTGGTGAAGACGTGCGAAACTCACTCTGCAGGCAGTGTGGAACTGTGAGGGAATGAGGGTGAGCTCAACTCTCAGAAGTAAGATGTTTTTGGACAAGGCGTTCAACTACCTACTCACGTATGCAACTTAGTATGTAGCACCAGTCTACCCCAGGAATTACTTGGAAATCGCTTGATTGAGCTTGGAGGCACTCGTCTTGTGTGCCGGAAGATTCCAATTACCTCTCCCAACACTTGCGTCAAGCAGTGAGTCTAGGCCTTTTGGAAGCGAAAGGTAACGGCAGGCAGGATGTGCGGTTACAGGCCACAAGCTCAACTCTCAGAAGTGTGTATGCATGGGAGGCAGATGTCTGCTACCCACTCGGACATGGGAGTTGGAACCTAGCTACACTCCTATTGAAGAAGGATGTTGGAAATCGCTGTATTCAACTCAGATACACGGGAGTTCAGGCCCAATGCTTCCACATGCTTTTCCCACAACCTATCCCAGCCACTAACATAAGGAGGTTAGCAGGTACGTCTACAGTCAGGCAGGATGCGGGAGGGTTCTGCCCTGTCCTCAGCTCTCACAGGGAAGCATGCCTAGAAGCCAGCTCTCAACTAGCTGTATTCTTATGACAGTGTGAAGGTAGCAGTATTCTGAGTAAGGAGGTTCCCAGATTACCACTCTACTGCACCTGGAGATACCGTCCAGGTCTGCATTGTTAACTTGCGTCTCAGAGGCCTCTGGCAAAAGTCTCTGGTGAAGACGTGGGAAACTCACTCTGCAGGCAGTGTGGAACTGTGAGGGACTGAGGGTCAGCTCAACTCTCAGCAGTAAGATGATTTTGGACAAGGCGTTCAGCTACCTTCTCACATATGGAACTTAGTATGTAGCACCAGTCTACCCCAGGAATTACTGGGAAATCGCTGGATTGAGCTTGGAGGCACTAGTCTTGTGTGCCGGCAGATTCCAGTTACCTCTCCCAACACTTCGGTGAAGCAGCGAGCCTAGGCCTTTTGGAAGCGAAAGGTAGCTGCAGGCAGGAGGTAGGGTTACAGGCCATAAGCTCAACTCTCAGAAGTGGGTATGCATGGGAGGCAGATGTCTGCTACCCACTCGGACATGCGAGTGGGAACCTAGCTACACTCTGATGAAGAAGGACTTTGGAAATCGCTGTATTCAACTCAGATACACGTGGGTTCAGGCACAACGATTCCACATGCTTTTCTCACAACCTTTCCCTGCCACTAACATGAGGACGTTAGCAGCTCCTTCTACAGTCAAGCAGGATGCGGGAGGGTTGTGCCCTGTCCTTAGCTCTCACAGGGAAGCGTGCCTTGAAGCCAGCTGTCAACTAGCTGCATTCTTATGGCAGGGTGAAGGTAGAAGTATTCTGAGACAGGAGGTTCCCAGATTACCACTCTACTGCACCTGGAGATACCCTCCAGGTCTGCATTGTTAACTTGCGTCTCAGAAGCCTCTGCAAACGTCTCTGGTGAAGACGTGCGAAACTCACTCTGCAGGCAGTGTGGAACTGTGAGGGACTGCGGGTGAGCTCAACACTCAGAAGTAAGATGTTTTTGGACAAGGCGTTCAACTACCTACTCACGTATGGAACTTAGTATGTAGCACCAGTCTACCCCAGGAATTACTAGGAAATCACTTGATTGAGCTTGGAGGCACTCGTCTTGTGTGCCGGGAGATTCCAGTTACCTCTCCCAACACTTGCGTCAAGCAGCGAGCCTAGGCCTTTTGAAAGCGAAAGGTAGCAGCAGGCAGGATGTAGGGTTACAGGCCATAAGCTCAACTCTCAGAAGTGTGTATGCATGGGAGGCAGATGTCTGCTACCCACTCGGACATGGGAGTTGGAACCTAGCTACACTCCTATTGAAGAAGGATGTTGGAAATCGCTGTATTCAACTCAGATACACGGGAGTTCAGGCCCAATGCTTCCACATGCTTTTCCCACAACCTATGCCAGCCACTAACATAAGGAGGTTAGCAGGTACGTCTACAGTCAGGCAGGATGCGGGAGGGTTCTGCCCTGTCCTCAGCTCTCACAGGGAAGCATGCCTAGAAGCCAGCTCTCAACTAGCTGTATTCTTATGACAGTGTGAAGGTAGCAGTATTCTGAGTAAGGAGGTTCCCAGATTACCACTCTACTGCACCTGGAGATACCGTCCAGGTCTGCATTGTTAACTTGCGTCTCAGAGGCATCTGGCAAAAGTCTCTGGTGAAGACGTGGGAAACTCACTCTGCAGGCAGTGTGGAACTGTGAGGGACTGAGGGTCAGCTCAACTCTCAGCAGTAAGATGATTTTGGACAAGGCGTTCAGCTACCTTCTCACATATGGAACTTAGTATGTAGCACCAGTCTACCCCAGGAATTACTGGGAAATCGCTGGATTGAGCTTGGAGGCACTAGTCTTGTGTGCCGGGAGATTCCAGTTACCTCTCCCAACAGCGAGCCTAGGCCTTTTGGAAGCGAAACGTAGCTGCAGGCAGGAGGTAGGGTTACAGGCCATAAGCTCAACTCTCAGAAGTGTGTATGCATGGGAGGCAGATGTCTGCTACCCACTCGGACATGCGAGTGGGAACCTAGCTACACTCTCATGAAGAAGGACTTTGGAAATCGCTGTATTCAACTCAGATACACGTGGGTTCAGGCACAACGATTCCACATGGTTTTCTCACAACCTTTCCCTGCCACTAACATGAGGACGTTAGCAGCTCCTTCTACAGTCAAGCAGGATGCGGGAGGGTTGTGCCCTGTCCTTAGCTCTCACAGGGAAGCATGCCTTGAAGCCAGCTGTCAACTAGCTGCATTCTTAGGGCAGGGTGAAGGTAGCAGTATTCTGAGACAGGAGGTTCCCAGATTACCACTCTACTGCACCTGGAGATACCCTCCAGGTCTGCATTGTTAACTTGCGTCTCAGAGGCCTCTGGCAAACGTCTCTGGTGAAGACGTCCGAAACTCACTCTGCAGGCAGTGTGGAACTGTGAGGGACTGAGGGTGAGCTCAACTCTCAGAAGTAAGATGTTTTTGGACAAGGCGTTCAACTACCTACTCACGTATGGAACTTAGTATGTAGCACCAGTCTACCCCAGGAATTACTAGGAAATCGCTTGATTGAGCTTGGAGGCACTCGTCTTGTGTGCCGGGAGATTCCAATTACCTCTCCCAACACTTGCGTCAAGCAGTGAGCCTAGGCCTTTTGGAAGCGAAAGGTAACGGCAGGCAGGATGTGGGGTTACAGGCCACAAGCTCAACTCTCAGAAGTGTGTATGCATGGGAGGCAGATGTCTGCTACCCACTCGGACATGGGAGTTGGAACCTAGCTACACTCCTATTGAAGAAGGATGTTGGAAATCGCTGTATTCAACTCAGATACACGGGAGTTCAGGCCCAATGCTTCCACATGCTTTTCCCACAACCTATCCCAGCCACTAACATAAGGAGGTTAGCAGGTACGTCTACAGTCAGGCAGGATGCGGGAGGGTTGTGTCCTGTCCTCAGCTCTCACAGGGAAGCATGCCTAGAAGCCAGCTCTCAACTAGCTGCATTCTTATGACAGTGTGAAGGTAGCAGTATTCTGAGTAAGGAGGTTCCCAGATTACCACTCTACTGCTCCTGGAGATACCGTCCAGGTCTGCATTGTTACCTTGCGTCTCAGAAGCCTCTGGCAAAAGTCTCTGGTGAAGACGTGGGAAACTCACTCTGCAGGCAGTGAGGAACTGTGAGGGACTGAGGGTGAGCTCAACTCTCAGCAGTAAGATGATTTTGGACAAGGCGTTCAGCTACCTTCTCACATATGGAACTTAGTATGTAGCACCACTCTAGCCCAGGAATTACAGGGAAAACGCTGGATTGAGCTTGGAGGCACTAGTCTTGTGTGCCGGGAGATTCCAGTTACCTCTCCCAACAGCGAGGCTAGGCCTTTTGGAAGCGAAAGGTAGCTGCAGGCAGGAGGTAGGGTTACAGGCCATAAGCTCAACTCTCAGAAGTGTGTATGCATGGGAGGCAGATGTCTGCTACCCACTCGTACATGCGAGTTGGAACCTAGCTACACTCTGATGAAGAAGGACTTTGGAAATCGCTGTATTCAACTCAGATACACGTGGGTTCAGGCACAACGATTCCACATGCTTTTCTCACAACCTTTCCCTGCCACTAACATGAGGACGTTAGCAGCTCCTTCTACAGTCAAGCAGGATGCGGGAGGGTTCTGCCCTGTCCTTAGCTCTCACAGGGAAGCATGCCTTGAAGCCAGCTGTCAACTAGCTGCATTCTTAGGGCAGGGTGAAGGTTGCAGTATTCTGAGACAGGAGGTTCCCAGATTACCACTCTACTGCACCTGGAGATACCCTCCAGGTCTGCAGTGTTAACTTGCGTCTCAGAAGCCTCTGGCAAACGTCTCTGGTGAAGACGTGCGAAACTCACTCTGCAGGCAGTGTGGAACTGTGAGGGAATGAGGGTGAGCTCAACTCTCAGAAGTAAGATGTTTTTGGACAAGGCGTTCAACTACCTACTCACGTATGGAACTTAGTATGTAGCACCAGTCTACCCCAGGAATTACTAGGAAATCGCTTGATTGAGCTTGGAGGCACTCGTCTTGTGTGCCGGAAGATTCCAATTACCTCTCCCAACACTTGCGTCAAGCAGCGAGTCTAGGCCTTTTGGAAGCGAAAGGTAACGGCAGGCAGGATGTGCGGTTACAGGCCACAAGCTCAACTCTCAGAAGTGTGTATGCATGGGAGGCAGATGTCTGCTACCCACTCGGACATGGGAGTTGGAACCTAGCTACACTCCTATTGAAGAAGGATGTTGGAAATCGCTGTATTCAACTCAGATACACGGGGGTTCAGGCCCAATGCTTCCACATGCTTTTCCCACAACCTATCCCAGCCACTAACATAAGGAGGTTAGCAGGTACGTCTACAGTCAGGCAGGATGCGGGAGGGTTCTGCCCTGTCCTCAGCTCTCACAGGGAAGCATGCCTAGAAGCCAGCTCTCAACTAGCTGTATTCTTATGACAGTGTGAAGGTAGCAGTATTCTGAGTAAGGAGGTTCCCAGATTACCACTCTACTGCACCTGGAGATACCGTCCAGGTCTGCATTGTTAACTTGCGTCTCAGAGGCATCTGGCAAAAGTCTCTGGTGAAGACGTGGGAAACTCACTCTGCAGGCAGTGTGGAACTGTGAGGGACTGAGGGTCAGCTCAACTCTCAGCAGTAAGATGATTTTGGACAAGGCGTTCAGCTACCTTCTCACATATGGAACTTAGTATGTAGCACCAGTCTACCCCAGGAATTACTGGGAAATCGCTGGATTGAGCTTGGAGGCACTAGTCTTGTGTGCCGGCAGATTCCAGTTACCTCTCCCAACACTTCGGTGAAGCAGCGAGCCTAGGCCTTTTGGAAGCGAAAGGTAGCTGCAGGCAGGAGGTAGGGTTACAGGCCATAAGCTCAACTCTCAGAAGTGGGTATGCATGGGAGGCAGATGTCTGCTACCCACTCGGACATGCGAGTGGGAACCTAGCTACACTCTGATGAAGAAGGACTTTGGAAATCGCTGTATTCAACTCAGATACACGTGGGTTCAGGCACAACGATTCCACATGCTTTTCTCACAACCTTTCCCTGCCACTAACATGAGGACGTTAGCAGCTCCTTCTACAGTCAAGCAGGATGCGGGAGGGTTGTGCCCTGTCCTTAGCTCTCACAGGGAAGCATGCCTTGAAGCCAGCTGTCAACTAGCTGCATTCTTATGGCAGGGTGAAGGTAGCAGTATTCTGAGACAGGAGGTTCCCAGATTACCACTCTACTGCACCTGGAGATACCCTCCAGGTCTGCATTGTTAACTTGCGTCTCAGAAGCCTCTGGCAAACGTCTCTGGTGAAGACGTGCGAAACTCACTCTGCAGGCAGTGTGGAACTGTGAGCGATTGAGGGAGAGCTCAGCTCTCATAAGGAAGATGTTTTTGGACAAGGCGTTCAACTACCTACTCACCTATGGAACTTAGTATTTAGCACCAGTCTACCCCAGGAATTACTAGGAAATCACTTGATTGAGCTTGGAGGCACTCGTCTTGTGTGCCGGGAGATTCCAGTTACCTCTCCCAACACTTGCGTCAAGCAGCGAGCCTAGGCCTTTTGGAAGCGAAAGGTAGCAGCAGGCAGGATGTGGGGTTACAGGCCATAAGCTCAACTCTCAGAAGTGTGTATGCATGGGAGGCAGATGTCTGCTACCCACTCGGACATGGGAGTTGGAACCTAGCTACACTCCTATTGAAGAAGGATGTTGCAAATCGCTGTATTCAACTCAGATACACGGGAGTTCAGGCCCAATGCTTACACATGCTTTTCCCACAACCTATCCCAGCCACTAACATAAGGAGGTTAGCAGGTACGTCTACAGTCAGGCAGGATGCGGGAGGGTTCTGCCCTGTCCTCAGCTCTCACAGGGAAGCATGCCTAGAAGCCAGCTCTCAACTAGCTGCATTCTTATGACAGTGTGAAGGTAGCAGTATTCTGAGTAATGAGGTTCCCAGATTACCACTCTACTGCACTTGGAGATACCGTCCAGGTCTGCATTGTTAACTGGCGTCTCAGAGGCCTCTGGCAAAAGTCTCTGGTGAAGACGTGGGAAACTCACTCTGCAGGCAGTGTGGAACTGTGAGGGAATGAGGGTGAGCTCAACTCTCAGCAGAAAGATGATTTTGGACAAGGCGTTCAGCTACCTTCTCATATATGGAACTTAGTATGTAGCACCAGTCTACCACAGGAATTACTGGGAAATCGCTGGATTGAGCTTGGAGGCACTAGTCTTGTGTGCCGGCAGATTCCAGTTACCTCTCCCAACACTTCGGTGAAGCAGCGAGCCTAGGCCTTTTGGAAGCGAAAGGTAGCTGCAGGCAGGAGGTAGGGTTACAGGCCATAAGCTCAACTCTCAGAAGTGTGTATGCATGGGAGGCAGATGTCTGCTACCCACTCGGACATGCGAGTGGGAACCTAGCTACACTCTCATGAAGAAGGACTTTGGAAATCGCTGTATTCAACTCAGATACACGTGGGTTCAGGCACAACGATTCCACATGCTTTTCTCACAACCTTTCCCTGCCACTAACATGAGGACGTTAGCAGCTCCTTCTACAGTCAAGCAGGATGCGGGAGGGTTGTGCCCTGTCCTTAGCTCTCACAGGGAAGCATGCCTTGAAGCCAGCTGTCAACTAGCTGCATTCTTAGGGCAGGGTGAAGGTAGCAGTATTCTGAGACAGGAGGTTCCCAGATTACCACTCTACTGCACCTGGAGATACCCTCCAGGTCTGCATTGTTAACTTGCGTCTCAGAGGCCTCTGGCAAACGTCTCTGGTGAAGACGTCCGAAACTCACTCTGCAGGCAGTGTGGAACTGTGAGGGACTGAGGGTGAGCTCAACTCTCAGAAGTAAGTTGTTTTTGGACAAGGCGTTCAACTACCTACTCACGTATGGAACTTAGTATGTAGCACCAGTCTACCCCAGGAATTACTAGGAAATCGCTTGATTGAGCTTGGAGGCACTGTCTTGTGTGCCGGGAGATTCCAGTTACCTCTCCCAACAGCGAGGCTAGGCCTTTTGGAAGCGAAAGGTAGCTGCAGGCAGGAGGTAGGGTTACAGGCCATAAGCTCAACTCTCAGAAGTGGGTATGCATGGGAGGCAGATGTCTGCTACCCACTCGAACATGCGAGTGGGAACCTAGCTACACTCTGATGAAGAAGGACTTTGGAAATCGCTGTATTCAACTCAGATACACGTGGGTTCAGGCACAACGATTCCACATGCTTTTCTCACAACCTTTCCCTGCCACTAACATGAGGACGTTAGCAGCTCCTTCTACAGTCAAGCAGGATGCGGGAGGGTTGTGCCCTGTCCTTAGCTCTCACAGGGAAGCATGCCTTGAAGCCAGCTGTCAACTAGCTGCATTCTTATGGCAGGGTGAAGGTAGCAGTATTCTGAGACAGGAGGTTCCCAGATTACCACTCTACTGCACCTGGAGATACCCTCCAGGTCTGCATTGTTAACTTGCGTCTCAGAAGCCTCTGGCAAACGTCTCTGGTGAAGACGTGCGAAACTCACTCTGCAGGCAGTGTGGAACTGTGAGCGATTGAGGGAGAGCTCAGCTCTCATAAGTAAGATGTTTTTGGACAAGGCGTTCAACTACCTACTCACCTATGGAACTTAGTATTTAGCACCAGTCTACCCCAGGAATTACTAGGAAATCACTTGATTGAGCTTGGAGGCACTCGTCTTGTGTGCCGGGAGATTCCAGTTACCTCTCCCAACACTTGCGTCAAGCAGCGAGCCTAGGACTTTTGGAAGCGAAAGGTAGCAGCAGGCAGGATGTGGGGTTACAGGCCATAAGCTCAACTCTCAGAAGTGTGTATGCATGGGAGGCAGATGTCTGCTACCCACTCGGACATGGGAGTTGGAACCTAGCTACACTCCTATTGAAGAAGGATGTTGGAAATCGCTGTATTCAACTCAGATACACGGGAGTTCAGGCCCAATGCTTACACATGCTTTTCCCACAACCTATCCCAGCCACTAACATAAGGAGGTTAGCAGGTACGTCTACAGTCAGGCAGGATGCGGGAGGGTTCTGCCCTGTCCTCAGCTCTCACAGGGAAGCATGCCTAGAAGCCAGCTCTCAACTAGCTGCATTCTTATGACAGTGTGCAGGTAGCAGTATTCTGAGTAAGGAGGTTCCCAGATTACCACTCTCAGGCACCTGGAGATACCGTCCAGGTCTGCATTGTTAACTTGCGTCTCAGAGGCCTCTGGCAAAAGTCTCTGGTGAAGACGTGGGAAATTCACTCTGCAGGCAGTGTGGAACTGTGAGGGACTGAGGGTGAGCTCAACTCTCAGCAGTAAGATGATTTTGGACAAGGCGTTCAGCTACCTTCTCACATATGGAACTTAGTATGTAGCACCAGTCTACCCCAGGAATTACTGGGAAATCGCTGGATTGAGCTTGGAGGCACTAGTCTTGTGTGCCGGCAGATTCCAGTTACCTCTCCCAACACTTCGGTGAAGCAGCGAGCCTAGGCCTTTTGGAAGCGAAAGGTAGCTGCAGGCAGGAGGTAGGGTTACAGGCCATAAGCTCAACTCTCAGAAGTGGGTATGCATGGGAGGCAGATGTCTGCTACCCACTCGGGCATGGGAGTGGGAACCTAGCTACACTCCTATTGAAGAAGGATGTTGGAAATCGCTGTATTCAACTCAGATACACGGGAGTTCAGGCCCAATGCTTACACATTCTTTTCCCACAACCTATCCCAGCAACTAACATAAGGAGGTTAGCAGGTACGTCTACAGTCAGGCAGGATGCGGGAGGGTTCTGCCCTGTCCTCAGCTCTCACAGGGAAGCATGCCTAGAAGCCAGCTCTCAACTAGCTGCATTCTTATGACAGTGTGAAGGTAGCAGTACTCTGAGTAAGGAGGTTCCCAGATTACCACTCTACTGCACCTGGAGATACCGTCCAGGTCTGCATTGTTACCTTGCGTCTCAGAAGCCTCTGGCAAAAGTCTCTGGTGAAGACGTGGGAAACTCACTCTGCAGGCAGTGTGGAACTGTGAGGGACTGAGGGTGAGCTCAACTGTCAGGAGTAAGATGATTTTGGACAAGGCGTTCAGCTACCTTCTCACATATGGAACTTAGTATGTAGCACCACTCTAGCCCAGGAATTACAGGGAAAACGCTGGATTGAGCTTGGAGGCACTAGTCTTGTGTGCCGGGAGATTCCAGTTACCTCTCCCAACAGCGAGGCTAGGCCTTTTGGAAGCGAAACGTAGCTGCAGGCAGGAGGTAGGGTTACAGGCCATAAGCTCAACTATCAGAAGTGTGTATGCATGGGAGGCAGATGTCTGCTACCCACTCGTACATGCGAGTTGGAACCTAGCTACACTCTGATGAAGAAGGACTTTGGAAATCGCTGTATTCAACTCAGATACACGTGGGTTCAGGCACAACGATTCCACATGGTTTTCTCACAACCTTTCCCTGCCACTAACATGAGGACGTTAGCAGCTCCTTCTACAGTCAAGCAGGATGCGGGAGGGTTGTGCCCTGTCCTTAGCTCTCACAGGGAAGCATGCCTTGAAGCCAGCTGTCAACTAGCTGCATTCTTAGGGCAGGGTGAAGGTAGCAGTATTCTGAGACAGGAGGTTCCCAGATTACCACTCTACTGCACCTGGAGATACCCTCCAGGTCTGCATTGTTAACTTGCGTCTCAGAGGCCTCTGGCAAACGTCTCTGGTGAAGACGTCCGAAACTCACTCTGCAGGCAGTGTGGAACTTTGAGGGACTAAGGGTGAGCTCAACTCTCAGAAGTAAGATGTTTTTGGACAAGGCGTTCAACTACCTACTCACGTATGGAACTTAGTATGTAGCACCAGTCTACCCCAGGAATTACTAGGAAATCGCTTGATTGAGGTTGGAGGCACTCGTCTTGTGTGCCGGGAGATTCCAATTACCTCTCCCAACACTTGCGTCAAGCAGTGAGCCTAGGCCTTTTGGAAGCGAAAGGTAACGGCAGGCAGGATGTGGGGTTACAGGCCACAAGCTCAACTCTCAGAAGTGTGTATGCATGGGAGGCAGATGTCTGCTACCCACTCGGACATGGGAGTTGGAACCTAGCTACACTCTAATGAAGAAGGACTTTGGAAATCGCTGTATTCAACTCAGATACACGGGAGTTCAGGCCCAATGCTTCCACATGCTTTTCCCACAACCTATCCCAGCCACTAACATAAGGAGGTTAGCAGGTATGTCTACAGTCAGGCAGGATGCGGGAGGGTTGTGTCCTGTCCTCAGCTCTCACAGGGAAGCATGCCTAGAAGCCAGCTCTCAACTAGCTGCATTCTTATGACAGTGTGAAGGTAGCAGTATTCTGAGTAAGGAGGTTCCCAGATTACCACTCTACTGCTCCTGGAGATACCGTCCAGGTCTGCATTGTTACCTTGCGTCTCAGAAGCCTCTGGCAAAAGTCTCTGGTGGAGACGTGGGAAACTCACTCTGCAGGCAGTGAGGAACTGTGAGGGACTGAGGGTGAGCTCAACTCTCAGCAGTAAGATGATTTTGGACAAGGCGTTCAGCTACCTTCTCACATATGGAACTTAGTATGTAGCACCACTCTAGCCCAGGAATTACAGGGAAAACGCTGGATTGAGCTTGGAGGCACTAGTCTTGTGTGCCGGGAGATTCCAGTTACCTCTCCCAACAGCGAGGCTAGGCCTTTTGGAAGCGAAACGTAGCTGCAGGCAGGAGGTAGGGTTACAGGCCATAAGCTCAACTCTCAGAAGTGTGTATGCATGGGAGGCAGATGTCTGCTACCCACTCGTACATGCGAGTTGGAACCTAGCTACACTCTGATGAAGAAGGACTTTGGAAATCGCTGTATTCAACTCAGATACACGTGGGTTCAGGCACAACGATTCCACATGCTTTTCTCACAACCTTTCCCTGCCACTAACATGAGGACGTTAGCAGCTCCTTCTACAGTCAAGCAGGATGCGGGAGGGTTCTGCCCTGTCCTTAGCTCTCACAGGGAAGCATGCCTTGAAGCCAGCTGTCAACTAGCTGCATTCTTAGGGCAGGGTGAAGGTTGCAGTATTCTGAGACAGGAGGTTCCCAGATTACCACTCTACTGCACCTGGAGATACCCTCCAGGTCTGCAGTGTTAACTTGCGTCTCAGAAGCCTCTGGCAAACGTCTCTGGTGAAGACGTGCGAAACTCACTCTGCAGGCAGTGTGGAACTGTGAGGGAATGAGGGTGAGCTCAACTCTCAGAAGTAAGATGTTTTTGGACAAGGCGTTCAACTACCTACTCACGTATGGAACTTAGTATGTAGCACCAGTCTACCCCAGGAATTACTAGGAAATCGCTTGATTGAGCTTGGAGGCACTCGTCTTGTGTGCCGGAAGATTCCAATTACCTCTCCCAACACTTGCGTCAAGCAGTGAGTCTAGGCCTTTTGGAAGCGAAAGGTAACGGCAGGCAGGATGTGCGGTTACAGGCCACAAGCTCAACTCTCAGAAGTGTGTATGCATGGGAGGCAGATGTCTGCTACCCACTCGGACATGGGAGTTGGAACCTAGCTACACTCCTATTGAAGAAGGATGTTGGAAATCGCTGTATTCAACTCAGATACACGGGAGTTCAGGCCCAATGCTTCCACATGCTTTTCCCACAACCTATCCCAGCCACTAACATAAGGAGGTTAGCAGGTACGTCTACAGTCAGGCAGGATGCGGGAGGGTTCTGCCCTGTCCTCAGTTCTCACAGGGAAGCATGCCTAGAAGCCAGCTCTCAACTAGCTGTATTCTTATGACAGTGTGAAGGTAGCAGTATTCTGAGTAAGGAGGTTCCCAGATTACCACTCTACTGCACCTGGAGATACCGTCCAGGTCTGCATTGTTAACTTGCGTCTCAGAAGCCTCTGGCAAAAGTCTCTGGTGAAGACGTGGGAAACTCACTCTGCAGGCAGTGTGGAACTGTGAGGGACTGAGGGTGAGCTCAACTCTCAGCAGTAAGATGATTTTGGACAAGGCGTTCAGCTACCTTCTCACATATGGAACTTAGTATGTAGCACCAGTCTACCCCAGGAATTACTGGGAAATCGCTGGATTGAGCTTGGAGGCACTAGTCTTGTGTGCCGGCAGATTCCAGTTACCTCTCCCAACACTTCGGTGAAGCAGCGAGCCTAGGCCTTTTGGAAGCGAAAGGTAGCTGCAGGCAGGAGGTAGGGTTACAGGCCATAAGCTCAACTCTCAGAAGTGGGTATGCATGGGAGGCAGATGTCTGCTACCCACTCGGACATGCGAGTGGGAACCTAGCTACACTCTGATGAAGAAGGACTTTGGAAATCGCTGTATTCAACTCAGATACACGTGGGTTCAGGCACAACGATTCCACATGCTTTTCTCACAACCTTTCCCTGCCACTAACATGAGGACGTTAGCAGCTCCTTCTACAGTCAAGCAGGATGCGGGAGGGTTGTGCCCTGTCCTTAGCTCTCACAGGGAAGCATGCCTTGAAGCCAGCTGTCAACTAGCTGCATTCTTATGGCAGGGTGAAGGTAGCAGTATTCTGAGACAGGAGGTTCCCAGATTACCACTCTACTGCACCTGGAGATACCCTCCAGGTCTGCATTGTTAACTTGCGTCTCAGAAGCCTCTGGCAAACGTCTCTGGTGAAGACGTGCGAAACTCACTCTGCAGGCAGTGCGGAACTGTGAGGGACTGAGGGTGAGCTCAACACTCAGAAGTAAGATGTTTTTGGACAAGGCGTTCAACTACCTACTCACGTATGGAACTTAGTATGTAGCACCAGTCTGCCGCAGGAATTACTAGGAAATCACTTGATTGAGCTTGGAGGCACTCGTCTTGTGTGCCGGGAGATTCCAGTTACCTCTCCCAACACTTGCGTCAAGCAGCGAGCCTAGGCCTTTTGGAAGGGAAAGGTAGCAGCAGGCAGGATGTAGGGTTACAGGCCATAAGCTCAACTCTCAGAAGTGTGTATGCATGGGAGGCAGATGTCTGCTACCCACTCGGACATGGGAGTTGGAACCTAGCTACACTCCTATTGAAGAAGGATGTTGGAAATCGCTGTATTCAACTCAGATACACGGGAGTTCAGGCCCAATGCTTACACATGCTTTTCCCACATCCTATCCCAGCCACTAACATAAGGAGGTTAGCAGGTACGTCTACAGTCAGGCAGGATGCGGGAGGGTTCTGCCTTGTCCTCAGCTCTCACAGGGAAGCATGCCTAGAAGCCAGCTCTCAACTAGCTGCATTCTTATGAGAGTGTGAAGGTAGCAGTATTCTGAGTAAGGAGGTTCCCAGATTACCACTCTCCTGCACCTGGAGATACCGTCCAGGTCTGCATTGTTAACTTGCGTCTCAGAGGCCTCTGGCAAAAGCCTCTGGTGAAGACGTGGGAAACTCACTCTGCAGGCAGTGTGGAACTGTGAGGGACTGAGGGTGAGCTCAACTCTCAGGAGTAAGATGATTTTGGACAAGGCGTTCAGCTACCTTCTCACATATGGAACTTAGTATGTAGCACCAGTCTACCCCAGGAATTACTGGGAAATCGCTGGATTGAGCTTGGAGGCACTAGTCTTGTGTGCCGGCAGATTCCAGTTACCTCTCCCAACACTTGCGTCAAGCAGTGAGCCTAGGCCTTTTGGAAGCGAAAGGTAGCGTTAGGCAGGATGTAGGGTTACAGGCCATAAGCTCAACTCTCAGAAGTGTGTACGCATGGGAGTCAGATGTCTGCTACCCACTCGGACATGGGAGTTTGAACCTAGCTACACTCCTATTGAAGAAAGATGTTGCAAATCGCTGTATTCAACTCAGATACACGGGAGTTCAGGCCCAATGCTTGCATATGCTTTTCTCACAACCTTTCCCTGCCACTAACATGAGGACGTTAGCAGCTCCTTCTACAGTTAAGCAGGATGCGGGAGGGTTGTGTCCTGTCCTTAGCTCTCACAGGGAAGCATGCCTTGAAGCCAGCTGTCAACTTGCTGCATTCTTAGGGCAGGGTGAAGGTAGCAGTATTCTGAGACAGGAGGTTCCCAGATTACCACTCTACTGCACCTGGACATACCCTCCAGGTCTGCATTGTTAACTTGCGTCTCAGAAGCCTCTGGCAAAAGTCTCTAGTGAAGACGTGGGAAACTCACTCTACAGGCAGTGTGGAACTGTGAGGGACTGAGGGTGAGCTCAACTCTCAGCAGAAAGATGATTTTGGACAAGGCGTTCAGCTACCTTCTCACATATGGAACTTAGTATGTAGCACCAGTCTACCCCAGGAATTACTGGGAAATCGCTGGATTGAGCTTGGAGGCACTCGTCTTGTGTGCCGGCAGATTCCAGTTACCTCTCCCAACACTTCGGTGAAGCAGCGAGCCTAGGCCTTTTGGGAGCGAAAGGTAGCTGCAGGCAGGAGGTAGGGTTACAGGCCATAAGCTCAACTCTCAGAAGTGGGTATGCATGGGAGGCAGATGTCTGCTACCCACTCGGACATGCGAGTGGGAACCTAGCTGCACTCTGATGAAGAAGGACTTTGGAAATTGCTGTATTCAACTCAGATACACGTGGGTTCAGGCACAACAATTCCACATGCTTTTCTCACAACCTTTCCCTGCCACTAACATGAGGACGTTAGCAGCTCCTTCTACAGTCAAGCAGGATGCGGGAGGGTTGTGCCCTGTCCTTAGCTCTCACAGGGAAGCATGCCTTGAAGCCAGCTGTCAACTAGCTGCATTCTTATGGCAGGGTGAAGGTAGCAGTATTCTGAGACAGGAGGTTCCCAGATTACCACTCTACTGCACCTGGAGATACCCTCCAGGTCTGCATTGTTAACTTGCGTCTCAGAAGCCTCTGGCAAACGTCTCTGGTGAAGACGTGCGAAACTCACTCTGCAGGCAGTGCGGAACTGTGAGGGACTGAGGGTGAGCTCAACACTCAGAAGTAAGATGTTTTTGGACAAGGCGTTCAACTACCTACTCACGTATGGAACTTAGTATGTAGCACCAGTCTGCCGCAGGAATTACTAGGAAATCACTTGATTGAGCTTGGAGGCACTCGTCTTGTGTGCCGGGAGATTCCAGTTACCTCTCCCAACACTTGCGTCAAGCACCGAGCCTAGGCCTTTTGGAAGCGAAAGGTAGCAGCAGGCAGGATGTAGGGTTATAGGCCATAAGCTCAACTCTCAGAAGTGTGTATGCATGGGAGGCAGATGTCTGCTACCCACTCGGACATGGGAGTTGGAACCTAGCTACACTCCTATTGAAGAAGGATGTTGGAAATCGCTGTATTCAACTCAGATACACGGGAGTTCAGGCCCAATGCTTACACATGCTTTTCCCACATCCTATCCCAGCCACTAACATAAGGAGGTTAGCAGGTACGTCTACAGTCAGGCAGGATGCGGGAGGGTTCTGCCTTGTCCTCAGCTCTCACAGGGAAGCATGCCTAGAAGCCAGCTCTCAACTAGCTGCATTCTTATGAGAGTGTGAAGGTAGCAGTATTCTGAGTAAGGAGGTTCCCAGATTACCACTCTCCTGCACCTGGAGATACCGTCCAGGTCTGCATTGTTAACTTGCGTCTCAGAGGCCTCTGGCAAAAGCCTCTGGTGAAGACGTGGGAAACTCACTCTGCAGGCAGTGTGGAACTGTGAGGGACTGAGGGTGAGCTCAACTCTCAGCAGTAAGAAGATTTTGGACAAGGCGTTCAGCTACCTTCTCACATATGGAACTTAGTATGTAGCACCAGTCTACCCCAGGAATTACTTGGAAATCGCTGGATTGAGCTTGGAGGCACTAGTCTTGTGTGCCGGGAGATTCCAGTTACCTCTCCCAACAGCGAGCCTAGGCCTTTTGGAAGCGAAAGGTAACGGCAGGCAGGATGTGGGGTTACAGGCCACAAGCTCAACTCTCAGAAGTGTGTATGCATGGGAGGCAGATGTCTGCTACCCACTCGGACATGGGAGTTGGAACCTACCTACACTCCTATTGAAGAAGGATGTTGGAAATCGCTGTATTCAACTCAGATACACGTGGGTTCAGGCACAACGATTCCACATGCTTTTCTCACAACCTTTCCCTGCCACTAACATGAGGACGTTAGCAGCTCCTTCTACAGTCAAGCAGGATGCGGGAGGGTTGTGCCCTGTCCTTAGCTCTCACAGGGAAGCGTGCCTTGAAGCCAGCTGTCAACTAGCTGCATTCTTATGGCAGGGTGAAGGTAGCAGTATTCTGAGACAGGAGGTTCCCAGATTACCACTCTACTGCACCTGGAGATACCCTCCAGGTCTGCATTGTTAACTTGCGTCTCAGAAGCCTCTGGCAAACGTCTCTGGTGAAGACGTGTGAAACTCACTCTGCAGGCAGTGTGGAACTGTGAGGGACTGCGGGTGAGCTCAACACTCAGAAGTAAGATGTTTTTGGAAAAGGCGTTCAACTACCTACTCACGTATGGAACTTAGTATGTAGCACCAGTCTACCCCAGGAATTACTAGGAAATCACTTGATTGAGCTTGGAGGCACTCGTCTTGTGTGCCGGGAGATTCCAGTTACCTCTCCCAACACTTGCGTCAAGCAGCGAGCCTAGGCCTTTTGAAAGCGAAAGGTAGCAGCAGGCAGGATGTAGGGTTACAGGCCATAAGCTCAACTCTCAGAAGTGTGTATGCATGGGAGGCAGATGTCTGCTACCCACTCGGACATGGGAGTTGGAACCTAGCTACACTCCTATTGAAGAAGGATGTTGGAAATCGCTGTATTCAACTCAGATACACGGGAGTTCAGGCCCAATTCTTACACATGTTTTTCCCACAACCTATCCCAGCCACTAACATAAGGAGGTTAGCAGGTACGTCTACAGTCAGGCAGGATGCGGGAGGGTTCTGCCCTGTCCTCAGCTCTCACAGGGAAGCATGCCTAGAAGCCAGCTCTCAACTAGCTGCATTCTTATGACAGTGTGAAAGTAGCAGTATTCTGAGTAATGAGGTTCCCAGATTACCACTCTACTGCACCTGGAGATACCGTCCAGGTCGGCATTGTTAACTGGCGTCTCAGAGGCCTCTGGCAAAAGTCTCTGGTGAAGACGTGGGAAACTCACTCTGCAGGCAGTGTGGAACTGTGAGGGACTGAGGGTGAGCTCAACTCTCAGCAGTAAGATGATTTTGGACAAGGCGTTCAGCTACCTTCTCACATATGGAACTTAGTATGTAGCACCAGTCTACCCCAGGAATTACTGGGAAATCGCTGGATTGAGCTTTGAGGCACTAGTCTTGTGTGCCGGCAGATTCCAGTTACCTCTCCCAACACTTCGGTGAAGCAGCGAGCCTAGGCCTTTTGGAAGCGAAAGGCAGCTGCAGGCAGGAGGTAGGGTTACAGGCCATAAGCTCAACTCTCAGAAGTGGGTATGCATGGGAGGCAGATGTCTGCTACCCACTCGGACATGCGAGTGGGAACCTAGCTACACTCTGATGAAGAAGGACTTTGGAAATCGCTGTATTCAACTCAGATACACGTGGGTTCAGGCACAACGATTCCACATGCTTTTCTCACAACCTTTCCCTGCCACTAACATGAGGACGTTAGCAGCTCCTTCTACAGTCAAGCAGGATGCGGGAGGGTTGTGCCCTGTCCTTAGCTCTCACAGGGAAGCATGCCTTGAAGCCAGCTGTCAACTAGCTGCATTCTTATGGCAGGGTGAAGGTAGCAGTATTCTGAGACAGGAAGTTCCCAGATTACCACTCTACTGCACCTGGAGATACCCTCCAGGTCTGCATTGTTAACTTGCGTCTCAGAAGCCTCTGGCAAACGTCTCTGGTGAAAACGTGCGAAACTCACTCTGCAGGCAGTGTGGAACTGTGAGTGACTGCGGGTGAGCTCAACACTCAGAAGTAAGATGTTTTTGGACAAGGCGTTCAACTACCTACTCACGTATGGAACTTAGTATGTAGCACCAGTCTACCCCAGGAATTACTAGGAAAAGACTTGATTGAGCTTGGAGGCACTCGTCTTGTGTGCCGGGAGATTCCAGTTACCTCTCCCAACACTTGCGTCAAGCAGCGAGCCTAGGCCTTTTGGAAGCGAAAGGTAGCAGCAGGCAGGATGTAGGGTTACAGACCATAAGCTCAACTCTCAGAAGTGTGTATGCATGGGAGGCAGATGTCTGCTACCCACTTGGACATGGGAGTTGGAACCTAGCTACACTCCTATTGAAGAAGGATGTTGGAAATCGCTGTATTCAACTCAGATACACGGGAGTTCAGGCCCAATGCTTACACATGCTTTTCCCACAACCTATCCCAGCCACTAACATAAGGAGGTTAGCAGGTACGTCTACAGTCAGGCAGGATGCGGGAGGGTTCTGCCCTGTCCTCAGCTCTCACAGGGAAGCATGCCTAGAAGCCACCTCTCAACTAGCTGCATTCTTATGACAGTGTGAAAGTAGCAGTATTCTGAGTAATGAGGTTCCCAGATTACCACTCTACAGCACCTGGAGATACCGTCCAGGTCGGCATTGTTAACTGGCGTCTCAGAGGCCTCTGGCAAAAGTCTCTGGTGAAGACGTGGGAAACTCACTCTGCAGGCAGTGTGGAACTGTGAGGGACTGAGGGTGAGCCCAACTCTCAGCAGTAAGATGATTTTGGACAAGGCGTTCAGCTACCTTCTCACATATGGAACTTAGTATGTAGCACCAGTCTACCCCAGGAATTACTGGGAAATCGCTGGATTGAGCTTGGAGGCACTAGTCTTGTGTGCCGGCAGATTCCAGTTACCTCTCCCAACACTTCGGTGAAGCAGCGAGCCTAGGCCTTTTGGAAGCGAAAGGTAGCTGCAGGCAGGAGGTAGGGTTACAGGCCATAAGCTCAACTCTCAGAAGTGGGTATGCATGGGAGGCAGATGTCTGCTACCCACTCGGACATGCGAGTGGGAACCTAGCTACACTCTGATGAAGAAGGACTTTGGAAATCGCTGTATTCAACTCAGATACACGTGGGTTCAGGCACAACGATTCCACATGCTTTTCTCACAACCTTTCACTGCCACTAACATGAGGACGTTAGCAGCTCCTTCTACAGTCAAGCAGGATGCGGGAGGGTTGTGCCCTGTCCTTAGCTCTCACAGGGAAGCATGCCTTGAAGCCAGCTGTCAACTAGCTGCATTCTTAGGGCAGGGTGAAGGTAGCAGTATTCTGAGACAGGAGGTTCCCAGATTACCACTCTACTGCACCTGGAGATACCCTCCAGGTCTGCATTGTTAACTTGCGTCTCAGAAGCCTCTGGCAAACGTCTCTGGTGAAGACGTGCGAAACTCACTCTGCAGGCAGTGTGGAACTGTGAGGGACTGCGGGTGAGCTCAACACTCAGAAGTAAGATGTTTTTAGAAAAGGCGTTCAACTACCTACTCACGTATGGAACTTAGTATGTAGCACCAGTCTACCCCAGGAATTACTAGGAAATCACTTGATTGAGCTTGGAGGCACTCGTCTTGTGTGCCGGGAGATTCCAGTTACCTCTCCCAACACTTGCGTCAAGCAGCGAGCCTAGGCCTTTTGGAAGCGAAAGGTAGCAGCAGGCAGGATGTAGGGTTACAGGCCATAAGCTCAACTCTCAGAAGTGTGTATGCATGGGAGGCAGATGTCTGCTACCCACTCGGACATGGGAGTTGGAACCTAGCTACACTCCTATTGAAGAAGGATGTTGGAAATCGCTGTATTCAACTCAGATACACGGGAGTTCAGGCCCAATGCTTCCACATGCTTTTCCCACAACCTATCCCAGCCACTAACATAAGGAGGTTAGCAGGTACGTCTACAGTCAGGCAGGATGCGGGAGGGTTCTGCCCTGTCCTCAGCTCTCACAGGGAAGCATGCCTAGAAGCCAGCTCTCAACTAGCTGCATTCTTATGACAGTGTGATGGTAGCAGTATTCTGAGTAAGGAGGTTCCCAGATTACCACTCTCCTGCACCTGGAGATACCGTCCAGGTCTGCATTGTTAACTTGCGTCTCAGAGGCCTCTGGCAAAAGTCTCTGGTGAAGACGTGGGAAACTCACTCTGCAGGCAGTGTGGAACTGTGAGGGACTGAGGGTGAGCTCAACTCTCAGCAGTAAGATGATTTTGGACAAGGCGTTCAGCTACCTTCTCACATATGGATCTTAGTATGTAGCACCAGTCTACCCCAGGAATTACTGGGAAATCGATGGATTGAGCTTGGAGGCACTAGTCTTGTGTGCCGGGAGATTCCAGTTACCTCTCCCAAAACTTGCGTCAAGCAGCGAGCCTAGGCCTTTTGGAAGCGAAAGGTAGCGGCAGGCAGGAGGTAGGGTTACAGGCCATAAGCTCAACTCTCAGAAGTGGGTATGCATGGGAGGCAGATGTCTGCTACCCACTCGGACATGCGAGTGGGAACCTAGCTACACTCTGATGAAGAAGGACTTTGGAAATCGCTGTATTCAACTCAGATACACGTGGGTTCAGGCACAACGATTCCACATGCTTTTCTCACAACCTTTCCCTGCCACTAACATGAGGACGTTAGCAGCTCCTTCTACAGTCAAGCAGGATGCGGGAGGGTTGTGCCCTGTCCTTAGCTCTCACAGGGAAGCATGCCTTGAAGCCACCTGTCAACTAGCTGCATTCTTATGGCAGGGTGTAGGTAGCAGTATTCTGAGACAGGAGGTTCCCAGATTACCACTCTACTGCACCTGGAGATACCCTCCAGGTCTGCATTGTTAACTTGCGTCTCAGAAGCCTCTGGCAAACGTCTCTGGTGAAGACGTGCGAAACTCACTCTGCAGGCAGTGTGGAACTTGAGGGACTGTGGGTGAGTTCAACTCTCAGAAGTAAGATGTTTTTGGTCAAGGCGTTCAACTACCTACTCACGTATGGAACTTAGTATGTAGCACCAGTCTACCCCAGGAATTACTAGGAAATCGCTTGATTGAGCTTGGAGGCAATCGTCTTGTGTGCCGGGAGATTCCAGTTACCTCTCCCAACACTTCGGTGAAGCAGCGAGCCTAGGCCTTTTGGAAGCGAAAGGTAGCTGCAGGCAGGAGGTAGGGTTACAGGCCATAAGCTCAACTCTCAGAAGTGGGTATGCATGGGAGGCAGATGTCTGCTACCCACTCGGACATGCGAGTGGGAACCTAGCTACACTCTGATCAAGAAGGACTTTGGAAATCGCTGTATTCAACTCAGATACACGTGGGTTCAGGCACAACGATTCCACATGCTTTTCTCACAACCTTTCCCTGGCACTAACATGAGGACGTTAGCAGCTCCTTCTACAGTCAAGCAGGATGCGGGAGGGTTGTGCCCTGTCCTTAGCTCTCACAGGGAAGCAGGCCTTGAAGCCAGCTGTCAACTAGCTGCATTCTTATGGCAGGGTGAAGGTAGCAGTATTCTGAGACAGGAGGTTCCCAGATTACCACTCTACTGCACCTGGCGATACCCTCCAGGTCTGCATTGTTAACTTGCGTCTCAGAAGCCTCTGGCAAACGTCTCTGGTGAAGACGTGCGAAACTCACTCTGCAGGCAGTGTGGAACTGTGAGGGACTCAGGGTGAGCTCAGCTCTCAGAAGTAAGATGATTTTGGACAAGGCGTTCAGCTACCTTCTCACATATGGACCTTAGTATGTAGCACCAGTCTACCCCAGGAATTACTAGGAAATTGCTTGATAGAGCTTGGAAGCACTCGTCTTGTGTGCCGGGAGATTCCAGTTACCTCTCCCAACACTTGCGTCAAGCAGCGAGCCTAGGCCTTTTGGAAGCGAAAGGTAGCAGCAGGCAGGATGTAGGGTTACAGGCCATAAGCTCAACTCTCAGAAGTGTGTATGCATGGGAGGCAGATGTCTGCTACCCACTCGGACATGGGAGTTGGAACCTAGCTACACTCCTATTGAAGAAGGATGTTGCAAATCGCTGTATTCAACTCAGATACACGGGAGTTCAGGCCCAATGCTTACACATGCTTTTCCCACAACCTATCCCAGCCACTAACATAAGGAGGTTAGCAGGTACGTCTACAGTCAGGCAGGATGCGGGAGGGTTCTGCCCTGTCCTCAGCTCTCACAGGGAAGCATGCCTAGAAGCCAGCTCTCAACTAGCTGCATTCTTATGACAGTGTGATGGTAGCAGTATTCTGAGTAAGGAGGTTCCCAGATTACCACTCTCCTGCACCTGGAGATACCGTCCAGGTCTGCATTGTTAACTTGCGTCTCAGAGGCCTCTGGCAAAAGTCTCTGGTGAAGACGTGGGAAACTCACTCTGCAGGCAGTGTGGAACTGTGAGGGACTGAGGGTGAGCTCAACTCTCAGCAGTAAGATGATTTTGGACAAGGCGTTCAGCTACCTTCTCACATATGGATCTTAGTATGTAGCACCAGTCTACCCCAGGAATTACTGGGAAATCGATGGATTGAGCTTGGAGGCACTAGTCTTGTGTGCCGGGAGATTCCAGTTACCTCTCCCAAAACTTGCGTCAAGCAGCGAGCCTAGGCCTTTTGGAAGCGAAAGGTAGCGGCAGGCAGGAGGTAGGGTTACAGGCCATAAGCTCAACTCTCAGAAGTGGGTATGCATGGGAGGCAGATGTCTGCTACCCACTCGGACATGCGAGTGGGAACCTAGCTACACTCTGATGAAGAAGGACTTTGGAAATCGCTGTATTCAACTCAGATACACGTGGGTTCAGGCACAACGATTCCACATGCTTTTCTCACAACCTTTCCCTGCCACTAACATGAGGACGTTAGCAGCTCCTTCTACAGTCAAGCAGGATGCGGGAGGGTTGTGCCCTGTCCTTAGCTCTCACAGGGAAGCATGCCTTGAAGCCACCTGTCAACTAGCTGCATTCTTATGGCAGGGTGTAGGTAGCAGTATTCTGAGACAGGAGGTTCCCAGATTACCACTCTACTGCACCTGGAGATACCCTCCAGGTCTGCATTGTTAACTTGCGTCTCAGAAGCCTCTGGCAAACGTCTCTGGTGAAGACGTGCGAAACTCACTCTGCAGGCAGTGTGGAACTTGAGGGACTGTGGGTGAGTTCAACTCTCAGAAGTAAGATGTTTTTGGTCAAGGCGTTCAACTACCTACTCACGTATGGAACTTAGTATGTAGCACCAGTCTACCCCAGGAATTACTAGGAAATCGCTTGATTGAGCTTGGAGGCAATCGTCTTGTGTGCCGGGAGATTCCAGTTACCTCTCCCAACACTTCGGTGAAGCAGCGAGCCTAGGCCTTTTGGAAGCGAAAGGTAGCTGCAGGCAGGAGGTAGGGTTACAGGCCATAAGCTCAACTCTCAGAAGTGGGTATGCATGGGAGGCAGATGTCTGCTACCCACTCGGACATGCGAGTGGGAACCTAGCTACACTCTGATCAAGAAGGACTTTGGAAATCGCTGTATTCAACTCAGATACACGTGGGTTCAGGCACAACGATTCCACATGCTTTTCTCACAACCTTTCCCTGGCACTAACATGAGGACGTTAGCAGCTCCTTCTACAGTCAAGCAGGATGCGGGAGGGTTGTGCCCTGTCCTTAGCTCTCACAGGGAAGCAGGCCTTGAAGCCAGCTGTCAACTAGCTGCATTCTTATGGCAGGGTGAAGGTAGCAGTATTCTGAGACAGGAGGTTCCCAGATTACCACTCTACTGCACCTGGCGATACCCTCCAGGTCTGCATTGTTAACTTGCGTCTCAGAAGCCTCTGGCAAACGTCTCTGGTGAAGACGTGCGAAACTCACTCTGCAGGCAGTGTGGAACTGTGAGGGACTCAGGGTGAGCTCAGCTCTCAGAAGTAAGATGATTTTGGACAAGGCGTTCAGCTACCTTCTCACATATGGACCTTAGTATGTAGCACCAGTCTACCCCAGGAATTACTAGGAAATTGCTTGATAGAGCTTGGAAGCACTCGTCTTGTGTGCCGGGAGATTCCAGTTACCTCTCCCAACACTTGCGTCAAGCAGCGAGCCTAGGCCTTTTGGAAGCGAAAGGTAGCAGCAGGCAGGATGTAGGGTTACAGGCCATAAGCTCAACTCTCAGAAGTGTGTATGCATGGGAGGCAGATGTCTGCTACCCACTCGGACATGGGAGTTGGAACCTAGCTACACTCCTATTGAAGAAGGATGTTGCAAATCGCTGTATTCAACTCAGATACACGGGAGTTCAGGCCCAATGCTTACACATGCTTTTCCCACAACCTATCCCAGCCACTAACATAAGGAGGTTAGCAGGTACGTCTACAGTCAGGCAGGATGCGGGAGGGTTCTGCCCTGTCCTCAGCTCTCACAGGGAAGCATGCCTAGAAGCCAGCTCTCAACTAGCTGCATTCTTATGACAGTGTGATGGTAGCAGTATTCTGAGTAAGGAGGTTCCCAGATTACCACTCTCCTGCACCTGGAGATACCGTCCAGGTCTGCATTGTTAACTTGCGTCTCAGAGGCCTCTGGCAAAAGTCTCTGGTGAAGACGTGGGAAACTCACTCTGCAGGCAGTGTGGAACTGTGAGGGACTGAGGGTGAGCTCAACTCTCAGCAGTAAGATGATTTTGGACAAGGCGTTCAGCTACCTTCTCACATATGGATCTTAGTATGTAGCACCAGTCTACCCCAGGAATTACTGGGAAATCGATGGATTGAGCTTGGAGGCACTAGTCTTGTGTGCCGGGAGATTCCAGTTACCTCTCCCAACACTTGCGTCAAGCAGCGAGCCTAGGCCTTTTGGAAGCGAAAGGTAGCGGCAGGCAGGAGGTAGGGTTACAGGCCATAAGCTCAACTCTCAGAAGTGGGTATGCATGGGAGGCAGATGTCTGCTACCCACTCGGACATGCGAGTGGGAACCTAGCTACACTCTGATGAAGAAGGACTTTGGAAATCGCTGTATTCAACTCAGATACACGTGGGTTCAGGCACAACGATTCCACATGCTTTTCTCACAACCTTTCCCTGCCACTAACATGAGGACGTTAGCAGCTCCTTCTACAGTCAAGCAGGATGCGGGAGGGTTGTGCCCTGTCCTTAGCTCTCACAGGGAAGCATGCCTTGAAGCCAGCTGTCAACTAGCTGCATTCTTATGGCAGGGTGAAGGTAGCAGTATTCTGAGACAGGAAGTTCCCAGATTACCACTCTACTGCACCTGGAGATACCCTCCAGGTCTGCATTGTTAACTTGCGTCTCAGAAGCCTCTGGCAAACGTCTCTGGTGAAAACGTGCGAAACTCACTCTGCAGGCAGTGTGGAACTGTGAGTGACTGCGGGTGAGCTCAACACTCAGAAGTAAGATGTTTTTGGACAAGGCGTTCAACTACCTACTCACGTATGGAACTTAGTATGTAGCACCAGTCTACCCCAGGAATTACTAGGAAAAGACTTGATTGAGCTTGGAGGCACTCGTCTTGTGTGCCGGGAGATTCCAGTTACCTCTCCCAACACTTGCGTCAAGCAGCGAGCCTAGGCCTTTTGGAAGCGAAAGGTAGCAGCAGGCAGGATGTAGGGTTACAGACCATAAGCTCAACTCTCAGAAGTGTGTATGCATGGGAGGCAGATGTCTGCTACCCACTCGGACATGGGAGTTGGAACCTAGCTACACTCCTATTGAAGAAGGATGTTGGAAATCGCTGTATTCAACTCAGATACACGGGAGTTCAGGCCCAATGCTTACACATGCTTTTCCCACAACCTATCCCAGCCACTAACATAAGGAGGTTAGCAGGTACGTCTACAGTCAGGCAGGATGCGGGAGGGTTCTGCCCTGTCCTCAACTCTCACAGGGAAGCATGCCTAGAAGCCACCTCTCAACTAGCTGCATTCTTATGACAGTGTGAAAGTAGCAGTATTCTGAGTAATGAGGTTCCCAGATTACCACTCTACAGCACCTGGAGATACCGTCCAGGTCGGCATTGTTAACTGGCGTCTCAGAGGCCTCTGGCAAAAGTCTCTGGTGAAGACGTGGGAAACTCACTCTGCAGGCAGTGTGGAACTGTGAGGGACTGAGGGTGAGCCCAACTCTCAGCAGTAAGATGATTTTGGACAAGGCGTTCAGCTACCTTCTCACATATGGAACTTAGTATGTAGCACCAGTCTACCCCAGGAATTACTGGGAAATCGCTGGATTGAGCTTGGAGGCACTAGTCTTGTGTGCCGGCAGATTCCAGTTACCTCTCCCAACACTTGCGTCAAGCAGCGAGCCTAGGCCTTTTGGAAGCGAAAGGTAGCGGCAGGCAGGAGGTAGGGTTACAGGCCATAAGCTCAACTCTCAGAAGTGGGTATGCATGGGAGGCAGATGTCTGCTACCCACTCGGACATGCGAGTGGGAACCTAGCTACACTCTGATGAAGAAGGACTTTGGAAATCGCTGTATTCAACTCAGATACACGTGGGTTCAGGCACAACGATTCCACATGCTTTTCTCACAACCTTTCCCTGCCACTAACATGAGGACGTTAGCAGCTCCTTCTACAGTCAAGCAGGATGCGGGAGGGTTGTGCCCTGTCCTTAGCTCTCACAGGGAAGCATGCCTTGAAGCCACCTGTCAACTAGCTGCATTCTTATGGCAGGGTGTAGGTAGCAGTATTCTGAGACAGGAGGTTCCCAGATTACCACTCTACTGCACCTGGAGATACCCTCCAGGTCTGCATTGTTAACTTGCGTCTCAGAAGCCTCTGGCAAACGTCTCTGGTGAAGACGTGCGAAACTCACTCTGCAGGCAGTGTGGAACTGTGAGGGACTGTGGGTGAGTTCAACTCTCAGAAGTAAGATGTTTTTGGTCAAGGCGTTCAACTACCTACTCACGTATGGAACTTAGTATGTAGCACCAGTCTACCGCAGGAATTACTAGGAAATCGCTTGATTGAGCTTGGAGGCAATCGTCTTGTGTGCCGGGAGATTCCAGTTACCTCTCCCAACACTTCGGTGAAGCAGCGAGCCTAGGCCTTTTGGAAGCGAAAGGTAGCTGCAGGCAGGAGGTAGGGTTACAGGCCATAAGCTCAACTCTCAGAAGTGGGTATGCATGGGAGGCAGATGTCTGCTACCCACTCGGACATGCGAGTGGGAACCTAGCTACACTCTGATCAAGAAGGACTTTGGAAATCGCTGTATTCAACTCAGATACACGTGGGTTCAGGCACAACGATTCCACATGCTTTTCTCACAACCTTTCCCTGGCACTAACATGAGGACGTTAGCAGCTCCTTCTACAGTCAAGCAGGATGCGGGAGGGTTGTGCCCTGTCCTTAGCTCTCACAGGGAAGCAGGCCTTGAAGCCAGCTGTCAACTAGCTGCATTCTTATGGCAGGGTGAAGGTAGCAGTATTCTGAGACAGGAGGTTCCCAGATTACCACTCTACTGCACCTGGCGATACCCTCCAGGTCTGCATTGTTAACTTGCGTCTCAGAAGCCTCTGGCAAACGTCGCTGGTGAAGACGTGCGAAACTCACTCTGCAGGCAGTGTGGAACTGTGAGGGACTCAGGGTGAGCTCAGCTCTCAGAAGTAAGATGATTTTGGACAAGGCGTTCAGCTACCTTCTCACATATGGACCTTAGTATGTAGCACCAGTCTACCCCAGGAATTACTAGGAAATTGCTTGATAGAGCTTGGAAGCACTCGTCTTGTGTGCCGGGAGATTCCAGTTACCTCTCCCAACACTTGCGTCAAGCAGCGAGCCTAGGCCTTTTGGAAGCGAAAGGTAGCAGCAGGCAGGATGTAGGGTTACAGGCCATAAGCTCAACTCTCAGAAGTGTGTATGCATGGGAGGCAGATGTCTGCTACCCACTCGGACATGGGAGTTGGAACCTAGCTACACTCCTATTGAAGAAGGATGTTGCAAATCGCTGTATTCAACTCAGATACACGGGAGTTCAGGCCCAATGCTTACACATGCTTTTCCCACAACCTATCCCAGCCACTAACATAAGGAGGTTAGCAGGTACGTCTACAGTCAGGCAGGATGCGGGAGGGTTCTGCCCTGTCCTCAGCTCTCACAGGGAAGCATGCCTAGAAGCCAGCTCTCAACTAGCTGCATTCTTATGACAGTGTGATGGTAGCAGTATTCTGAGTAAGGAGGTTCCCAGATTACCACTCTCCTGCACCTGGAGATACCGTCCAGGTCTGCATTGTTAACTTGCGTCTCAGAGGCCTCTGGCAAAAGTCTCTGGTGAAGACGTGGGAAACTCACTCTGCAGGCAGTGTGGAACTGTGAGGGACTGAGGGTGAGCTCAACTCTCAGCAGTAAGATGATTTTGGACAAGGCGTTCAGCTACCTTCTCACATATGGATCTTAGTATGTAGCACCAGTCTACCCCAGGAATTACTGGGAAATCGATGGATTGAGCTTGGAGGCACTAGTCTTGTGTGCCGGGAGATTCCAGTTACCTCTCCCAACACTTGCGTCAAGCAGCGAGCCTAGGCCTTTTGGAAGCGAAAGGTAGCGGCAGGCAGGAGGTAGGGTTACAGGCCATAAGCTCAACTCTCAGAAGTGGGTATGCATGGGAGGCAGATGTCTGCTACCCACTCGGACATGCGAGTGGGAACCTAGCTACACTCTGATGAAGAAGGACTTTGGAAATCGCTGTATTCAACTCAGATACACGTGGGTTCAGGCACAACGATTCCACATGCTTTTCTCACAACCTTTCCCTGCCACTAACATGAGGACGTTAGCAGCTCCTTCTACAGTCAAGCAGGATGCGGGAGGGTTGTGCCCTGTCCTTAGCTCTCACAGGGAAGCATGCCTTGAAGCCACCTGTCAACTAGCTGCATTCTTATGGCAGGGTGTAGGTAGCAGTATTCTGAGACAGGAGGTTCCCAGATTACCACTCTACTGCACCTGGAGATACCCTCCAGGTCTGCATTGTTAACTTGCGTCTCAGAAGCCTCTGGCAAACGTCTCTGGTGAAGACGTGCGAAACTCACTCTGCAGGCAGTGTGGAACTGTGAGGGACTGTGGGTGATTTCAACTCTCAGAAGTAAGATGTTTTTGGTCAAGGCGTTCAACTACCTACTCACGTATGGAACTTAGTATGTAGCACCAGTCTACCCCAGGAATTACTAGGAAATCGCTTGATTGAGCTTGGAGGCAATCGTCTTGTGTGCCGGGAGATTCCAGTTACCTCTCCCAACACTTCGGTGAAGCAGCGAGCCTAGGCCTTTTGGAAGCGAAAGGTAGCTGCAGGCAGGAGGTAGGGTTACAGGCCATAAGCTCAACTCTCAGAAGTGTGTATGCATGGGAGGCAGATGTCTGCTACCCACTCGGACATGGGAGTTGGAACCTAGCTACACTCCTATTGAAGAAGGATGTTGGAAATCGCTGTATTCAACTCAGATACACGGGAGTTCAGGCCCAATTCTTACACATGCTTTTCCCACAACCTATCCCAGCCACTAACATAAGGAGGTTAGCAGGTACGTCTACAGTCAGGCAGGATGCGGGAGGGTTCTGCCCTGTCCTCAGCTCTCACAGGGAAGCATGCCTAGAAGCCAGCTCTCAACTAGCTGCATTCTTATGACAGTGTGAAAGTAGCAGTATTCTGAGTAATGAGGTTCCCAGATTACCACTCTACTGCACCTGGAGATACCGTCCAGGTCGGCATTGTTAACTGGCGTCTCAGAGGCCTCTGGCAAAAGTCTCTGGTGAAGACGTGGGAAACTCACTCTGCAGATGTGTGGAACTGTGAGGGACTGAGGGTGAGCTCAACTCTCAGCAGTAAGATGATTTTGGACAAGGCGTTCAGCTACCTTCTCACATATGGAACTTAGTATGTAGCACCAGTCTACCCCAGGAATTACTGGGAAATCGCTGGATTGAGCTTTGAGGCACTAGTCTTGTGTGCCGGCAGATTCCAGTTACCTCTCCCAACACTTCGGTGAAGCAGCGAGCCTAGGCCTTTTGGAAGCGAAAGGCAGCTGCAGGCAGGAGGTAGGGTTACAGGCCATAAGCTCAACTCTCAGAAGTGGGTATGCATGGGAGGCAGATGTCTGCTACCCACTCGGACATGCGAGTGGGAACCTAGCTACACTCTGATGAAGAAGGACTTTGGAAATCGCTGTATTCAACTCAGATACACGTGGGTTCAGGCACAACGATTCCACATGCTTTTCTCACAACCTTTCCCTGCCACTAACATGAGGACGTTAGCAGCTCCTTCTACAGTCAAGCAGGATGCGGGAGGGTTGTGCCCTGTCCTTAGCTCTCACAGGGAAGCATGCCTTGAAGCCAGCTGTCAACTAGCTGCATTCTTATGGCAGGGTGAAGGTAGCAGTATTCTGAGACAGGAAGTTCCCAGATTACCACTCTACTGCACCTGGAGATACCCTCCAGGTCTGCATTGTTAACTTGCGTCTCAGAAGCCTCTGGCAAACGTCTCTGGTGAAAACGTGCGAAACTCACTCTGCAGGCAGTGTGGAACTGTGAGTGACTGCGGGTGAGCTCAACACTCAGAAGTAAGATGTTTTTGGACAAGGCGTTCAACTACCTACTCACGTATGGAACTTAGTATGTAGCACCAGTCTACCCCAGGAATTACTAGGAAAAGACTTGATTGAGCTTGGAGGCACTCGTCTTGTGTGCCGGGAGATTCCAGTTACCTCTCCCAACACTTGCGTCAAGCAGCGAGCCTAGGCCTTTTGGAAGCGAAAGGTAGCAGCAGGCAGGATGTAGGGTTACAGACCATAAGCTCAACTCTCAGAAGTGTGTATGCATGGGAGGCAGATGTCTGCTACCCACTCGGACATGGGAGTTGGAACCTAGCTACACTCCTATTGAAGAAGGATGTTGCAAATCGCTGTATTCAACTCAGATACACGGGAGTTCAGGCCCAATGCTTACACATGCTTTTCCCACAACCTATCCCAGCCACTAACATAAGGAGGTTAGCAGGTACGTCTACAGTCAGGCAGGATGCGGGAGGGTTCTGCCCTGTCCTCAGCTCTCACAGGGAAGCATGCCTAGAAGCCACCTCTCAACTAGCTGCATTCTTATGACAGTGTGAAAGTAGCAGTATTCTGAGTAATGAGGTTCCCAGATTACCACTCTACAGCACCTGGAGATACCGTCCAGGTCGGCATTGTTAACTGGCGTCTCAGAGGCCTCTGGCAAAAGTCTCTGGTGAAGACGTGGGAAACTCACTCTGCAGGCAGTGTGGAACTGTGAGGGACTGAGGGTGAGCCCAACTCTCAGCAGTAAGATGATTTTGGACAAGGCGTTCAGCTACCTTCTCACATATGGAACTTAGTATGTAGCACCAGTCTACCCCAGGAATTACTGGGAAATCGCTGGATTGAGCTTGGAGGCACTAGTCTTGTGTGCCGGCAGATTCCAGTTACCTCTCCCAACACTTCGGTGAAGCAGCGAGCCTAGGCCTTTTGGAAGCGAAAGGTAGCTGCAGGCAGGAGGTAGGGTTACAGGCCATAAGCTCAACTCTCAGAAGTGGGTATGCATGGGAGGCAGATGTCTGCTACCCACTCGGACATGCGAGTGGGAACCTAGCTACACTCTGAAGAAGAAGGACTTTGGAAATCGCTGTATTCAACTCAGATACACGTGGATTCAGGCACAACGATTCCACATGCTTTTCTCACAACCTTTCCCTGCCACTAACATGAGGACGTTAGCAGCTCCTTCTACAGTCAAGCAGGATGCGGGAGGGTTGTGCCCTGTCCTTAGCTCTCACAGGGAAGCATGCCTTGAAGCCAGCTGTCAACTAGCTGCATTCTTAGGGCAGGGTGAAGGTAGCAGTATTCTGAGACAGGAGGTTCCCAGATTACCACTCTACTGCACCTGGAGATACCCTCCAGGTCTGCATTGTTAACTTGCGTCTCAGAAGCCTCTGGCAAACGTCTCTGGTGAAGACGTGCGAAACTCACTCTGCAGGCAGTGTGGAACTGTGAGGGACTGCGGGTGAGCTCAACACTCAGAAGTAAGATGTTTTTAGAAAAGGCGTTCAACTACCTACTCACGTATGGAACTTAGTATGTAGCACCAGTCTACCCCAGGAATTACTAGGAAATCACTTGATTGAGCTTGGAGGCACTCGTCTTGTGTGCCGGGAGATTCCAGTTACCTCTCCCAACACTTGCGTCAAGCAGCGAGCCTAGGCCTTTTGGAAGCGAAAGGTAGCAGCAGGCAGGATGTAGGGTTACAGGCCATAAGCTCAACTCTCAGAAGTGTGTATGCATGGGAGGCAGATGTCTGCTACCCACTCGGACATGGGAGTTGGAACCTAGCTACACTCCTATTGAAGAAGGATGTTGCAAATCGCTGTATTCAACTCAGATACACGGGAGTTCAGGCCCAATGCTTACACATGCTTTTCCCACAACCTATCCCAGCCACTAACATAAGGAGGTTAGCAGGTACGTCTACAGTCAGGCAGTCTGCGGGAGGGTTCTGCCCTGTCCTCAGCTCTCACAGGGAAGCATGCCTAGAAGCCAGCTCTCAACTAGCTGCATTCTTATGACAGTGTGATGGTAGCAGTATTCTGAGTAAGGAGGTTCCCAGATTACCACTCTCCTGCACCTGGAGATACCGTCCAGGTCTGCATTGTTAACTTGCGTCTCAGAGGCCTCTGGCAAAAGTCTCTGGTGAAGACGTGGGAAACTCACTCTGCAGGCAGTGTGGAACTGTGAGGGACTGAGGGTGAGCTCAACTCTCAGCAGTAAGATGATTTTGGACAAGGCGTTCAGCTACCTTCTCACATATGGATCTTAGTATGTAGCACCAGTCTACCCCAGGAATTACTGGGAAATCGATGGATTGAGCTTGGAGGCACTAGTCTTGTGTGCCGGGAGATTCCAGTTACCTCTCCCAACACTTGCGTCAAGCAGCGAGCCTAGGCCTTTTGGAAGCGAAAGGTAGCGGCAGGCAGGAGGTAGGGTTACAGGCCATAAGCTCAACTCTCAGAAGTGGGTATGCATGGGAGGCAGATGTCTGCTACCCACTCGGACATGCGAGTGGGAACCTAGCTACACTCTGATGAAGAAGGACTTTGGAAATCGCTGTATTCAACTCAGATACACGTGGGTTCAGGCACAACGATTCCACATGCTTTTCTCACAACCTTTCCCTGCCACTAACATGAGGACGTTAGCAGCTCCTTCTACAGTCAAGCAGGATGCGGGTGGGTTGTGCCCTGTCCTTAGCTCTCACAGGGAAGCATGCCTTGAAGCCAGCTGTCAACTAGCTGCATTCTTATGGCAGGGTGTAGGTAGCAGTATTCTGAGACAGGAGGTTCCCAGATTACCACTCTACTGCACCTGGAGATACCCTCCAGGTCTGCATTGTTAACTTGCGTCTCAGAAGCCTCTGGCAAACGTCTCTGGTGAAGACGTGCGAAACTCACTCTGCAGGCAGTGTGGAACTGTGAGGGACTGCGGGTGAGCTCAACACTCAGAAGTAAGATGTTTTTAGAAAAGGCGTTCAACTACCTACTCACGTATGGAACTTAGTATGTAGCACCAGTCTACCCCAGGAATTACTAGGAAATCGCTTGATTGAGCTTGGAGGCAATCGTCTTGTGTGCCGGGAGATTCCAGTTACCTCTCCCAACACTTCGGTGAAGCAGCGAGCCTAGGCCTTTTGGAAGCGAAAGGTAGCTGCAGGCAGGAGGTAGGGTTACAGGCCATAAGCTCAACTCTCAGAAGTGTGTATGCATGGGAGGCAGATGTCTGCTACCCACTCGGACATGGGAGTTGGAACCTAGCTACACTCCTATTGAAGAAGGATGTTGGAAATCGCTGTATTCAACTCAGATACACGGGAGTTCAGGCCCAATTCTTACACATGCTTTTCCCACAACCTATCCCAGCCACTAACATAAGGAGGTTAGCAGGTACGTCTACAGTCAGGCAGGATGCGGGAGGGTTCTGCCCTGTCCTCAGCTCTCACAGGGAAGCATGCCTAGAAGCCAGCTCTCAACTAGCTGCATTCTTATGACAGTGTGAAAGTAGCAGTATTCTGAGTAATGAGGTTCCCAGATTACCACTCTACTGCACCTGGAGATACCGTCCAGGTCGGCATTGTTAACTGGCGTCTCAGAGGCCTCTGGCAAAAGTCTCTGGTGAAGACGTGGGAAACTCACTCTGCAGGCAGTGTGGAACTGTGAGGGACTGAGGGTGAGCTCAACTCTCAGCAGTAAGATGATTTTGGACAAGGCGTTCAGCTACCTTCTCACATATGGAACTTAGTATGTAGCACCAGTCTACCCCAGGAATTACTGGGAAATCGCTGGATTGAGCTTTGAGGCACTAGTCTTGTGTGCCGGCAGATTCCAGTTACCTCTCCCAACACTTCGGTGAAGCAGCGAGCCTAGGCCTTTTGGAAGCGAAAGGCAGCTGCAGGCAGGAGGTAGGGTTACAGGCCATAAGCTCAACTCTCAGAAGTGGGTATGCATGGGAGGCAGATGTCTGCTACCCACTCGGACATGCGAGTGGGAACCTAGCTACACTCTGATGAAGAAGGACTTTGGAAATCGCTGTATTCAACTCAGATACACGTGGGTTCAGGCACAACGATTCCACATGCTTTTCTCACAACCTTTCCCTGCCACTAACATGAGGACGTTAGCAGCTCCTTCTACAGTCAAGCAGGATGCGGGAGGGTTGTGCCCTGTCCTTAGCTCTCACAGGGAAGCATGCCTTGAAGCCAGCTGTCAACTAGCTGCATTCTTATGGCAGGGTGAAGGTAGCAGTATTCTGAGACAGGAAGTTCCCAGATTACCACTCTACTGCACCTGGAGATACCCTCCAGGTCTGCATTGTTAACTTGCGTCTCAGAAGCCTCTGGCAAACGTCTCTGGTGAAAACGTGCGAAACTCACTCTGCAGGCAGTGTGGAACTGTGAGTGACTGCGGGTGAGCTCAACACTCAGAAGTAAGATGTTTTTGGACAAGGCGTTCAACTACCTACTCACGTATGGAACTTAGTATGTAGCACCAGTCTACCCCAGGAATTACTAGGAAAAGACTTGATTGAGCTTGGAGGCACTCGTCTTGTGTGCCGGGAGATTCCAGTTACCTCTCCCAACACTTGCGTCAAGCAGCGAGCCTAGGCCTTTTGGAAGCGAAAGGTAGCAGCAGGCAGGATGTAGGGTTACAGACCATAAGCTCAACTCTCAGAAGTGTGTATGCATGGGAGGCAGATGTCTGCTACCCACTCGGACATGGGAGTTGGAACCTAGCTACACTCCTATTGAAGAAGGATGTTGCAAATCGCTGTATTCAACTCAGATACACGGGAGTTCAGGCCCAATGCTTACACATGCTTTTCCCACAACCTATCCCAGCCACTAACATAAGGAGGTTAGCAGGTACGTCTACAGTCAGGCAGGATGCGGGAGGGTTCTGCCCTGTCCTCAGCTCTCACAGGGAAGCATGCCTAGAAGCCACCTCTCAACTAGCTGCATTCTTATGACAGTGTGAAAGTAGCAGTATTCTGAGTAATGAGGTTCCCAGATTACCACTCTACAGCACCTGGAGATACCGTCCAGGTCGGCATTGTTAACTGGCGTCTCAGAGGCCTCTGGCAAAAGTCTCTGGTGAAGACGTGGGAAACTCACTCTGCAGGCAGTGTGGAACTGTGAGGGACTGAGGGTGAGCCCAACTCTCAGCAGTAAGATGATTTTGGACAAGGCGTTCAGCTACCTTCTCACATATGGAACTTAGTATGTAGCACCAGTCTACCCCAGGAATTACTGGGAAATCGCTGGATTGAGCTTGGAGGCACTAGTCTTGTGTGCCGGCAGATTCCAGTTACCTCTCCCAACACTTCGGTGAAGCAGCGAGCCTAGGCCTTTTGGAAGCGAAAGGTAGCTGCAGGCAGGAGGTAGGGTTACAGGCCATAAGCTCAACTCTCAGAAGTGGGTATGCATGGGAGGCAGATGTCTGCTACCCACTCGGACATGCGAGTGGGAACCTAGCTACACTCTGATCAAGAAGGACTTTGGAAATCGCTGTATTCAACTCAGATACACGTGGGTTCAGGCACAACGATTCCACATGCTTTTCTCACAACCTTTCCCTGGCACTAACATGAGGACGTTAGCAGCTCCTTCTACAGTCAAGCAGGATGCGGGAGGGTTGTGCCCTGTCCTTAGCTCTCACAGGGAAGCAGGCCTTGAAGCCAGCTGTCAACTAGCTGCATTCTTATGGCAGGGTGAAGGTAGCAGTATTCTGAGACAGAAGGTTCCCAGATTACCACTCTACTGCACCTGGCGATACCCTCCAGGTCTGCATTGTTAACTTGCGTCTCAGAAGCCTCTGGCAAACGTCTCTGGTGAAGACGTGCGAAACTCACTCTGCAGGCAGTGTGGAACTGTGAGGGACTCAGGGTGAGCTCAGCTCTCAGAAGTAAGATGATTTTGGACAAGGCGTTCAGCTACCTTCTCACATATGGACCTTAGTATGTAGCACCAGTCTACCCCAGGAATTACTAGGAAATTGCTTGATAGAGCTTGGAAGCACTCGTCTTGTGTGCCGGGAGATTCCAGTTACCTCTCCCAACACTTGCGTCAAGCAGCGAGCCTAGGCCTTTTGGAACCGAAAGGTAGCGTTAGGCAGGATGTAGGGTTACAGGCCATAAGCTCAACTCTCAGAAGTGTGTATGCATGGGAGGCAGATGTCTGCTACCCACTCGGACATGGGAGTTGGAACCTAGCTACACTCCTATTGAAGAAGGATGTTGGAAATCGCTGTATTCAACTCAGATACACGGGAGTTCAGGCCCAATGCTTACACATACTTTTCCCACAACCTATCCCAGCCACTAACATAAGTAGGTTAGCAGGTACGTCTACAGTCAGGCAGGATGCGGGAGGGTTCTGCCCTGTCCTCAGCTCTCACAGGGAAGCATGCCTAGAAGCCAGCTCTCAACTAGCTGCATTCTTATGACAGTGTGATGGTAGCAGTATTCTGAGTAAGGAGGTTACCAGATTACCACTCTCCGGCACCTGGAGATACCGTCCAGGTCTGCATTGTTAACTTGCGTCTCAGAGGCCTCTGGCAAAAGTCTCTGGTGAAGACGTGGGAAACTCACTCTGCAGGCAGTGTGGAACTGTGAGGGACTGAGGGTGAGCTCAACTCTCAGCAGTAAGATGATTTTGGACAAGGCGTTCAGCTACCTTCTCACATATGGAACTTAGTATGTAGCACCAGTCTACCCCAGGAATTACTGGGAAATCGCTGGATTGAGCTTGGAGGCACTAGTCTTGTGTGCCGGCAGATTCCAGTTACCTCTCCCAACACTTCGGTGAAGCAGCGAGCCTAGGCCTTTTGGAAGCGAAAGGTAGCTGCAGGCAGGAGGTAGGGTTACAGGCCATAAGCTCAACTCTCAGAAGTGTGTATGCATGGGAGGCAGATGTCTGCTACCCACTCGGACATGCGAGTGGGAACCTAGCTACACTCTGATGAAGAAGGACTTTGGAAATCGCTGTATTCAACTCAGATACACGTGGATTCAGGCACAACGATTCCACATGCTTTTCTCACAACCTTTCCCTGCCACTAACATGAGGACGTTAGCAGCTCCTTCTACAGTCAAGCAGGATGCGGGAGGGTTGTGCCCTGTCCTTAGCTCTCACAGGGAAGCATGCCTTGAAGCCAGCTGTCAACTAGCTGCATTCTTAGGGCAGGGTGAAGGTAGCAGTATTCTGAGACAGGAGGTTCCCAGATTACCACTCTACTGCACCTGGAGATACCCTCCAGGTCTGCATTGTTAACTTGCGTCTCAGAAGCCTCTGGCAAACGTCTCTGGTGAAGACGTGCGAAACTCACTCTGCAGGCAGTGTGGAACTGTGAGGGACTGCGGGTGAGCTCAACACTCAGAAGTAAGATGTTTTTAGAAAAGGCGTTCAACTACCTACTCACGTATGGAACTTAGTATGTAGCACCAGTCTACCCCAGGAATTACTAGGAAATCACTTGATTGAGCTTGGAGGCACTCGTCTTGTGTGCCGGGAGATTCCGGTTACCTCTCCCAACACTTGCGTCAAGCAGCGAGCCTAGGCCTTTTGGAAGCGAAAGGTAGCAGCAGGCAGGATGTAGGGTTACAGGCCATAAGCTCAACTCTCAGAAGTGTGTATGCATGGGAGGCAGATGTCTGCTACCCACTCGGACATGGGAGTTGGAACCTAGCTACACTCCTATTGAAGAAGGATGTTGCAAATCGCTGTATTCAACTCAGATACACGGGAGTTCAGGCCCAATGCTTCCACATGCTTTTCCCACAACCTATCCCAGCCACTAACATAAGGAGGTTAGCAGGTACGTCTACAGTCAGGCAGGATGCGGGAGGGTTCTGCCCTGTCCTCAGCTCTCACAGGGAAGCATGCCTAGAAGCCAGCTCTCAACTAGCTGCATTCTTATGACAGTGTGATGGTAGCAGTATTCTGAGTAAGGAGGTTCCCAGATTACCACTCTCCTGCACCTGGAGATACCGTCCAGGTCTGCATTGTTAACTTGCGTCTCAGAGGCCTCTGGCAAAAGTCTCTGGTGAAGACGTGGGAAACTCACTCTGCAGGCAGTGTGGAACTGTGAGGGACTGAGGGTGAGCTCAACTCTCAGCAGTAAGATGATTTTGGACAAGGCGTTCAGCTACCTTCTCACATATGGATCTTAGTATGTAGCACCAGTCTACCCCAGGAATTACTGGGAAATCGATGGATTGAGCTTGGAGGCACTAGTCTTGTGTGCCGGGAGATTCCAGTTACCTCTCCCAACACTTGCGTCAAGCAGCGAGCCTAGGCCTTTTGGAAGCGAAAGGTAGCGGCAGGCAGGAGGTAGGGTTACAGGCCATAAGCTCAACTCTCAGAAGTGGGTATGCATGGGAGGCAGATGTCTGCTACCCACTCGGACATGCGAGTGGGAACCTAGCTACACTCTGATGAAGAAGGACTTTGGAAATCGCTGTATTCAACTCAGATACACGTGGGTTCAGGCACAACGATTCCACATGCTTTTCTCACAACCTTTCCCTGCCACTAACATGAGGACGTTAGCAGCTCCTTCTACAGTCAAGCAGGATGCGGGAGGGTTGTGCCCTGTCCTTAGCTCTCACAGGGAAGCATGCCTTGAAGCCACCTGTCAACTAGCTGCATTCTTATGGCAGGGTGTAGGTAGCAGTATTCTGAGACAGGAGGTTCCCAGATTACCACTCTACTGCACCTGGAGATACCCTCCAGGTCTGCATTGTTAACTTGCGTCTCAGAAGCCTCTGGCAAACGTCTCTGGTGAAGACGTGCGAAACTCACTCTGCAGGCAGTGTGGAACTGTGAGGGACTGTGGGTGAGTTCAACTCTCAGAAGTAAGATGTTTTTGGTCAAGGCGTTCAACTACCTACTCACGTATGGAACTTAGTATGTAGCAACAGTCTACCCCAGGAATTACTAGGAAATCGCTTGATTGAGCTTGGAGGCAATCGTCTTGTGTGCCGGGAGATTCCAGTTACCTCTCCCAACACTTCGGTGAAGCAGCGAGCCTAGGCCTTTTGGAAGCGAAAGGTAGCTGCAGGCAGGAGGTAGGGTTACAGGCCATAAGCTCAACTCTCAGAAGTGGGTATGCATGGGAGGCAGATGTCTGCTACCCACTCGGACATGCGAGTGGGAACCTAGCTACACTCTGATCAAGAAGGACTTTGGAAATCGCTGTATTCAACTCAGATACACGTGGGTTCAGGCACAACGATTCCACATGCTTTTCTCACAACCTTTCCCTGGCACTAACATGAGGACGTTAGCAGCTCCTTCTACAGTCAAGCAGGATGCGGGAGGGTTGTGCCCTGTCCTTAGCTCTCACAGGGAAGCAGGCCTTGAAGCCAGCTGTCAACTAGCTGCATTCTTATGGCAGGGTGAAGGTAGCAGTATTCTGAGACAGGAGGTTCCCAGATTACCACTCTACTGCACCTGGAGATACCCTCCAGGTCTGCATTGTTAACTTGCGTCTCAGAAGCCTCTGGCAAACGTCTCTGGTGAAGACGTGCGAAACTCACTCTGCAGGCAGTGTGGAACTGTGAGGGACTCAGGGTGAGCTCAGCTCTCAGAAGTAAGATGATTTTGGACAAGGCGTTCAGCTACCTTCTCACATATGGACCTTAGTATGTAGCACCAGTCTACCCCAGGAATTACTAGGAAATTGCTTGATAGAGCTTGGAAGCACTCGTCTTGAGTGCCGGGAGATTCCAGTTACCTCTCCCAACACTTGCGTCAAGCAGCGAGCCTAGGCCTTTTGGAACCGAAAGGTAGCGTTAGGCAGGATGTAGGGTTACAGGCCATAAGCTCAACTCTCAGAAGTGTGTATGCATGGGAGGCAGATGTCTGCTACCCACTCGGACATGGGAGTTGGAACCTAGCTACACTCCTATTGAAGAAGGATGTTGGAAATCGCTGTATTCAACTCAGATACACGGGAGTTCAGGCCCAATGCTTACACATACTTTTCCCACAACCTATCCCAGCCACTAACATAAGTAGGTTAGCAGGTACGTCTACAGTCAGGCAGGATGCGGGAGGGTTCTGCCCTGTCCTCAGCTCTCACAGGGAAGCATGCCTAGAAGCCAGCTCTCAACTAGCTGCATTCTTATGACAGTGTGATGGTAGCAGTATTCTGAGTAAGGAGGTTACCAGATTACCACTCTCCGGCACCTGGAGATACCGTCCAGGTCTGCATTGTTAACTGGCGTCTCAGAGGCCTCTGGCAAAAGTCTCTGGTGAAGACGTGGGAAACTCACTCTGCAGGCAGTGTGGAACTGTGAGGGACTGAGGGTGAGCTCAACTCTCAGCAGAAAGATGATTTTGGACAAGGCGTTCAGCTACCTTCTCATATATGGAACTTAGTATGTAGCACCAGTCTACCCCAGGAATTACTGGGAAATCGCTGGATTGATCTTGGAGGCACTAGTCTTGTGTGCCGGCAGATTCCAGTTACCTCTCCCAACACTTCGGTGAAGCAGCGAGCCTAGGCCTTTTGGAAGCGAAAGGTAGCTGCAGGCAGGAGGTAGGGTTACAGGCCATAAGCTCAACTCTCAGAAGTGGGTATGCATGGGAGGCAGATGTCTGCTACCCACTCGGACATGCGAGTGGGAACCTAGCTACACTCTGATGAAGAAGGACTTTGGAAATCGCTGTATTCAACTCAGATACACGTGGGTTCAGGCACAACGATTCCACATGCTTTTCTCACAACCTTTCCCTGCCACTAACATGAGGACGTTAGCAGCTCCTTCTACAGTCAAGCAGGATGCGGGAGGGTTGTGCCCTGTCCTTAGCTCTCACAGGGAAGCATGCCTTGAAGCCAGCTGTCAACTAGCTGCATTTTTAGGGCAGGGTGAAGGTAGCAGTATTCTGAGACAGGAGGTTCCCAGATTACCACTCTACTGCACCTGGAGATACCCTCCAGGTCTGCATTGTTAACTTGCGTCTCAGAAGCCTCTGGCAAACGTCTCTGGTGAAGACGTGCGAAACTCACTCTGCAGGCAGTGTGGAACTGTGAGGGACTGAGGGTGAGTTCAGCTCTCATAAGTAAGATGTTTTTGGACAAGGCGTTCAACTACCTACTCACGTATGGAACTTAGTATGTAGCACCAGTCTACCCCAGGAATTACTAGGAGATCACTTGATTGAGCTTGGAGGCACTCGTCTTGTGTGCCGGGAGATTACAGTTACCTCTCCCAACACTTGCGTCAAGCAGCGAGCCTAGGCCTTTTGGAAGCGAAAGGTAGCAGCAGGCAGGATGTGTGCTTACAGGCCATAAGCTCAACTCTCAGAAGTGTGTATGCATGGGAGGCAGATGTCTGCTACCCACTCGGACATGGGAGTTGGAACCTAGTTACACTCCTATTGAAGAAGGATGTTGGAAATCGCTGTATTCAACTCAGATACACGGGAGTTCAGGCCCAATGCTTCCACATGCTTTTCCCACAACCTATCCCAGCCACTAACATAAGGAGGTTAGCAGGTACGTCTACAGTCAGGCAGGATGCGGGAGGGTTCTGCCCTGTCCTCAGCTCTCACAGGGAAGCATGCCTAGAAGCCAGCTCTCAACTAGCTGCATTCTTATGACAGTGTGAAGGTAGCAGTATTCTGAGTAAGGAGGTTCCCAGATTACCACTCTACTGCACCTGGAGATACCGTCCAGGTCTGCATTGTTACCTTGTGTCTCAGAAGCCTCTGGCAAAAGTCTCTGGTGAAGACGTGGGAAACTCACTCTGCAGGCAGTGTGGAACTGTGAGGGACTGAGGGTGAGCTCAACTCTCAGCAGTAAGATGATTTTGGACAAGGCGTTCAGCTACCTTCTCACATATGGAACTTAGTATGTAGCACCACTCTAGCCCAGGAATTACAGGGAAAACGCTGGTTGAGCTTGGAGGCACTAGTCTTGTGTGCCGGGAGATTCCAGTTACCTCTCCCAACAGCGAGCCTAGGCCTTTTGGAAGCGAAACGTAGCTGCAGGCAGGAGGTAGGGTTACAGGCCATAAGCTCAACTCTCAGAAGTGGGTATGCATGGGAGGCAGATGTCTGCTACCCACTCGGACATGCGAGTGGGAACCTAGCTACACTCTGATGAAGAAGGACTTTGGAAATCGCTGTATTCAACTCAGATACACGTGGGTTCAGGCACAACGATTCCACATGCTTTTCTCACAACCTTTCCCTGCCACTAACATGAGGACGTTAGCAGCTCCTTCTACAGTCAAGCAGGATGCGGGAGGGTTGTGCCCTGTCCTTAGCTCTCACAGGGAAGCATGCCTTGAAGCCAGCTGTCAAGTAGCTGCATTCTTATGGCAGGGTGAAGGTAGGAGTATTCTGAGTAAGGAGGTTCCCAGATTACCACTCTACTGCACCTGGAGATACCCTCCAGGTCTGCATTGTTAACTTGCCTCTCAGAAGCCTCTGGCAAACGTCTCTGGTGAAGACGTGCGAAACTCACTCTGCAGGCAGTGTGGAACTGTGAGGGACTGAGGGTGAGCTCAACTCTCAGAAGTAAGATGTTTTTGGACAAGGCGTTCAACTACCTACTCACGTATGGAACTTAGTATGTAGCACCAGTCTACCCCAGGAATTACTAGGAAATCACTTGATTAAGCTTGGAGGCACTCGTCTTGTGTGCCGGGAGATTCCAGTTACCTCTCCCAACACTTGCGTCAAGCAGCGAGCCTAGGCCTTTTGGAAGCGAAAGGTAGCAGCAGGCAGGATGTGGGGTTACAGGCCATAAGCTCAACTCTCAGAAGTGTGTATGCATGGGAGGCAGATGTCTGCTACCCACTCGGACATGGGAGTTGGAACCTAGCTACACTCCTATTGAAGAAGGATGTTGGAGGGATCCCTGGGTGGCGCAGTGGTTTGGCGCCCGCCTTCGGCCCAGGGCGCGATCCTGGAGACCCGGGATCGAATCCCACGTCGGGCTCCCGGTGCATGGAGCCTGCTTCTCCCTCTGCCTGTGTCTCTGCCTCTCTCTCTCTCTCACTGTGTGCCTATCATAAATAAATAAAATAAAATTTAAAAAAAAAAAAAAAAAAAGAAGAAGGATGTTGGAAATCACTGTATTCAACTCAGATACACGGGAGTTCAGGCCCAATGCTTACACATGCTTTTCCCACAACCTATCCCAGCCACTAACATAAGGAGGTTAGCAGGTACGTCTACAGTCAGGCAGGATGCGGGAGGGTTCTGCCCTGTCCTCAGCTCTCACAGGGAAGCATGCCTAGAAGCCAGCTCTCAACTAGCTCCATTCTTATGACAGTGTGAAGGTAGCAGTATTCTGAGTAAGGAGGTTCCCAGATTACCACTCTCCTGCACCTGGAGATACCCACCAGGTCTGCATTGTTAACTTGCGTCTCAGAGGCCTCTGGCAAAAGTCTCTGGTGAAGACGTGGGAAACTCACTCTGCAGGCAGTGTGGAACTGTGAGGGACTGAGGGTGAGCTCAACTCTCAGCAGTAAGATGATTTTGGACAAGGCGTTCAGCTACCTTCTCACATATGGTACTTAGTATGTAGCACCAGTCTACCCCAGGAATTACTGGGAAATCGCTGGATTGAGCTTGGAGGCACTAGTCTTGTGTGCCGGCATATTCCAGTTACCTCTCCCAACACTTCGGTGAAGCAGCGAGCCTAGGCCTTTTGGAAGCGAAAGGTAGCGGCAGGCAGGAGGTAGGGTTACAGGCCATAAGCTCAACTCTCAGAAGTGGGTATGAATGGGAGGCAGATGTCTGCTACCCACTCGGACATGCGAGTGGGAACCTAGCTACACTCTGATGAAGAAGGACTTTGGAAATCGCTGTATTCAACTCAGATACACGTGGGTTCAGGCACAACGATTCCACATGCTTTTCTCACAACCTTTCCCTGCCACTAACATGAGGACGTTAACTGCTCCTTCTACAGTCAAGCACGATGCGGGAGGGTTGTGCCCTGACCTCAGCTCTCACAGGGAAGCATACCTTGAAGCCAGCTGTCAACTAGCTGCATTCTTATGGCAGGTTGAAGGTAGCAGTATTCTGAGTAAGGAGGTTCCCAGATTACCACTCTACTGCACCTGGAGATACCCTCCAGGTCTGCATTGATAACTTGCGTCTCAGAAGCCTCTGGCAAACGTCTCTGGTGAAGACGTGCGAAACTCACTCTGCAGGCAGTGTGGAACTGTGAGGGACTGTGGGTGAGTTCAACTCTCAGAAGTAAGATGTTTTTGGTCAAGGCGTTCAACTACCTACTCACGTATGGAACTTAGTATGTAGCACCAGTCTACCCCAGGAATTACTAGTAAATCGCTTGATTGAGCTTGGAGGCACTCGTCTTGTGTGCCGGGAGATTCCAGTTACCTCTCCCAACACTTCGGTGAAGCAGCGAGCCTAGGCCTTTTGGAAGCGAAAGGTAGCAGCAGGCAGGATGTGGGGTTACAGGCCATAAGCTCAACTCTCAGAAGTGTGTATGCATGGGAGGCAGATGTCTGCTACCCACTCGGACATGTGAGTTGGAACCTAGCTACACTCCTATTGAAGAAGGATGTTGGAAATCGCTGTATTCAACTCAGATACACGGGAGTTCAGGCCCAATGCTTCCACATGCTTTTCCCACAACCTATCCCAGCCACTAACATAAGGAGGTTAGCAGGTACGTCTACAGTCAGGCAGGATGCGGGAGGGTTCTGCCCTGTCCTCAGCTCTCACAGGGAAGCATGCCTAGAAGCCAGCTCTCAACTAGCTGCATTCTTATGACAGTGTGAAGGTAGCAGTATTCTGAGTAAGGAGGTTCCCAGATTACCACTCTCCTGCACCTGGAGATACCCTCCAGGTCTGCATTGTTAACTTGCGTCTCAGAGGCCTCTGGCAAAAGTCTCTGGTGAAGACGTGGGAAACTCACTCTGCAGGCAGTGTGGAACTGTGAGGGACTAAGGGTGAGCTCAACTCTCAGCAGTTAGATGATTTTGGACAAGGCGTTCAGCTACCTTCTCACATATGGAACTTAGTATGTAGCACCAGTCTACCCCAGGAATTACTGTGAAATCGCTGGAATGAGCTTTGAGGCACTAGTCTTGTGTGCCGGCAGATTCCAGTTACCTCTCCCAACACTTCGGTGAAGCAGCGAGCCTAGGCCTTTTGGAAGCGAAAGGTAGCGGCAGGCAGGAGGTAGGGTTACAGGCCATAAGCTCAACTCTCAGAAGTGGGTATGCATGGGAGGCAGATGTCTGCTACCCACTCGGACATGCGAGTGGGAACCTAGCTACACTCTGATGAAGAAGGACTTTGGAAATCGCTGTATTCAACTCAGATACACGTGGGTTCAGGCACAACGATTCCACATGCTTTTCTCACAACCTTTCCCTGCCACTAACATGAGGACGTTAGCAGCTCCTTCTACAGTCAAGCAGGATGCGGGAGGGTTGTGCCCTGTCCTTAGCTCTCACAGGGAAGCATGCCTTGAAGCCAGCTGTCAAGTAGCTGCATTCTTATGGCAGGGTGTAGGTAGCAGTATTCTGAGACAGGAGGTTCCCAGATTACCACTCTACTGCACCTGGAGATACCCTCCAGGTCTGCATTGTTAACTTGCGTCTCAGAGGCCTCTGGCAAACGTCTCTGGTGAAGACGTGCGAAACTCACTCTGCAGGCAGTGTGTAACTGTGAGGGACTGAGGGTGAGCTCAACTCTCAGCAGTAAGATGATTTTGGACAAGGCGTTCAGCTACTTTCTCACATATGGAACTTAGTATGTAGCACCAGTCTACCCCAGGAATTACTTGGAAATCGCTGGATTGAGCTTGGAGGCACTCGTCTTGTGTGCCGGGAGATTCCAGTTACCTCTCCCAACACTTGCGTCAAGCAGCGAGCCTAGGCCTTTTGGAAGCGAAAGGTAGCAGCAGGCAGGATGTAGGGTTACAGGCCATAAGCTCAACTCTCAGAGGTGTGTATGCATGGGAGGCAGATGTCTGCTACCCACTCGGACATGGGAGTTGGAACCTAGCTACACTCCTATTGAAGAAGGATGTTGGAAATCGCTGTATTCAACTCAGATACACGGGAGTTCAGGCTCAATGCTTACACATGCTTTTCCCACAAGCTATCCCAGCCACTAACATAAGGAGGTTAGCAGGTACGTCTACAGTCAGGCAGGATGCGGGAGGGTTCTGCCCTGTCCTCAGCTCTCACAGGGAAGCATGCCTAGAAGCCAGCTCTCAACGAGCTGCATTCTTATGACAGTGTGAAAGTAGCAGAATTCTGTGTTGAGGTTCCCAGATTACCACTCTACTGCACCTGGAGACACCGTCCAGGTCTGCATTGTTAACTGGCGTCTCAGAGGCCTCTGGCAAAAGTCTCTGGTGAAGACGTGGGAAACTCACTCTGCAGGCAGTGTGGAACTGTGAGGGACTGAGGGTGAGCTCAACTCTCAGCAGTAAGATGATTTTGGACAAGGCGTTCAGCTACCTTCTCATATATGGAACTTAGTATGTAGCACCAGTCTACCACAGGAATTACTGGGAAATCGCTGGATTGAGCTTGGAGGCACTAGTCATGTGTGCCGGCAGATTCCAGTTACCTCTCCCAACACTTCGGTGAAGCAGCGAGCCTAGGCCTTTTGGAAGCGAAAGGTAGCTGCAGGCAGGAGGTAGGGTTACAGGCCATAAGCTCAACTCTCAGAAGTGTGTATGCATGGGAGGCAGATGTCTGCTACCCACTCGGACATGCGAGTGGGAACCTAGCTACACTCTCATGAAGAAGGACTTTGGAAATCGCTGTATTCAACTCAGATACACGTGGGTTCAGGCACAACGATTCCACATGCTTTTCTCACAACCTTTCCCTGCCACTAACATGAGGACGTTAGCAGCTCCTTCTACAGTCAAGCAGGATGCGGGAGGGTTGTGCCCTGTCCTTAGCTCTCACAGGGAAGCATGCCTTGAAGCCAGCTGTCAAGTAGCTGCATTCTTATGGCAGGGTGTAGGTAGCAGTATTCTGAGACAGGAGGTTCCCAGATTACCACTCTACTGCACCTGGAGATACCCTCCAGGTCTGCATTGTTAACTTGCGTCTCAGAGGCCTCTGGCAAACGTCTCTGGTGAAGACGTGCGAAACTCACTCTGCAGGCAGTGTGTAACTGTGAGGGACTGAGGGTGAGCTCAACTCTCAGCAGTAAGATGATTTTGGACAAGGCGTTCAGCTACCTTCTCACGTATGGAACTTAGTATGTAGCACCAGTCTACCCCAGGAATTACTTGGAAATCGCTGGATTGAGCTTGGAGGCACTCGTCTTGTGTGCCGGGAGATTCCAGTTACCTCTCCCAACACTTGCGTCAAGCAGCGAGCCTAGGCCTTTTGGAAGCGAAAGGTAGCAGCAGGCAGGATGTAGGGTTACAGGCCATAAGCTCAACTCTCAGAGGTGTGTATGCATGGGAGGCAGATGTCTGCTACCCACTCGGACATGGGAGTTGGAACCTAGCTACACTCCTATTGAAGAAGGATGTTGGAAATCGCTGTATTCAACTCAGATACACGGGAGTTCAGGCTCAATGCTTACACATGCTTTTCCCACAAGCTATCCCAGCCACTAACATAAGGAGGTTAGCAGGTACGTCTACAGTCAGGCAGGATGCGGGAGGGTTCTGCCCTGTCCTCAGCTCTCACAGGGAAGCATGCCTAGAAGCCAGCTCTCAACTAGCTGCATTCTTATGACAGTGTGAAAGTAGCAGAATTCTGAGTAATGAGGTTCCCAGATTACCACTCTACTGCACCTGGAGACACCGTCCAGGTCTGCATTGTTAACTGGCGTCTCAGAGGCCTCTGGCAAAAGTCTCTGGTGAAGACGTGGGAAACTCACTCTGCAGGCAGTGTGGAACTGTGAGGGACTGAGGGTGAGCTCAACTCTCAGCAGTAAGATGATTTTGGACAAGGCGTTCAGCTACCTTCTCATATATGGAACTTAGTATGTAGCACCAGTCTACCACAGGAATTACTGGGAAATCGCTGGATTGAGCTTGGAGGCACTAGTCATGTGTGCCGGCAGATTCCAGTTACCTCTCCCAACACTTCGGTGAAGCAGCGAGCCTAGGCCTTTTGGAAGCGAAAGGTAGCTGCAGGCAGGAGGTAGGGTTACAGGCCATAAGCTCAACTCTCAGAAGTGTGTATGCATGGGAGGCAGATGTCTGCTACCCACTCGGACATGCGAGTGGGAACCTAGCTACACTCTCATGAAGAAGGACTTTGGAAATCGCTGTATTCAACTCAGATACACGTGGGTTCAGGCACAACGATTCCACATGCTTTTCTCACAACCTTTCCCTGCCACTAACATGAGGACGTTAGCAGCTCCTTCTACAGTCAAGCAGGATGCGGGAGGGTTGTGCCCTGTCCTTAGCTCTCACAGGGAAGCATGCCTTGAAGCCAGCTGTCAAGTAGCTGCATTCTTATGGCAGGGTGTAGGTAGCAGTATTCTGAGACAGGAGGTTCCCAGATTACCACTCTACTGCACCTGGAGATACCCTCCAGGTCTGCATTGTTAACTTGCGTCTCAGAGGCCTCTGGCAAACGTCTCTGGTGAAGACGTGCGAAACTCACTCTGCAGGCAGTGTGTAACTGTGAGGGACTGAGGGTGAGCTCAACTCTCAGCAGTAAGATGATTTTGGACAAGGCGTTCAGCTACCTTCTCACGTATGGAACTTAGTATGTAGCACCAGTCTACCCCAGGAATTACTTGGAAATCGCTGGATTGAGCTTGGAGGCACTCGTCTTGTGTGCCGGGAGATTCCAGTTACCTCTCCCAACACTTGCGTCAAGCAGCGAGCCTAGGCCTTTTGGAAGCGAAAGGTAGCAGCAGGCAGGATGTAGGGTTACAGGCCATAAGCTCAACTCTCAGAGGTGTGTATGCATGGGAGGCAGATGTCTGCTACCCACTCGGACATGGGAGTTGGAACCTAGCTACACTCCTATTGAAGAAGGATGTTGGAAATCGCTGTATTCAACTCAGATACACGGGAGTTCAGGCTCAATGCTTACACATGCTTTTCCCACAAGCTATCCCAGCCACTAACATAAGGAGGTTAGCAGGTACGTCTACAGTCAGGCAGGATGCGGGAGGGTTCTGCCCTGTCCTCAGCTCTCACAGGGAAGCATGCCTAGAAGCCAGCTCTCAACTAGCTGCATTCTTATGACAGTGTGAAAGTAGCAGAATTCTGAGTAATGAGGTTCCCAGATTACCACTCTACTGCACCTGGAGACACCGTCCAGGTCTGCATTGTTAACTGGCGTCTCAGAGGCCTCTGGCAAAAGTCTCTGGTGAAGACGTGGGAAACTCACTCTGCAGGCAGTGTGGAACTGTGAGGGACTTAGGGTGAGCTCAACTCTCAGCAGTAAGATGATTTTGGACAAGGCGTTCAGCTACCTTCTCATATATGGAACTTAGTATGTAGCACCAGTCTACCACAGGAATTACTGGGAAATCGCTGGATTGAGCTTGGAGGCACTAGTCTTGTGTGCCGGCAGATTCCAGTTACCTCTCCCAACACTTCGGTGAAGCAGCGAGCCTAGGCCTTTTGGAAGCGAAAGGTAGCTGCAGGCAGGAGGTAGGGTTACAGGCCATAAGCTCAACTCTCAGAAGTGTGTATGCATGGGAGGCAGATGTCTGCTACCCACTCGGACATGCGAGTGGGAACCTAGCTACACTCTCATGAAGAAGGACTTTGGAAATCGCTGTATTCAACTCAGATACACGTGGGTTCAGGCACAACGATTCCACATGCTTTTCTCACAACCTTTCCCTGCCACTAACATGAGGACGTTAGCAGCTCCTTCTACAGTCAAGCAGGATGCGGGAGGGTTGTGCCCTGTCCTTAGCTCTCACAGGGAAGCATGCCTTGAAGCCAGCGGTCAACTAGCTGCATTCTTAGGGCAGGGTGAAGGTAGCAGTATTCTGAGACAGGAGGTTCCCAGATTACCACTCTACTGCACCTGGAGATACCCTCCAGGTCTGCATTGTTAACTTGCATCTCAGAAGCCTCTGGCAAACGTCTCTGGTGAAGACGTGCGAAACTCACTCTGCAGGCAGTGTGTAACTGTGAGGGACTGAGGGTGAGCTCAACTCTCAGAAGTAAGATGTTTTTGGACAAGGCGTTCAACTACCTACTCACGTATGGAACTTAGTATGTAGCACCAGTCTACCCCAGGAATTACTAGGAAATCGCTTGATTGAGCTTGGAGGCACTCGTTTTGTGTGCCGGGAGATTCCAGTTACCTCTCCCAACACTTGCGTCAAGCAGCGAGCCTAGGCCTTTTGGAAGCGAAAGGTAGCAGCAGGCAGGATGTGGGGTTACAGGCCATAAGCTCAACTCTCAGAAGTGTGTATGCATGGGAGGCAGATGTCTGCTACCCACTCGGACATGGGAGTTGGAACCTAGCTACACTCCTATTGAAGAAGGATGTTGGAAATCGCTGTATTCAACTCAGATACACGGGAGTTCAGGCCCAATGCTTACACATGCTTTTCCCACAACCTATCCCAGCCACTAACATAAGGAGGTTAGCAGGTACGTCTACAGTCAGGCAGGATGCGGGAGGGTTGTGTCCTGTCCTCAGCTCTCACAGGGAAGCATGCCTAGAAGCCAGCTCTCAACTAGCTGCATTCTTATGACAGTGTGAAGGTAGCAGTATTCTGAGTAAGGAGGTCCCCAGATTACCACTCTCCGGCACCTGGAGATACCGTCCAGGTCTGCATTGTTAACTTGCGTCTCAGAGGCCTCTGGCAAAAGTCTCTGGTGAAGACGTGGGAAACTCACTCTGCAGGCAGTGTGTAACTGTGAGGGACTGAGGGTGAGCTCAACTCTCAGAAGTAAGATGTTTTTGGACAAAGCGTTCAACTACCTACTCACGTATGGAACTTAGTATGTAGCACCAGTCTACCCCAGGAATTACTAGGAAATCGCTTGATTGAGCTTGGAGGCACTCGTCTTGTGTTCCGGGAGATTCCAATTACCTCTCCCAACACTTGCGTCAAGCAGTGAGCCTAGGCCTTTTGGAAGCGAAAGGTAACGGCAGGCAGGATGTGGGGTTACAGGCCACAAGCTCAACTCTCAGAAGTGTGTATGCATGGGAGGCAGATGTCTGCTACCCACTCGGACATGGGAGTTGGAACCTAGCTACACTCCTATTGAAGAAGGATGTTGGAAATCGCTGTATTCAACTCAGATACACGGGAGTTCAGGCCCAATGCTTCCACATGCTTTTCCCACAACCTATCCCAGCCACTAACATAAGGAGGTTAGCAGGTACGTCTACAGTCAGGCAGGATGCGGGAGGGTTCTGCCCTGTCCTCAGCTCTCACAGGGAAGCATGCCTAGAAGCCAGCTCTCAACTAGCTGCATTCTTATGAGAGTGTGAAGGTAGCAGTATTCTGAGTAAGGAGGTTCCCAGATTACCACTCTACTGCACCTGGAGATACCGTCCAGGTCTGCATTGTTACCTTGCGTCTCAGAAGCCTCTGGCAAACGTCTCTGGTGAAGACGTGCGAAACTCACTCTGCAGGCAGTGTGGAACTGTGAGGGACTGTGGGTGAGTTCAACTCTCAGAAGTAAGATGTTTTTGGTCAAGGCGTTCAACTACCTACTCACGTATGGAACTTAGTATGTAGCACCAGTCTACCCCAGGAATTACTAGTAAATCGCTTGATTGAGCTTGGAGGCACTCGTCTTGTGTGCCGGGAGATTCCAGTTACCTCTCCCAACACTTCGGTGAAGCAGCGAGCCTAGGCCTTTTGGAAGCGAAAGGTAGCAGCAGGCAGGATGTGGGGTTACAGGCCATAAGCTCAACTCTCAGAAGTGTGTATGCATGGGAGGCAGATGTCTGCTACCCACTCGGACATGTGAGTTGGAACCTAGCTACACTCCTATTGAAGAAGGATGTTGGAAATCGCTGTATTCAACTCAGATACACGGGAGTTCAGGCCCAATGCTTCCACATGCTTTTCCCACAACCTATCCCAGCCACTAACATAAGGAGGTTAGCAGGTACGTCTACAGTCAGGCAGGATGCGGGAGGGTTCTGCCCTGTCCTCAGCTCTCACAGGGAAGCATGCCTAGAAGCCAGCTCTCAACTAGCTGCATTCTTATGACAGTGTGAAGGTAGCAGTATTCTGAGTAAGGAGGTTCCCAGATTACCACTCTCCTGCACCTGGAGATACCCTCCAGGTCTGCATTGTTAACTTGCGTCTCAGAGGCCTCTGGCAAAAGTCTCTGGTGAAGACGTGGGAAACTCACTCTGCAGGCAGTGTGGAACTGTGAGGGACTAAGGGTGAGCTCAACTCTCAGCAGTTAGATGATTTTGGACAAGGCGTTCAGCTACCTTCTCACATATGGAACTTAGTATATAGCACCAGTCTACCCCAGGAATTACTGTGAAATCGCTGGAATGAGCTTTGAGGCACTAGTCTTGTGTGCCGGCAGATTCCAGTTACCTCTCCCAACACTTCGGTGAAGCAGCGAGCCTAGGCCTTTTGGAAGCGAAAGGTAGCGGCAGGCAGGAGGTAGGGTTACAGGCCATAAGCTCAACTCTCAGAAGTGGGTATGCATGGGAGGCAGATGTCTGCTACCCACTCGGACATGCGAGTGGGAACCTAGCTACACTCTGATGAAGAAGGACTTTGGAAATCGCTGTATTCAACTCAGATACACGTGGGTTCAGGCACAACGATTCCACATGCTTTTCTCACAACCTTTCCCTGCCACTAACATGAGGACGTTAGCAGCTCCTTCTACAGTCAAGCAGGATGCGGGAGGGTTGTGCCCTGTCCTTAGCTCTCACAGGGAAGCATGCCTTGAAGCCAGCTGTCAAGTAGCTGCATTCTTATGGCAGGGTGTAGGTAGCAGTATTCTGAGACAGGAGGTTCCCAGATTACCACTCTACTGCACCTGGAGATACCCTCCAGGTCTGCATTGTTAACTTGCGTCTCAGAGGCCTCTGGCAAACGTCTCTGGTGAAGACGTGCGAAACTCACTCTGCAGGCAGTGTGTAACTGTGAGGGACTGAGGGTGAGCTCAACTCTCAGCAGTAAGATGATTTTGGACAAGGCGTTCAGCTACCTTCTCACATATGGAACTTAGTATGTAGCACCAGTCTACCCCAGGAATTACTAAGAAATCACTTGATTGAACTTGGAGGCACTCGTCTTGTGTGCCGGGAGATTCCAGTTACCTCTCCCAACACTTGCGTCAAGCAGCGAGCCCAGGCCTTTTGGAAGCGAAAGGTAGCAGCAGGCAGGATGTGGGGTTACAGGCCATAAGCTCAACTCTCAGAAGTGTGTATGCATGGGAGGCAGATGTCTGCTACCCACTCGGACATGGGAGTTGGAACCTAGCTACACTCCTATTGAAGAAGGATGTTGGAAATCGCTGTATTCAACTCAGATACACGGGAGTTCAGGCCCAATGCTTCCACATGCTTTTCCCACAACCTATCCCAGCCACTAACATAAGGAGGTTAGCAGGTACGTCTACAGTCAGGCAGGATGCGGGAGGGTTCTGCCCTGTCCTCAGCTCTCACAGGGAAGCATGCCTAGAAGCCAGCTCTCAACTAGCTGCACTCTTATGACAGTGTGAAGGTAGCAGTATTCTGAGTAAGGAGGTTCCCAGATTACCACTCTCCGGCACCTGGAGATACCGTCCAGGTCTGCATTGTTAACTTGCGTCTCAGAGGCCTCTGGCAAAAGTCTCTGGTGAAGACGTGGGAAACTCACTCTGCAGGCAGTGTGGAACTGTGAGGGACTGAGGGTGAGCTCAACTCTCAGCAGTAAGATGATTTTGGACAAGGCGTTCAGCTACCTTCTCACATATGGAACTTAGTATGTAGCACCAGTCTAGCCCAAGGAATTACTGGGAAATCGCTGGATTGAGCTTGGAGGCACTCGTCTTGTGTGCCGGCAGATTCCAGTTACCTCTCCCAACACTTCGGTGAAGCAGCGAGCCTAGGCCTTTTGGAAGCGAAAGGTAGCTGCAGGGAGGAGGTAGGGTTACAGGCCAGAAGCTCAACTCTCAGAAGTGGGTATGCATGGGAGGCAGATGTCTGCTACCCACTCGGACATGCGAGTGGGAACCTAGCTACACTCTGATCAAGAAGGACTTTGGAAATCGCTGTATTCAACTCAGATACACGTGGGTTCAGGCACAACGATTCCACATGCTTTTCTCACAACCTTTCCCTGCCACTAACATGAGGACGTTAGCAGCTCCTTCTACAGTCAAGCAGGATGCGGGAGGGTTGTGCCCTGACCTCAGCTCTCACAGGGAAGCATGCCTTGAAGCCAGCTGTCAACTAGCTGCATTCTTATGGCAGTGTGAAGCTAGCAGTATTCTGAGACAGGAGGTTCCCAGATTACCACTCTACTGCACCTGGAGATACCCTCCAGGTCTGCATTGTTAACTTGCGTCTCAGAAGCCTCTGGCAAACGTCTCTGGTGAAGACGTGCGAAACTCACTCTGCAGGCAGTGTGGAACTGTGAGGGACTGAGGGTGAGCTCAACTCTCAGAAGTAAGATGTTTTTGGACAAGGCGTTCAACTACCTACTCACGTATGGAACTTAGTATGTAGCACCAGTCTACCCCAGGAATTACTAGGAAATCGCTTGATTGAGCTTGGAGGCACTCGTCTTGTGTGCCGGGAGATTCCAATTACCTCTCCCAACACTTGCGTCAAGCAGTGAGCCTAGGCCTTTTGGAAGCGAAAGGTAACGGCAGGCATGATGTGGGGTTACAGGCCACAAGCTCAACTCTCAGAAGTGTGTATGCATGGGAGGCAGATGTCTGCTACCCACTCGGACATGGGAGTTGGAACCTAGCTACACTCCTATTGAAGAAGGATGTTGGAAATCGCTGTATTCAACTCAGATACACGGGAGTTCAGGCCCAATGCTTCCACATGCTTTTCCCACAACCTATCCAAGCCACTAACATAAGGAGGTTAGCAGGTACGTCTACAGTCAGGCAGGATGCGGGAGGGTTCTGCCCTGTCCTCAGCTCTCACAGGGAAGCATGCCTAGAAGCCAGCTCTCAACTAGCTGCATTCTTATGACAGTGTGAAAGTAGCAGAATTCTGAGTAATGAGGTTCCCAGATTACCACTCTACTGCACCTGGAGACACCGTCCAGGTCTGCATTGTTAACTGGCGTCTCAGAGGCCTCTGGCAAAAGTCTCTGGTGAAGACGTGGGAAACTCACTCTGCAGGCAGTGTGGAACTGTGAGGGACTGAGGGTGAGCTCAACTCTCAGCAGTAAGATGATTTTGGACAAGGCGTTCAGCTACCTACTCACGTATGGAACTTAGTATGTAGCACCAGTCTACCCCAGGAATTACTAGGAAATCGCTTGATTGAGCTTGGAGGCACTCGTCTTGTGTGCCGGGAGATTCCAGTTACCTCTCCCAACACTTCGGTGAAGCAGCGAGCCTAGGCCTTTTGGAAGCGAAAGGTAGCTGCAGGCAGGAGGTAGGGTTACAGGCCATAAGCTCAACTCTCAGAAGTGGGTATGCATGGGAGGCAGATGTCTGCTACCCACTCGGACATGCGAGTGGGAACGTAGCTACACTCTGATGAAGAAGGACTTTGGAAATCGCTGTATTCAACTCAGATACACGTGGGTTCAGGCACAACGATTCCACATGCTTTTCTCACAACCTTTCCCTGCCACTAACATGAGGACGTTAGCAGCTCCTTCTACAGTCAAGCAGGATGCGGGAGGGTTGTGCCCTGTCCTTAGCTCTCACAGGGAAGCATGCCTTGAAGCCAGCTGTCAAGTAGCTGCATTCTTATGGCAGGGTGAAGGTAGGAGTATTCTGAGTAAGGAGGTTCCCAGATTACCACTCTACTGCACCTGGAGATACCCTCCAGGTCTGCATTGTTAACTTGCGTCTCAGAAGCCTCTGGCAAACGTCTCTGGTGAAAACGTGCGAAACTCACTCTGCAGGCAGTGTGTAACTGTGAGGGACTGAGGGTGAGCTCAACTCTCAGAAGTAAGATGTTTTTGGACAAGGCGTTCAACTACCTACTCACGTATGGAACTTAGTATGTAGCACCAGTCTACCCCAGGAATTACTAGGAAATCGCTTGATTGAGCTTGGAGGCACTCGTCTTGTGTGCCGGGAGATTCCAGTTACCTCTCCCAACACTTGCGTCAAGCAGCGAGCCTAGGCCTTTTGGAAGCGAAAGGTAGCAGCAGGCAGGATGTGGGGTTACAGGCCATAAGCTCAACTCTCAGAAGTGTGTATGCATGGGAGGCAGATGTCTGCTACCCACTCGGACATGGGAGTTGGAACCTAGCTACACTCCTATTGAAGAAGGATGTTGGAGGGATCCCTGGGTGGCGCAGTGGTTTGGCGCCCGCCTTCGGCCCAGGGCGCGATCCTGGAGACCCGGGATCGAATCCCACGTCGGGCTCCCGGTGCATGGAGCCTGCTTCTCCCTCTGCCTGTGTCTCTGCCTCTCTCTCTCTCTCACTGTGTGCCTATCATAAATAAATAAAATAAAATTTAAAAAAAAAAAAAAAAAAAAGAAGAAGGATGTTGGAAATCACTGTATTCAACTCAGATACACGGGAGTTCAGGCCCAATGCTTACACATGCTTTTCCCACAACCTATCCCAGCCACTAACATAAGGAGGTTAGCAGGTACGTCTACAGTCAGGCAGGATGCGGGAGGGTTCTGCCCTGTCCTCAGCTCTCACAGGGAAGCATGCCTAGAAGCCAGCTCTCAACTAGCTGCATTCTTATGACAGTGTGAAGGTAGCAGTATTCTGAGTAAGGAGGTTCCCAGATTACCACTCTCCTGCACCTGGAGATACCCTCCAGGTCTGCATTGTTAACTTGCGTCTCAGAGGCCTCTGGCAAAAGTCTCTGGTGAAGACGTGGGAAACTCACTCTGCAGGCAGTGTGGAACTGTGAGGGACTGAGGGTGAGCTCAACTCTCAGCAGTAAGATGATTTTGGACAAGGCGTTCAGCTACCTTCTCACATATGGTACTTAGTATGTAGCACCAGTCTACCCCAGGAATTACTGGGAAATCGCTGGATTGAGCTTGGAGGCACTAGTCTTGTGTGCCGGCATATTCCAGTTACCTCTCCCAACATTTCGGTGAAGCAGCGAGCCTAGGCCTTTTGGAAGCGAAAGGTAGCGGCAGGCAGGAGGTAGGGTTACAGGCCATAAGCTCAACTCTCAGAAGTGGGTATGAATGGGAGGCAGATGTCTGCTACCCACTCGGACATGCGAGTGGGAACCTAGCTACACTCTGATGAAGAAGGACTTTGGAAATCGCTGTATTCAACTCAGATACACGTGGGTTCAGGCACAACGATTCCACATGCTTTTCTCACAACCTTTCCCTGCCACTAACATGAGGACGTTAACTGCTCCTTCTACAGTCAAGCACGATGCGGGAGGGTTGTGCCCTGACCTCAGCTCTCACAGGGAAGCATACCTTGAAGCCAGCTGTCAACTAGCTGCATTCTTATGGCAGGGTGAAGGTAGCAGTATTCTGAGTAAGGAGGTTCCCAGATTACCACTCTACTGCACCTGGAGATACCCTCCAGGTCTGCATTGATAACTTGCGTCTCAGAAGCCTCTGGCAAACGTCTCTGGTGAAGACGTGCGAAACTCACTCTGCAGGCAGTGTGGAACTGTGAGGGACTGTGGGTGAGTTCAACTCTCAGAAGTAAGATGTTTTTGGTCAAGGCGTTCAACTACCTACTCACGTATGGAACTTAGTATGTAGCACCAGTCTACCCCAGGAATTACTAGTAAATCGCTTGATTGAGCTTGGAGGCACTCGTCTTGTGTGCCGGGAGATTCCAGTTACCTCTCCCAACACTTCGGTGAAGCAGCGAGCCTAGGCCTTTTGGAAGCGAAAGGTAGCAGCAGGCAGGATGTGGGGTTACAGGCCATAAGCTCAACTCTCAGAAGTGTGTATGCATGGGAGGCAGATGTCTGCTACCCACTCGGACATGTGAGTTGGAACCTAGCTACACTCCTATTGAAGAAGGATGTTGGAAATCGCTGTATTCAACTCAGATACACGGGAGTTCAGGCCCAATGCTTCCACATGCTTTTCCCACAACCTATCCCAGCCACTAACATAAGGAGGTTAGCAGGTACGTCTACAGTCAGGCAGGATTCGGGAGGGTTCTGCCCTGTCCTCAGCTCTCACAGGGAAGCATACCTAGAAGCCAGCTCTCAACTAGCTGCATTCTTATGACAGTGTGAAGGTAGCAGTATTCTGAGTAAGGAGGTTCCCAGATTACCACTCTCCGGCACCTGGAGATACCCTCCAGGTCTGCATTGTTAACTTGCGTCTCAGAAGCCTCTGGCAAACGTCTCTGGTGAAAACGTGCGAAACTCACTCTGCAGGCAGTGTGGAACTGTGAGGGACTGAGGGTGAGCTCAACTCTCAGCAGTAAGATGATTTTGGACAAGGCGTTCAGCTACCTTCTCACATATGGAACTTAGTATGTAGCACCAGTCTACCCCAGGAATTACTGGGAAATCGCTGGATTGAGCTTGGAGGCACTAGTCTTGTGTGCCGGCAGATTCCAGTTACCTCTCCCAACACTTGCGTCAAGCAGCGAGCCTAGGCCTTTTGGAAGCGAAAGGTAGCAGCAGGCAGGATGTGGGGTTACAGGCCATAAGCTCAACTCTCAGAAGTGGGTATGCATGGGAGGCAGATGTCTGCCACCCACTCGGACATGCAAGTGGGAACCTAGCTACACTCTCATGAAGAAGGACTTTGGAAATCGCTGTATTCAACTCAGATACACGTGGGTTTAGGCACAACGATTCCACATGCTTTTCTCACAACCTATCACTGCCACTAACATGAGGACGTTAGCAGCTCCTTCTACAGTCAAGCAGGATGCGGGAGGGTTCTGCCCTGTCCTCAGCTCTCACAGGGAAGCATGCCTAGAAGCCAGCTCTCAACTAGCTGCATTCTTATGACAGTGTGAAGGTAGCAGTATTCTGAGTAAGGAGGTTCCCAGATTACCACTCTCCGGCACCTGGAGATACCGTCCAGGTCTGCATTGTTAACTTGCGTCTCAGAGGCCTCTGGCAAAAGTCTCTGGTGAAGACGTGGGAAACTCACTCTGCAGGCAGTGTGGAACTGTGAGGGACTGAGGGTGAGCTCAACTCTCAGCAGTAAGATGATTTTGGACAAGGCGTTCAGCTACCTTCTCACATATGGAACTTAGTATGTAGCACCAGTCTACCCCAGGAATTACTGGGAAATCGCTGGATTGAGCTTGGAGGCACTAGTCTTGTGTGCCGGCAGATTCCAGTTACCTCTCCCAACACTTCGGTGAAGCAGCGAGCCTAGGCCTTTTGGAAGCGAAAGGTAGCGGCAGGCAGGAGGTAGGGTTACAGGCCATAAGCTCAACTCTCAGAAGTGGGTATGAATGGGAGGCAGATGTCTGCTACCCACTCGGACATGCGAGTGGGAACCTAGCTACACTCTGATCAAGAAGGACTTTGGAAATCGCTGTATTCAACTCAGATACACGTGGGTTCAGGCACAACGATTCCACATGCTTTTCTCACAACCTTTCCCTGCCACTAACATGAGGACGTTAGCAGCTCCTTCTACAGTCAAGCACGATGCGGGAGGGTTGTGCCCTGACCTCAGCTCTCACAGGGAAGCATGCCTTGAAGCCAGCTGTCAACTAGCTGCATTCTTATGGCAGGGTGAAGGTAGCAGTATTCTGAGACAGGAGGTTCCCAGATTACCACTCTACTGCACCTGGAGATACCCTCCAGGTCTGCATTGTTAACTTGCGTCTCAGAAGCCTCTGGCAAACGTCTCTGGTGAAGACGTGCGAAACTAACTCTGCAGGCAGTGTGGAACTGTGAGGGACTGAGGGTGAGCTCAACTCTCAGAAGTAAGATGTTTTTGGTCAAGGCGTTCAACTACCTACTCACGTATGGAACTTAGTATGTAGCACCAGTCTACCCCAGGAATTACTAGTAAATCGCTTGATTGAGCTTGGAGGCACTCGTCTTGTGTGCCGGGAGATTCCAGTTACCTCTCCCAACACTTCGGTGAAGCAGCGAGCCTAGGCCTTTTGGGAGCGAAAGGTAGCTGCAGACAGGAGGTAGGGTTACAGGCCATAAGCTCAACTCTCTGAAGTGGGTATGCATGGGAGGCAGATGTCTGCTACCCACTCGGACATGTGAGTGGGAACCTAGCTACACTCTGATGAAGAAGGACTGTGGAAATCGCTGTATTCAACTCAGATACACGTGGGTTCAGGCACAACGATTCCACATGCTTTTCTCACAACCTTTCCCTGCCACTAACATGAGGACGTTAGCAGCTCCTTCTACAGTCAAGCAGGATGCGGGAGGGTTGTGCCCTGTCCTTAGCTCTCACAGGGAAGCATGCCTTGAAGCCAGCTGTCAAGTAGCTGCATTCTTATGGCAGGGTGTAGGTAGCAGTATTCTGAGACAGGAGGTTCCCAGATTACCACTCTCCTGCACCTGGAGATACCCTCCAGGTCTGCATTGTTAACTTGCGTCTCAGAGGCCTCTGGCAAAAGTCTCTGGTGAAGACGTGGGAAACTCACTCTGCAGGCAGTGTGGAACTGTGAGGGCCTAAGGGTGAGCTCAACTCTCAGCAGTTAGATGATTTTGGACAAGGCGTTCAGCTACCTTCTCACATATGGAACTTAGTATGTAGCACCAGTCTACCCCAGGAATTACTGTGAAATCGCTGGAATGAGCTTGGAGGCACTAGTCTTGTGTGCCGGCAGATTCCAGTTACCTCTCCCAACACTTCGGTGAAGCAGCGAGCCTAGGCCTTTTGGAAGCGAAAGGTAGCGGCAGGCAGGAGGTAGGGTTACAGGCCATAAGCTCAACTCTCAGAAGTGGGTATGCATGGGAGGCAGATGTCTGCTACCCACTCGGACATGCGAGTGGGAACCTAGCTACACTCTGATGAAGAAGGACTTTGGAAATCGCTGTATTCAACTCAGATACACGTGGGTTCAGGCACAACGATTCCACATGCTTTTCTCACAACCTTTCCCTGCCACTAACATGAGGACGTTAGCAGCTCCTTCTACAGTCAAGCAGGATGCGGGAGGGTTGTGCCCTGTCCTTAGCTCTCACAGGGAAGCATGCCTTGAAGCCAGCTGTCAAGTAGCTGCATTCTTATGGCAGGGTGAAGGTAGCAGTATTCTGAGACAGGAGGTTCCCAGATTACCACTCTACTGCACCTGGAGATACCCTCCAGGTCTGCATTGTTAACTTGCGTCTCAGAAGCCTCTGGCAAACGTCTCTGGTGAAGACGTGCGAAACTCACTCTGCAGGCAGTGTGTAACTGTGAGGGACTGAGGGTGAGCTCAACTCTCAGAAGTAAGATGTTTTTGGACAAGGCGTTCAACTACCTACTCACGTATGGAACTTAGTATGTAGCACCAGTCTACCCCAGGAATTACTAGGAAATCACTTGATTGAGCTTGGAGGCACACGTCTTGTGTGCCGGGAGATTCCAGTTACCTCTCCCAACACTTGCGTCAAGCAGCGAGCCTAGGCCTTTTGGAAGCGAAAGGTAGCAGCAGGCAGGATGTGGGGTTACAGGCCATAAGCTCAACTCTCAGAAGTGTGTATGCATGGGAGGCAGATGTCTGCTACCCACTCGGACATGGGAGTTGGAACCTAGCTACACTCCTATTGAAGAAGGATGTTGGAAATCGCTGTATTCAACTCAGATACACGGGAGTTCAGGCCCAATGCTTACACATGCTTTTCCCACAACCTATCCCAGCCACTAACATAAGGAGGTTAGCAGGTACGTCTACAGTCAGGCAGGATGCGGGAGGGTTCTGCCCTGTCCTCAGCTCTCACAGGGAAGCATGCCTAGAAGCCAGCTCTCAACTAGCTGCATTCTTATGACAGTGTGAAGGTAGCAGTATTCTGAGTAAGGAGGTTCCCAGATTACCACTCTCCGGCACCTGGAGATACCGTCCAGGTCTGCATTGTTAACTTGCGTCTCAGAAGCCTCTGGCAAACGTCTCTGGTGAAGACGTGCGAAACTCACTCTGCAGGCAGTGTGGAACTGTGAGGGACTGAGGGTGAGCTCAACTCTCAGCAGTAAGATGATTTTGGACAAGGCGTTCAGCTACCTTCTCACATATGGAACTTAGTATGTAGCACCAGTCTACCCCAGGAATTACTGTGAAATCGCTGGAATGAGCTTGGAGGCACTAGTCTTGTGTGCCGGCAGATTCCAGTTACCTCTCCCAACACTTCGGTGAAGCAGCGAGCCTAGGCCTTTTGGAAGCGAAAGGTAGCGGCAGGCAGGAGGTAGGGTTACAGGCCATAAGCTCAACTCTCAGAAGTGGGTATGCATGGGAGGCAGATGTCTGCTACCCACTCGGACATGCGAGTGGGAACCTAGCTACACTCTGATGAAGAAGGACTTTGGAAATCGCTGTATTCAACTCAGATACACGTGGGTTCAGGCACAACGATTCCACATGCTTTTCTCACAACCTTTCCCTGCCACTAACATGAGGACGTTAGCAGCTCCTTCTACAGTCAAGCAGGATGCGGGAGGGTTGTGCCCTGTCCTTAGCTCTCACAGGGAAGCATGCCTTGAAGCCAGCTGCAAGTAGCTGCATTCTTATGGCAGGGTGTAGGTAGCAGTATTCTGAGACAGGAGGTTCCCAGATTACCACTCTACTGTACCTGGAGATACCCTCCAGGTCTGCATTGTTAACTTGCGTCTCAGAGGCCTCTGGCAAACGTCTCTGGTGAAGACGTGCGAAACTCACTCTGCAGGCAGTGTGGAACTGTGAGGGACTGAGGGTGAGCTCAACTCTCAGCAGTAAGATGATTTTGGACAAGGCGTTCAGCTACCTTCTCACATATGGAACTTAGTATGTAGCACCAGTCTACCCCAGGAATTACTAGGAAATCGCTGGATTGAGCTTGGAGGCACTCGTCTTGTGTGCCGGGAGATTCCAGTTACCTCTCCCAACACTTGCGTCAAGCAGCAGGCCTAGGCCTTTTGGAAGCGAAATGTAGCAGCAGGCAGGATGTAGGGTTACAGGCCATAAGCTCAACTCTCAGAGGTGTGTATGCATGGGAGGCAGATGTCTGCTACCCACTCGGACATGGGAGTTGGAACCTAGCTACACTCCTATTGAAGAAGGATGTTGGAAATCGCTGTATTCAACTCAGATACACGGGAGTTCAGGCCCAATGCTTACACATGCTTTTCCCACAAGCTATCCCAGCCTCTAACATAAGGAGGTTAGCAGGTACGTCTACAGTCAGGCAGGATGCGGGAGGGTTCTGCCCTGTCCTCAGCTCTCACAGGGAAGCATGCCTAGAAGCCAGCTCTCAACTAGCTGCATTCTTATGACAGTGTGAAAGTAGCAGAATTCTGAGTAATGAGGTTCCCAGATTACCACTCTACTGCACCTGGAGACACCGTCCAGGTCTGCATTGTTAACTGGCGTCTCAGAGGCCTCTGGCAAAAGTCTCTGGTGAAGACGTGGGAAACTCACTCTGCAGGCAGTGTGGAACTGTGAGGGACTGAGGGTGAGCTCACCTCTCAGCAGTAAGATGATTTTGGACAAGGCGTTCAGCTACCTTCTCACATATGGAACTTAGTATTTAGCACCAGTCTACCCCAGGAATTACTGGGAAATCGCTGGATTGAGCTTGGAGGCACTAGTCTTGTGTACCGGCAGATTCCAGTTACCTCTCCCAACACTTCGGTGAAGCAGCGAGCCTAGGCCTTTTGGAAGCGAAAGGTAGCGGCAGGCAGGAGGTAGGGTTACAGGCCATAAGCTCAACTCTCAGAAGTGGGTATGCATGGGAGGCAGATGTCTGCTACCCACTCGGACATGCGAGTGGGAACCTAGCTACACTCTGATGAAGAAGGACTTTGGAAATCGCTGTATTCAACTCAGATACACGTGGGTTCAGGCACAACGATTCCACATGCTTTTCTCACAACCTTTCCCTGCCACTAACATGAGGACGTTAGCAGCTCCTTCTACAGTCAAGCAGGATGCGGGAGGGTTGTGCCCTGTCCTTAGCTCTCACAGGGAAGCATGCCTTGAAGCCACCTGTCAAGTAGCTGCATTCTTATGGCAGGGTGTAGGTAGCAGTATTCTGAGACAGGAGGTTCCCAGATTACCACTCTACTGCACCTGGAGATACCCTCCAGTTCTGCATTGTTAACTTGCGTCTCAGAGGCCTCTGGCAAACGTCTCTGGTGAAGACGTGCGAAACTCACTCTGCAGGCAGTGTGTAACTGTGAGGGACTGAGGGTGAGCTCAACTCTCAGCAGTAAGATGATTTTGGACAAGGTGTTCAGCTACCTTCTCACATATGGAACTTAGTATGTAGCACCAGTCTACCCCAGGAATTACTAGGAAATCGCTGGATTGAGCTTGGAGGCACTCGTCTTGTGTGCCGGGAGATTCCAGTTACCTCTCCCAACACTTGCGTCAAGCAGCGAGCCTAGGCCTTTTGGAAGCGAAAGGTAGCAGCAGGCAGGATGTAGGGTTACAGGCCATAAGCTCAACTCTCAGAGGTGTGTATGCATGGGAGGCAGATGTCTGCTACCCACTCGGACATGGGAGTTGGAACCTAGCTACACTCCTATTGAAGAAGGATGTTGGAAATCGCTGTATTCAACTCAGATACACGGGAGTTCAGGCCCAATGCTTACACATGCTTTTCCCACAAGCTATCCCAGCCACTAACATAAGGAGGTTAGCAGGTACGTCTACAGTCAGGCAGGATGCGGGAGGGTTCTGCCCTGTCCTCAGCTCTCACAGGGAAGCATGCCTAGAAGCCAGCTCTCAACTAGCTGCATTCTTATGACAGTGTGAAAGTAGCAGAATTCTGAGTAATGAGGTTCCCAGATTACCACTCTACTGCACCTGGAGACACCGTCCAGGTCTGCATTGTTAACTGGCGTCTCAGAGGCCTCTGGCAAAAGTCTCTGGTGAAGACGTGGGAAACTCACTCTGCAGGCAGTGTGGAACTGTGAGGGACTGAGGGTGAGCTCAACTCTCAGCAGTAAGATGATTTTGGACAAGGCGTTCAGCTACCTTCTCACATATGGAACTTAGTATTTAGCACCAGTCTACCCCAGGAATTACTGGGAAATCGCTGGATTGAGCTTGGAGGCACTAGTCTTGTGTGCCGGCAGATTCCAGTTACCTCTCCCAACACTTCGGTGAAGCAGCGAGCCTAGGCCTTTTGGAAGCGAAAGGTAGCTGCAGGCAGGAGGTAGGGTTACAGGCCATAAGCTCAAATCTCAGAAGTGTGTATGCATGGGAGGCAGATGTCTGCTACCCACTCGGACATGCGAGTGGGAACCTAGCTACACTCTCATGAAGAAGGACTTTGGAAATCGCTGTATTCAACTCAGATACACGTGGGTTCAGGCACAACGATTCCACATGCTTTTCTCACAACCTTTCCCTGCCACTAACATGAGGAGGTTAGCAGCTCCTTCTACAGTCAAGCAGGATGCGGGAGGGTTGTGCCCTGTCCTTAGCTCTCACAGGGAAGCATGCCTTGAAGCCACCTGTCAACTAGCTGCATTCTTATGGCAGGGTGTAGGTAGCAGTATTCTGAGACAGGAGGTTCCCAGATTACCACTCTACTGCACCTGGAGATACCCTCCAGGTCTGCATTGTTAACTTGCGTCTCAGAAGCCTCTGGCAAATGTCTCTGGTGAAGACGTGCGAAACTCACTCTGCAGGCAGTGTGGAACTGTGAGGGACTGCGGGTGAGCTCAACACTCAGAAGTAAGATGTTTTTGGACAAGGCGTTCAACTACCTACTCACGTATGGAACTTAGTATGTAGCACCAGTCTACCCCAGGAATTACTAGGAAATCACTTGATTGAGCTTGGAGGCACTCGTCTTGTGTGCCGGGAGATTCCAGTTACCTCTCCCAAAACTTGCGTCAAGCAGCGAGCCTAGGCCTTTTTGAAGCGAAAGGTAGCAGCAGGCAGGATGTGGGGTTACAGGCCATAAGCTCAACTCTCAGAAGTGTGTATGCATGGGAGGCAGATGTCTGCTACCCACTCGGACATGGGAGTTGGAACCTAGCTACACTCCTATTGAAGAAGGATGTTGGAAATCGCTGTATTCAACTCAGATACACGGGAGTTCAGGCCCAATGCTTCCACATGCTTTTCCCACAACCTATCCCAGCCACTAACATAAGGAGGTTAGCAGGTACGTCTACAGTCAGGCAGGATGCGGGAGGGTTCTGCCCTGTCCTCAGCTCTCACAGGGAAGCATGCCTAGAAGCCAGCTCTCAACTAGCTGCATTCTTATGACAGTGTGAAGGTAGCAGTATTCTGAGTAAGGAGGTTCCCAGATTACCACTCTCCGGCACCTGGAGATACCGTCCAGGTCTGCATTGTTAACTTGCGTCTCAGAGGCCTCTGGCAAAAGTCTCTGGTGAAGACGTGGGAAACTCACTCTGCAGGCAGTGTGGAACTGTGAGGGACTGAGGGTGAGCTCAACTCTCAGCAGTAAGATGATTTTGGACAAGGCGTTCAGCTACCTTCTCACATATGGAACTTAGTATGTAGCACCAGTCTACCCCAGGAATTACTGGGAAATCGCTGGATTGAGCTTGGAGGCACTAGTCTTGTGTGCCGGCAGATTCCAGTTACCTCTCCCAACACTTCGGTGAAGCAGCGAGCCTAGGCCTTTTGGAAGCGAAAGGTAGCGGCAGGCAGGAGGTAGGCTTACAGGCCATAAGCTCAACTCTCAGAAGTGGGTATGCATGGGAGGCAGATGTCTGCCACCCACTCGGACATGCAAGTGGGAACCTAGCTACACTCTCATGAAGAAGGACTTTGGAAATCGCTGTATTCAACTCAGATACACGTGGGTTTAGGCACAACGATTCCACATGCTTTTCTCACAACCTTTCCCTGCCACTAACATGAGGACGTTAGCAGCTCCTTCTACAGTCAAGCAGGATGCGGGAGGGTTGTGCCCTGTCCTTAGCTCTCACAGGGAAGCATGCCTTGAAGCCAGCTGTCAACTAGCTGCATTCTTATGGCAGGGTGAAGGTAGCAGTATTCTGAGACAGGAGGTTCCCAGATTACCACTCTACTGCACCTGGAGATACCCTCCAGGTCTGCATTGTTAACTTGCGTCTCAGAAGCCTCTGGCAAACGTCTCTGGTGAAGACGTGCGAAACTCACTCTGCAGGCAGTGTGTAACTGTGAGGGACTGAGGGTGAGCTCAACTCTCAGAAGTAAGATGTTTTTGGACAAGGCGTTCAACTACCTACTCACGTATGGAACTTAGTATGTAGCACCAGTCTACCCCAGGAATTACTAGGAAATCACTTGATTGAGCTTGGAGGCACACGTCTTGTGTGCCGGGAGATTCCAGTTACCTCTCCCAACACTTGCGTCAAGCAGCGAGCCTAGGCCTTTTGGAAGCGAAAGGTAGCAGCAGGCAGGATGTGGGGTTACAGGCCATAAGCTCAACTCTCAGAAGTGTGTATGCATGGGAGGCAGATGTCTGCTACCCACTCGGACATGGGAGTTGGAACCTAGCTACACTCCTATTGAAGAAGGATGTTGGAAATCGCTGTATTCAACTCAGATACACGGGAGTTCAGGCCCAATGCTTACACATGCTTTTCCCACAACCTATCCCAGCCACTAAAATAAGGAGGTTAGCAGGTACGTCTACAGTCAGGCAGGATGCGGGAGGGTTCTGCCCTGTCCTCAGCTCTCACAGGGAAGCATGCCTAGAAGCCAGCTCTCAACTAGCTGCATTCTTATGACAGTGTGAAGGTAGCAGTATTCTGAGACAGGAGGTTCCCAGATTACCACTCTACTGCACCTGGAGATACCCTCCAGGTCTGCATTGTTAACTTGCGTCTCAGAAGCCTCTGGCAAACGTCTCTGGTGAAGACGTGCGAAACTCACTCTGCAGGCAGTGTGGAACTGTGAGGGACTGAGGGTGAGCTCAACTCTCAGAAGTAAGATGTTTTTGGACAAGGCGTTCAACTACCTACTCACGTATGGAACTTAGTATGTAGCACCAGTCTACCCCAGGAATTACTAGGAAATCGCTTGATTGAGCTTGCAGGCACTCGTTTTGTGTGCCGGGAGATTCCAGTTACCTCTCCCAACACTTGCGTCAAGCAGCGAGCCTAGGCCTTTTGGAAGCGAAAGGTAGCAGCAGGCAGGATGTGGGGATACAGGCCATAAGCTCAACTCTCAGAAGTGTGTATGCATGGGAGGCAGATGTCTGCTACCCACTCGGACATGGGAGTTGGAACCTAGCTACACTCCTATTGAAGAAGGATGTTGGAAATCGCTGTATTCAACTCAGATACACGGGAGTTCAGGCCCAATGCTTCCACATGCTTTTCCCACAACCTATCCCAGCCACTAACATAAGGAGGTTAGCAGGTACGTCTACAGTCAGGCAGGATGCGGGAGGGTTCTGCCCTGTCCTCAGCTCTCACAGGGAAGCATGCCTAGAAGCCAGCTCTCAACTAGCTGCATTCTTATGACAGTGTGAAGGTAGCAGTATTCTGAGTAAGGAGGTTCCCAGATTACCACTCTCCGGCACCTGGAGATACCGTCCAGGTCTGCATTGTTAACTTGCGTCTCAGAGGCCTCTGGCAAAAGTCTCTGGTGAAGACGTGGGAAACTCACTCTGCAGGCAGTGTGGAACTGTGAGGGACTGAGGGTGAGCTCAACTCTCAGCAGTAAGATGATTTTGGACAAGGCGTTCAGCTACCTTCTCACATATGGAACTTAGTATGTAGCACCAGTCTACCCCAGGAATTACTGGGAAATCGCTGGATTGAGCTTGGAGGCACTAGTCTTGTGTGCCGGCAGATTCCAGTTACCTCTCCCAACACTTCGGTGAAGCAGCGAGCCTAGGCCTTTTGGAAGCGAAAGGTAGCGGCAGGCAGGAGGTAGGCTTACAGGCCATAAGCTCAACTCTCAGAAGTGGGTATGCATGGGAGGCAGATGTCTGCCACCCACTCGGACATGCAAGTGGGAACCTAGCTACACTCTCATGAAGAAGGACTTTGGAAATCGCTGTATTCAACTCAGATACACGTGGGTTTAGGCACAACGATTCCACATGCTTTTCTCACAACCTTTCCCTGCCACTAACATGAGGACGTTAGCAGCTCCTTCTACAGTCAAGCAGGATGCGGGAGGGTTGTGCCCTGTCCTTAGCTCTCACAGGGAAGCATGCCTTGAAGCCAGCTGTCAACTAGCTGCATTCTTATGGCAGGGTGAAGGTAGCAGTATTCTGAGACAGGAGGTTCCCAGATTACCACTCTACTGCACCTGGAGATACCCTCCAGGTCTGCATTGTTAACTTGCGTCTCAGAAGCCTCTGGCAAACGTCTCTGGTGAAGACGTGCGAAACTCACTCTGCAGGCAGTGTGTAACTGTGAGGGACTGAGGGTGAGCTCAACTCTCAGAAGTAAGATGTTTTTGGACAAGGCGTTCAACTACCTACTCACGTATGGAACTTAGTATGTAGCACCAGTCTACCCCAGGAATTACTAGGAAATCACTTGATTGAGCTTGGAGGCACACGTCTTGTGTGCCGGGAGATTCCAGTTACCTCTCCCAACACTTGCGTCAAGCAGCGAGCCTAGGCCTTTTGGAAGCGAAAGGTAGCAGCAGGCAGGATGTGGGGTTACAGGCCATAAGCTCAACTCTCAGAAGTGTGTATGCATGGGAGGCAGATGTCTGCTACCCACTCGGACATGGGAGTTGGAACCTAGCTACACTCCTATTGAAGAAGGATGTTGGAAATCGCTGTATTCAACTCAGATACACGGGAGTTCAGGCCCAATGCTTACACATGCTTTTCCCACAACCTATCCCAGCCACTAACATAAGGAGGTTAGCAGGTACGTCTACAGTCAGGCAGGATGCGGGAGGGTTCTGCCCTGTCCTCAGCTCTCACAGGGAAGCATGCCTAGAAGCCAGCTCTCAACTAGCTGCATTCTTATGACAGTGTGAAGGTAGCAGTATTCTGAGTAAGGAGGTTCCCAGATTACCACTCTCCGGCACCTGGAGATACCGTCCAGGTCTGCATTGTTAACTTGCGTATCAGAGGCCTCTGGCAAAAGTCTCTGGTGAAGACGTGGGAAACTCACTCTGCAGGCAGTGTGGAACTGTGAGGGACTGAGGGTGAGCTCAACTCTCAGCAGTAAGATGATTTTGGACAAGGCGTTCATCTACCTTCTCACATATGGAACTTAGTATGTAGCACCAGTCTACCACAGGAATTACTGGGAAATCGCTGGATTGAGCTTGGAGGCACTAGTCTTGTGTGCCGGCATTTTCCAGGTACCTCTCCCAACACTTCGGTGAAGCAGCAAGCCTAGGCCTTTTGGAAGCGAAAGGTAGCGGCAGGCAGGAGGTAGGGTTACAGGCCATAAGCTCAACTCTCAGAAGTGGGTATGCATGGGAGGCAGATGTCTGCTACCCACTCGGACATGCAAGTGGGAACCTAGCTACACTCTGATGAAGAAGGACTTTGGAAATCGCTGTATTCAACTCAGATACACGTTGGTTCAGGCACAACGATTCCACATGCTTTTCTCACAACCTTTCCCTGCCACTAACATGAGGACGTTAGCAGCTCCTTCTACACTCAAGCAGGATGCGGGTGGGTTGTGCCCTGTCCTTAGCTCTCACAGGGAAGCATGCCTTGAAGCCAGCTGTCAACTAGCTGCATTCTTATGGCAGGGTGAAGGTAGCAGTATTCTGAGACAGGAGGTTCCCAGATTACCACTCTACTGCACCTGGAGATACCCTCCAGGTCTGCATTGTTAACTTGCGTCTCAGAAGCCTCTGGCAAACGTCTCTGGTGAAGACGTGCGAAACTCACTCTGCAGGCAGTGTGGAACTGTGAGGGACTGAGGGTGAGCTCAACTCTCAGAAGTAAGATGTTTTTGGACAAGGCGTTCAACTACCTACTCACGTATGGAACTTAGTATGTAGCACCAGTCTACCCCAGGAATTACTAGGAAATCGCTTGATTGAGCTTGGAGGCACTCGTTTTGTGTGCCGGGAGATTCCAGTTACCTCTCCCAACACTTGCGTCAAGCAGCGAGCCTAGGCCTTTTGGAAGCGAAAGGTAGCAGCAGGCAGGATGTGGGGATACAGGCCATAAGCTCAACTCTCAGAAGTGTGTATGCATGGGAGGCAGATGTCTGCTACCCACTCGGACATGGGAGTTGGAACCTAGCTACACTCCTATTGAAGAAGGATGTTGGAAATCGCTGTATTCAACTCAGATACACGGGAGTTCAGGCCCAATGCTTCCACATGCTTTTCCCACAACCTATCCCAGCCACTAACATAAGGAGGTTAGCAGGTACGTCTACAGTCAGGCAGGATGCGGGAGGGTTCTGCCCTGTCCTCAGCTCTCACAGGGAAGCATGCCTAGAAGCCAGCTCTCAACTAGCTGCATTCTTATGACAGTGTGAAGGTAGCAGTATTCTGAGTAAGGAGGTTCCCAGATTACCACTCTCCGGCACCTGGAGATACCGTCCACGTCTGCATTGTTAACTTGCGTATCAGAGGCCTCTGGCAAAAGTCTCTGGTGAAGACGTGGGAAACTCACTCTGCAGGCAGTGTGGAACTGTGAGGGACTGAGGGTGAGCTCAACTCTCAGCAGTAAGATGATTTTGGACAAGGCGTTCAGCTACCTTCTCACATATGGAACTTAGTATGTAGCACCAGTCTACCACAGGAATTACTGGGAAATCGCTGGATTGAGCTTGGAGGCACTAGTCTTGTGTGCCGGCAGATTCCAGGTACCTCTCCCAACACTTCGGTGAAGCAGCAAGCCTAGGCCTTTTGGAAGCGAAAGGTAGCGGCAGGCAGGAGGTAGGGTTACAGGCCATAAGCTCAACTCTCAGAAGTGGGTATGCATGGGAGGCAGATGTCTGCTACCCACTCGGACATGCAAGTGGGAACCTAGCTACACTCTGATGAAGAAGGACTTTGGAAATCGCTGTATTCAACTCAGATACACGTTGGTTCAGGCACAACGATTCCACATGCTTTTCTCACAACCTTTCCCTGCCACTAACATGAGGACGTTAGCAGCTCCTTCTACACTCAAGCAGGATGCGGGTGGGTTGTGCCCTGTCCTTAGCTCTCACAGGGAAGCATGCCTTGAAGCCAGCTGTCAACTAGCTGCATTCTTATGGCAGGGTGAAGGTAGCAGTATTCTGAGACAGGAGGTTCCCAGATTACCACTCTACTGCACCTGGAGATACCCTCCAGGTCTGCATTGTTAACTTGCGTCTCAGAAGCCTCTGGCAAACGTCTCTGGTGAAGACGTGCGAAACTCACTCTGCAGGCAGTGTGGAACTGTGAGGGACTGAGGGTGAGCTCAACTCTCAGAAGTAAGATGTTTTTGGACAAGGCGTTCAACTACCTACTCACGTATGGAACTTAGTATGTAGCACCAGTCTACCCCAGGAATTACTAGGAAATCGCTTGATTGAGCTTGGAGGCACTCGTTTTGTGTGCCGGGAGATTCCAGTTACCTCTCCCAACACTTGCGTCAAGCAGCGAGCCTAGGCCTTTTGGAAGCGAAAGGTAGCAGCAGGCAGGATGTGGGGATACAGGCCATAAGCTCAACTCTCAGAAGTGTGTATGCATGGGAGGCAGATGTCTGCTACCCACTCGGACATGGGAGTTGGAACCTAGCTACACTCCTATTGAAGAAGGATGTTGGAAATCGCTGTATTCAACTCAGATACACGGGAGTTCAGGCCCAATGCTTCCACATGCTTTTCCCACAACCTATCCCAGCCACTAACATAAGGAGGTTAGCAGGTACGTCTACAGTCAGGCAGGATGCGGGAGGGTTCTGCCCTGTCCTCAGCTCTCACAGGGAAGCATGCCTAGAAGCCAGCTCTCAACTAGCTGCATTCTTATGACAGTGTGAAGGTAGCAGTATTCTGAGTAAGGAGGTTCCCAGATTACCACTCTCCGGCACCTGGAGATACCGTCCAGGTCTGCATTGTTAACTTGCGTATCAGAGGCCTCTGGCAAAAGTCTCTGGTGAAGACGTGGGAAACTCACTCTGCAGGCAGTGTGGAACTGTGAGGGACTGAGGGTGAGCTCAACTCTCAGCAGTAAGATGATTTTGGACAAGGCGTTCAGCTACCTTCTCACATATGGAACTTAGTATGTAGCACCAGTCTACCCCAGGAATTACTGGGAAATCGCTGGATTGAGCTTGGAGGCACTAGTCTTGTGTGCCGGCAGATTCCAGTTACCTCTCCCAACACTTCGGTGAAGCAGCGAGCCTAGGCCTTTTGGAAGCGAAAGGTAGCGGCAGGCAGGAGGTAGGCTTACAGGCCATAAGCTCAACTCTCAGAAGTGGGTATGCATGGGAGGCAGATGTCTGCCACCCACTCGGACATGCAAGTGGGAACCTAGCTACACTCTCATGAAGAAGGACTTTGGAAATCGCTGTATTCAACTCAGATACACGTGGGTTTAGGCACAACGATTCCACATGCTTTTCTCACAACCTTTCCCTGCCACTAACATGAGGACGTTAGCAGCTCCTTCTACAGTCAAGCAGGATGCGGGAGGGTTGTGCCCTGTCCTTAGCTCTCACAGGGAAGCATGCCTTGAAGCCAGCTGTCAAGTAGCTGCATTCTTATGGCAGGGTGAAGGTAGCAGTATTCTGAGACAGGAGGTTCCCAGATTACCACTCTACTGCACCTGGAGATACCCTCCAGGTCTGCATTGTTAACTTGCGTCTCAGAAGCCTCTGGCAAACGTCTCTGGTGAAGACGTGCGAAACTCACTCTGCAGGCAGTGTGTAACTGTGAGGGACTGAGGGTGAGCTCAACTCTCAGAAGTAAGATGTTTTTGGACAAGGCGTTCAACTACCTACTCACGTATGGAACTTAGTATGTAGCACCAGTCTACCCCAGGAATTACTAGGAAATCACTTGATTGAGCTTGGAGGCACACGTCTTGTGTGCCGGGAGATTCCAGTTACCTCTCCCAACACTTGCGTCAAGCAGCGAGCCTAGGCCTTTTGGAAGCGAAAGGTAGCAGCAGGCAGGATGTGGGGTTACAGGCCATAAGCTCAACTCTCAGAAGTGTGTATGCATGGGAGGCAGATGTCTGCTACCCACTCGGACATGGGAGTTGGAACCTAGCTACACTCCTATTGAAGAAGGATGTTGGAAATCGCTGTATTCAACTCAGATACACGGGAGTTCAGGCCCAATGCTTCCACATGCTTTTCCCACAACCTATCCCAGCCACTAACATAAGGAGGTTAGCAGGTACGTCTACAGTCAGGCAGGATGCGGGAGGGTTCTGCCCTGTCCTCAGCTCTCACAGGGAAGCATGCCTAGAAGCCAGCTCTCAACTAGCTGCATTCTTATGACAGTGTGAAGGTAGCAGTATTCTGAGTAAGGAGGTTCCCAGATTACCACTCTCCGGCACCTGGAGATACCGTCCAGGTCTGCATTGTTAACTTGCGTCTCAGAAGCCTCTGGCAAACGTCTCTGGTGAAGACGTGCGAAACTCACTCTGCAGGCAGTGTGGAACTGTGAGGGACTGAGGGTGAGCTCAACTCTCAGCAGTAAGATGATTTTGGACAAGGCGTTCAGCTACCTTCTCACATATGGAACTTAGTATGTAGCACCAGTCTACCCCAGGAATTACTGTGAAATCGCTGGAATGAGCTTGGAGGCACTAGTCTTGTGTGCCGGCAGATTCCAGTTACCTCTCCCAACACTTCGGTGAAGCAGCGAGCCTAGGCCTTTTGGAAGCGAAAGGTAGCGGCAGGCAGGAGGTAGGGTTACAGGCCATAAGCTCAACTCTCAGAAGTGGGTATGCATGGGAGGCAGATGTCTGCTACCCACTCGGACATGCGAGTGGGAACCTAGCTACACTCTGATGAAGAAGGACTTTGGAAATCGCTGTATTCAACTCAGATACACGTGGGTTCAGGCACAACGATTCCACATGCTTTTCTCACAACCTTTCCCTGCCACTAACATGAGGACGTTAGCAGCTCCTTCTACAGTCAAGCAGGATGCGGGAGGGTTGTGCCCTGTCCTTAGCTCTCACAGGGAAGCATGCCTTGAAGCCAGCTGTCAAGTAGCTGCATTCTTATGGCAGGGTGAAGGTAGCAGTATTCTGAGACAGGAGGTTCCCAGATTACCACTCTACTGCACCTGGAGATACCCTCCAGGTCTGCATTGTTAACTTGCGTCTCAGAGGCCTCTGGCAAACGTCTCTGGTGAAGACGTGCGAAACTCACTCTGCAGGCAGTGTGTAACTGTGAGGGACTGAGGGTGAGCTCAACTCTCAGCAGTAAGATGATTTTGGACAAGGTGTTCAGCTACCTTCTCACATATGGAACTTAGTATGTAGCACCAGTCTACCCCAGGAATTACTAGGAAATCGCTGGATTGAGCTTGGAGGCACTCGTCTTGTGTGCCGGGAGATTCCAGTTACCTCTCCCAACACTTGCGTCAAGCAGCGAGCCTAGGCCTTTTGGAAGCGAAAGGTAGCAGCAGGCAGGATGTAGGGTTACAGGCCATAAGCTCAACTCTCAGAGGTGTGTATGCATGGGAGGCAGATGTCTGCTACCCACTCGGACATGGGAGTTGGAACCTAGCTACACTCCTATTGAAGAAGGATGTTGGAAATCGCTGTATTCAACTCAGATACACGGGAGTTCAGGCCCAATGCTTACACATGCTTTTCCCACAAGCTATCCCAGCCACTAACATAAGGAGGTTAGCAGGTACGTCTACAGTCAGGCAGGATGCGGGAGGGTTCTGCCCTGTCCTCAGCTCTCACAGGGAAGCATGCCTAGAAGCCAGCTCTCAACTAGCTGCATTCTTATGACAGTGTGAAAGTAGCAGAATTCTGAGTAATGAGGTTCCCAGATTACCACTCTACTGCACCTGGAGACACCGTCCAGGTCTGCATTGTTAACTGGCGTCTCAGAGGCCTCTGGCAAAAGTCTCTGGTGAAGACGTGGGAAACTCACTCTGCAGGCAGTGTGGAACTGTGAGGGACTGAGGGTGAGCTCAACTCTCAGCAGTAAGATGATTTTGGACAAGGCGTTCAGCTACCTTCTCACATATGGAACTTAGTATTTAGCACCAGTCTACCCCAGGAATTACTGGGAAATCGCTGGATTGAGCTTGGAGGCACTAGTCTTGTGTGCCGGCAGATTCCAGTTACCTCTCCCAACACTTCGGTGAAGCAGCGAGCCTAGGCCTTTTGGAAGCGAAAGGTAGCTGCAGGCAGGAGGTAGGGTTACAGGCCATAAGCTCAACTCTCAGAAGTGTGTATGCATGGGAGGCAGATGTCTGCTACCCACTCGGACATGCGAGTGGGAACCTAGCTACACTCTCATGAAGAAGGACTTTGGAAATCGCTGTATTCAACTCAGATACACGTGGGTTCAGGCACAACGATTCCACATGCTTTTCTCACAACCTTTCCCTGCCACTAACATGAGGAGGTTAGCAGCTCCTTCTACAGTCAAGCAGGATGCGGGAGGGTTGTGCCCTGTCCTTAGCTCTCACAGGGAAGCATGCCTTGAAGCCACCTGTCAACTAGCTGCATTCTTATGGCAGGGTGAAGGTAGCAGTATTCTGAGACAGGAGGTTCCCAGATTACCACTCTACTGCACCTGGAGATACCCTCCAGGTCTGCATTGTTAACTTGCGTCTCAGAAGCCTCTGGCAAACGTCTCTGGTGAAGACGTGCGAAACTCACTCTGCAGGCAGTGTGGAACTGTGAGGGACTGCGGGTGAGCTCAACACTCAGAAGTAAGATGTTTTTGGACAAGGCGTTCAACTACCTACTCACGTATGGAACTTAGTATGTAGCACCAGTCTACCCCAGGAATTACTAGGAAATCACTTGATTGAGCTTGGAGGCACTCGTCTTGTGTGCCGGGAGATTCCAGTTACCTCTCCCAAAACTTGCGTCAAGCAGCGAGCCTAGGCCTTTTGGAAGCGAAAGGTAGCAGCAGGCAGGATGTGGGGTTACAGGCCATAAGCTCAACTCTCAGAAGTGTGTATGCATGGGAGGCAGATGTCTGCTACCCACTCGGACATGGGAGTTGGAACCTAGCTACACTCCTATTGAAGAAGGATGTTGGAAATCGCTGTATTCAACTCAGATACACGGGAGTTCAGGCCCAATGCTTACACATGCTTTTCCCACAAGCTATCCCAGCCACTAACATAAGGAGGTTAGCAGGTACGTCTACAGTCAGGCAGGATGCGGGAGGGTTCTGCCCTGTCCTCAGCTCTCACAGGGAAGCATGCCTAGAAGCCAGCTCTCAACTAGCTGCATTCTTATGACAGTGTGAAAGTAGCAGAATTCTGAGTAATGAGGTTCCCAGATTACCACTCTACTGCACCTGGAGACACCGTCCAGGTCTGCATTGTTAACTGGCGTCTCAGAGGCCTCTGGCAAAAGTCTCTGGTGAAGACGTGGGAAACTCACTCTGCAGGCAGTGTGGAACTGTGAGGGACTGAGGGTGAGCTCAACTCTCAGCAGTAAGATGATTTTGGACAAGGCGTTCAGCTACCTTCTCACATATGGAACTTAGTATTTAGCACCAGTCTACCCCAGGAATTACTGGGAAATCGCTGGATTGAGCTTGGAGGCACTAGTCTTGTGTGCCGGCAGATTCCAGTTACCTCTCCCAACACTTCGGTGAAGCAGCGAGCCTAGGCCTTTTGGAAGCGAAAGGTAGCTGCAGGCAGGAGGTAGGGTTACAGGCCATAAGCTCAAATCTCAGAAGTGTGTATGCATGGGAGGCAGATGTCTGCTACCCACTCGGACATGCGAGTGGGAACCTAGCTACACTCTCATGAAGAAGGACTTTGGAAATCGCTGTATTCAACTCAGATACACGTGGGTTCAGGCACAACGATTCCACATGCTTTTCTCACAACCTTTCCCTGCCACTAACATGAGGAGGTTAGCAGCTCCTTCTACAGTCAAGCAGGATGCGGGAGGGTTGTGCCCTGTCCTTAGCTCTCACAGGGAAGCATGCCTTGAAGCCACCTGTCAACTAGCTGCATTCTTATGGCAGGGTGTAGGTAGCAGTATTCTGAGACAGGAGGTTCCCAGATTACCACTCTACTGCACCTGGAGATACCCTCCAGGTCTGCATTGTTAACTTGCGTCTCAGAAGCCTCTGGCAAACGTCTCTGGTGAAGACGTGCGAAACTCACTCTGCAGGCAGTGTGGAACTGTGAGGGACTGCGGGTGAGCTCAACACTCAGAAGTAAGATGTTTTTGGACAAGGCGTTCAACTACCTACTCACGTATGGAACTTAGTATGTAGCACCAGTCTACCCCAGGAATTACTAGGAAATCACTTGATTGAGCTTGGAGGCACTCGTCTTGTGTGCCGGGAGATTCCAGTTACCTCTCCCAACACTTGCGTCAAGCAGCGAGCCTAGGCCTTTTGGAAGCGAAAGGTAGCAGCAGGCAGGATGTGGGGTTACAGGCCATAAGCTCAACTCTCAGAAGTGTGTATGCATGGGAGGCAGATGTCTGCTACCCACTCGGACATGGGAGTTGGAACCTAGCTACACTCCTATTGAAGAAGGATGTTGGAAATCGCTGTATTCAACTCAGATACACGGGAGTTCAGGCCCAATGCTTACACATGCTTTTCCCACAAGCTATCCCAGCCACTAACATAAGGAGGTTAGCAGGTACGTCTACAGTCAGGCAGGATGCGGGAGGGTTCTGCCCTGTCCTCAGCTCTCACAGGGAAGCATGCCTAGAAGCCAGCTCTCAACTAGCTGCATTCTTATGACAGTGTGAAAGTAGCAGAATTCTGAGTAATGAGGTTCCCAGATTACCACTCTACTGCACCTGGAGACACCGTCCAGGTCTGCATTGTTAACTGGCGTCTCAGAGGCCTCTGGCAAAAGTCTCTGGTGAAGACGTGGGAAACTCACTCTGCAGGCAGTGTGGAACTGTGAGGGACTGAGGGTGAGCTCAACTCTCAGCAGTAAGATGATTTTGGACAAGGCGTTCAGCTACCTTCTCACATATGGAACTTAGTATTTAGCACCAGTCTACCCCAGGAATTACTGGGAAATCGCTGGATTGAGCTTGGAGGCACTAGTCTTGTGTGCCGGCAGATTCCAGTTACCTCTCCCAACACTTCGGTGAAGCAGCGAGCCTAGGCCTTTTGGAAGCGAAAGGTAGCTGCAGGCAGGAGGTAGGGTTACAGGCCATAAGCTCAAATCTCAGAAGTGTGTATGCATGGGAGGCAGATGTCTGCTACCCACTCGGACATGCGAGTGGGAACCTAGCTACACTCTCATGAAGAAGGACTTTGGAAATCGCTGTATTCAACTCAGATACACGTGGGTTCAGGCACAACGATTCCACATGCTTTTCTCACAACCTTTCCCTGCCACTAACATGAGGAGGTTAGCAGCTCCTTCTACAGTCAAGCAGGATGCGGGAGGGTTGTGCCCTGTCCTTAGCTCTCACAGGGAAGCATGCCTTGAAGCCACCTGTCAACTAGCTGCATTCTTATGGCAGGGTGTAGGTAGCAGTATTCTGAGACAGGAGGTTCCCAGATTACCACTCTACTGCACCTGGAGATACCCTCCAGGTCTGCATTGTTAACTTGCGTCTCAGAAGCCTCTGGCAAACGTCTCTGGTGAAGACGTGCGAAACTCACTCTGCAGGCAGTGTGGAACTGTGAGGGACTGCGGGTGAGCTCAACACTCAGAAGTAAGATGTTTTTGGACAAGGCGTTCAACTACCTACTCACGTATGGAACTTAGTATGTAGCACCAGTCTACCCCAGGAATTACTAGGAAATCACTTGATTGAGCTTGGAGGCACTCGTCTTGTGTGCCGGGAGATTCCAGTTACCTCTCCCAAAACTTGCGTCAAGCAGCGAGCCTAGGCCTTTTTGAAGCGAAAGGTAGCAGCAGGCAGGATGTGGGGTTACAGGCCATAAGCTCAACTCTCAGAAGTGTGTATGCATGGGAGGCAGATGTCTGCTACCCACTCGGACATGGGAGTTGGAACCTAGCTACACTCCTATTGAAGAAGGATGTTGGAAATCGCTGTATTCAACTCAGATACACGGGAGTTCAGGCCCAATGCTTCCACATGCTTTTCCCACAACCTATCCCAGCCACTAACATAAGGAGGTTAGCAGGTACGTCTACAGTCAGGCAGGATGCGGGAGGGTTCTGCCCTGTCCTCAGCTCTCACAGGGAAGCATGCCTAGAAGCCAGCTCTCAACTAGCTGCATTCTTATGACAGTGTGAAAGTAGCAGTATTCTGAGTAATGAGGTTCCCAGATTACCACTCTACTGCACCTGGAGATACCGTCCAGGTCTGCATTGTTAACTGGCGTCTCAGAGGCCTCTGGCAAAAGTCTCTGGTGAAGACGTGGGAAACTCACTCTGCAGGCAGTGTGGAACTGTGAGGGAATGAGGGTGAGCTCAACTCTCAGCAGAAAGATGATTTAGGACAAGGCGTTCAGCTACCTTCTCATATATGGAACTTAGTATGTAGCACCAGTCTACCACAGGAATTACTGGGAAATCGCTGGATTGAGCTTGGAGGCACTAGTCTTGTGTGCCGGCAGATTCCAGTTACCTCTCCCAACACTTCGGTGAAGCAGCGAGCCTAGGCCTTTTGGAAGCGAAAGGTAGCTGCAGGCAGGAGGTAGGGTTACAGGCCATAAGCTCAACTCTCAGAAGTGTGTATGCATGGGAGGCAGATGTCTGCTACCCACTCGGACATGCGAGTGGGAACCTAGCTACACTCTCATGAAGAAGGACTTTGGAAATCGCTGTATTCAACTCAGATACACGTGGGTTCAGGCACAACGATTCCACATGCTTTTCTCACAACCTTTCCCTGCCACTAACATGAGGACGTTAGCAGCTCCTTCTACAGTCAAGCAGGATGCGGGAGGGTTGTGCCCTGTCCTTAGCTCTCACAGGGAAGCATGCCTTCAAGCCAGCTGTCAACTAGCTGCATTCTTGGGGCAGGGTGAAGGTAGCAGTATTCTGAGACAGGAGGTTCCCAGATTACCACTCTACTGCACCTGGAGATACCCTCCAGGTCTGCATTGTTAACTTGCATCTCAGAAGCCTCTGGCAAACGTCTCTGGTGAAGACGTGCGAAACTCACTCTGCAGGCAGTGTGGAACTGTGAGGGACTGAGGGTGAGCTCAACTCTCAGAAGTAAGATGTTTTTGGACAAGGCGTTCAACTACCTACTCACGTATGGAACTTAGTATGTAGCACCAGTCTACCCCAGGAATTACTAGGAAATCGCTTGATTGAGCTTGGAGGCACTCGTTTTGTGTGCCGGGAGATTCCAGTTACCTCTCCCAACACTTGCGTCAAGCAGCGAGCCTAGGCCTTTTGGAAGCGAAAGGTAGCAGCAGGCAGGATGTGGGGTTACAGGCCATAAGCTCAACTCTCAGAAGTGTGTATGCATGGGAGGCAGATGTCTGCTACCCACTCGGACATGGGAGTTGGAACCTAGCTACACTCCTATTGAAGAAGGATGTTGGAAATCGCTGTATTCAACTCAGATACACGGGAGTTCAGGCCCAATGCTTACACATGCTTTTCCCACAAGCTATCCCAGCCACTAACATAAGGAGGTTAGCAGGTACGTCTACAGTCAGGCAGGATGCGGGAGGGTTCTGCCCTGTCCTCAGCTCTCACAGGGAAGCATGCCTAGAAGCCAGCTCTCAACTAGCTGCATTCTTATGACAGTGTGAAAGTAGCAGAATTCTGAGTAATGAGGTTCCCAGATTACCACTCTACTGCACCTGGAGACACCGTCCAGGTCTGCATTGTTAACTGGCGTCTCAGAGGCCTCTGGCAAAAGTCTCTGGTGAAGACGTGGGAAACTCACTCTGCAGGCAGTGTGGAACTGTGAGGGACTGAGGGTGAGCTCAACTCTCAGCAGTAAGATGATTTTGGACAAGGCGTTCAGCTACCTTCTCACATATGGAACTTAGTATTTAGCACCAGTCTACCCCAGGAATTACTGGGAAATCGCTGGATTGAGCTTGGAGGCACTAGTCTTGTGTGCCGGCAGATTCCAGTTACCTCTCCCAACACTTCGGTGAAGCAGCGAGCCTAGGCCTTTTGGAAGCGAAAGGTAGCTGCAGGCAGGAGGTAGGGTTACAGGCCATAAGCTCAAATCTCAGAAGTGTGTATGCATGGGAGGCAGATGTCTGCTACCCACTCGGACATGCGAGTGGGAACCTAGCTACACTCTCATGAAGAAGGACTTTGGAAATCGCTGTATTCAACTCAGATACACGTGGGTTCAGGCACAACGATTCCACATGCTTTTCTCACAACCTTTCCCTGCCACTAACATGAGGAGGTTAGCAGCTCCTTCTACAGTCAAGCAGGATGCGGGAGGGTTGTGCCCTGTCCTTAGCTCTCACAGGGAAGCATGCCTTGAAGCCACCTGTCAACTAGCTGCATTCTTATGGCAGGGTGTAGGTAGCAGTATTCTGAGACAGGAGGTTCCCAGATTACCACTCTACTGCACCTGGAGATACCCTCCAGGTCTGCATTGTTAACTTGCGTCTCAGAAGCCTCTGGCAAACGTCTCTGGTGAAGACGTGCGAAACTCACTCTGCAGGCAGTGTGGAACTGTGAGGGACTGCGGGTGAGCTCAACACTCAGAAGTAAGATGTTTTTGGACAAGGCGTTCAACTACCTACTCACGTATGGAACTTAGTATGTAGCACCAGTCTACCCCAGGAATTACTAGGAAATCACTTGATTGAGCTTGGAGGCACTCGTCTTGTGTGCCGGGAGATTCCAGTTACCTCTCCCAACACTTGCGTCAAGCAGCGAGCCTAGGCCTTTTGGAAGCGAAAGGTAGCAGCAGGCAGGATGTGGGGTTACAGGCCATAAGCTCAACTCTCAGAAGTGTGTATGCATGGGAGGCAGATGTCTGCTACCCACTCGGACATGGGAGTTGGAACCTAGCTACACTCCTATTGAAGAAGGATGTTGGAAATCGCTGTATTCAACTCAGATACACGGGAGTTCAGGCCCAATGCTTACACATGCTTTTCCCACAACCTATCCCAGCCACTAACATAAGGAGGTTAGCAGGTACGTCTACAGTCAGGCAGGATGCGGGAGGGTTCTGCCCTGTCCTCAGCTCTCACAGGGAAGCATGCCTAGAAGCCAGCTCTCAACTAGCTGCATTCTTATGACAGTGTGAAAGTAGCAGAATTCTGAGTAATGAGGTTCCCAGATTACCACTCTACTGCACCTGGAGATACCGTCCAGGTCTGCATTGTTAACTGGCGTCTCAGAGGCCTCTGGCAAAAGTCTCTGGTGAAGACGTGGGAAACTCACTCTGCAGGCAGTGTGGAACTGTGAGGGACTGAGGGTGAGCTCAACTCTCAGCAGAAAGATGATTTAGGACAAGGCGTTCAGCTACCTTCTCATATATGGAACTTAGTATGTAGCACCAGTCTACCACAGGAATTACTGGGAAATCGCTGGATTGAGCTTGGAGGCACTAGTCTTGTGTGCCGGCAGATTCCAGTTACCTCTCCCAACACTTCGGTGAAGCAGCGAGCCTAGGCCTTTTGGAAGCGAAAGGTAGCTGCAGGCAGGAGGTAGGGTTACAGGCCATAAGCTCAACTCTCAGAAGTGTGTATGCATGGGAGGCAGATGTCTGCTACCCACTCGGACATGCGAGTGGGAACCTAGCTACACTCTCATGAAGAAGGACTTTGGAAATCGCTGTATTCAACTCAGATACACGTGGGTTCAGGCACAACGATTCCACATGCTTTTCTCACAACCTTTCCCTGCCACTAACATGAGGACGTTAGCAGCTCCTTCTACAGTCAAGCAGGATGCGGGAGGGTTGTGCCCTGTCCTTAGCTCTCACAGGGAAGCATGCCTTCAAGCCAGCTGTCAACTAGCTGCATTCTTGGGGCAGGGTGAAGGTAGCAGTATTCTGAGACAGGAGGTTCCCAGATTACCACTCTACTGCACCTGGAGATACCCTCCAGGTCTGCATTGTTAACTTGCATCTCAGAAGCCTCTGGCAAACGTCTCTGGTGAAGACGTGCGAAACTCACTCTGCAGGCAGTGTGGAACTGTGAGGGACTGAGGGTGAGCTCAACTCTCAGAAGTAAGATGTTTTTGGACAAGGCGTTCAACTACCTACTCACGTATGGAACTTAGTATGTAGCACCAGTCTACCCCAGGAATTACTAGGAAATCGCTTGATTGAGCTTGGAGGCACTCGTTTTGTGTGCCGGGAGATTCCAGTTACCTCTCCCAACACTTGCGTCAAGCAGCGAGCCTAGGCCTTTTGGAAGCGAAAGGTAGCAGCAGGCAGGATGTGGGGTTACAGGCCATAAGCTCAACTCTCAGAAGTGTGTATGCATGGGAGGCAGATGTCTGCTACCCACTCGGACATGGGAGTTGGAACCTAGCTACACTCCTATTGAAGAAGGATGTTGGAAATCGCTGTATTCAACTCAGATACACGGGAGTTCAGGCCCAATGCTTACACATGCTTTTCCCACAAGCTATCCCAGCCACTAACATAAGGAGGTTAGCAGGTACGTCTACAGTCAGGCAGGATGCGGGAGGGTTCTGCCCTGTCCTCAGCTCTCACAGGGAAGCATGCCTAGAAGCCAGCTCTCAACTAGCTGCATTCTTATGACAGTGTGAAAGTAGCAGAATTCTGAGTAATGAGGTTCCCAGATTACCACTCTACTGCACCTGGAGACACCGTCCAGGTCTGCATTGTTAACTGGCGTCTCAGAGGCCTCTGGCAAAAGTCTCTGGTGAAGACGTGGGAAACTCACTCTGCAGGCAGTGTGGAACTGTGAGGGACTGAGGGTGAGCTCAACTCTCAGCAGTAAGATGATTTTGGACAAGGCGTTCAGCTACCTTCTCACATATGGAACTTAGTATTTAGCACCAGTCTACCCCAGGAATTACTGGGAAATCGCTGGATTGAGCTTGGAGGCACTAGTCTTGTGTGCCGGCAGATTCCAGTTACCTCTCCCAACACTTCGGTGAAGCAGCGAGCCTAGGCCTTTTGGAAGCGAAAGGTAGCTGCAGGCAGGAGGTAGGGTTACAGGCCATAAGCTCAAATCTCAGAAGTGTGTATGCATGGGAGGCAGATGTCTGCTACCCACTCGGACATGCGAGTGGGAACCTAGCTACACTCTCATGAAGAAGGACTTTGGAAATCGCTGTATTCAACTCAGATACACGTGGGTTCAGGCACAACGATTCCACATGCTTTTCTCACAACCTTTCCCTGCCACTAACATGAGGAGGTTAGCAGCTCCTTCTACAGTCAAGCAGGATGCGGGAGGGTTGTGCCCTGTCCTTAGCTCTCACAGGGAAGCATGCCTTGAAGCCACCTGTCAACTAGCTGCATTCTTATGGCAGGGTGTAGGTAGCAGTATTCTGAGACAGGAGGTTCCCAGATTACCACTCTACTGCACCTGGAGATACCCTCCAGGTCTGCATTGTTAACTTGCGTCTCAGAAGCCTCTGGCAAACGTCTCTGGTGAAGACGTGCGAAACTCACTCTGCAGGCAGTGTGGAACTGTGAGGGACTGCGGGTGAGCTCAACACTCAGAAGTAAGATGTTTTTGGACAAGGCGTTCAACTACCTACTCACGTATGGAACTTAGTATGTAGCACCAGTCTACCCCAGGAATTACTAGGAAATCACTTGATTGAGCTTGGAGGCACTCGTCTTGTGTGCCGGGAGATTCCAGTTACCTCTCCCAACACTTGCGTCAAGCAGCGAGCCTAGGCCTTTTGGAAGCGAAAGGTAGCAGCAGGCAGGATGTGGGGTTACAGGCCATAAGCTCAACTCTCAGAAGTGTGTATGCATGGGAGGCAGATGTCTGCTACCCACTCGGACATGGGAGTTGGAACCTAGCTACACTCCTATTGAAGAAGGATGTTGGAAATCGCTGTATTCAACTCAGATACACGGGAGTTCAGGCCCAATGCTTACACATGCTTTTCCCACAAGCTATCCCAGCCACTAACATAAGGAGGTTAGCAGGTACGTCTACAGTCAGGCAGGATGCGGGAGGGTTCTGCCCTGTCCTCAGCTCTCACAGGGAAGCATGCCTAGAAGCCAGCTCTCAACTAGCTGCATTCTTATGACAGTGTGAAAGTAGCAGAATTCTGAGTAATGAGGTTCCCAGATTACCACTCTACTGCACCTGGAGACACCGTCCAGGTCTGCATTGTTAACTGGCGTCTCAGAGGCCTCTGGCAAAAGTCTCTGGTGAAGACGTGGGAAACTCACTCTGCAGGCAGTGTGGAACTGTGAGGGACTGAGGGTGAGCTCAACTCTCAGCAGTAAGATGATTTTGGACAAGGCGTTCAGCTACCTTCTCACATATGGAACTTAGTATTTAGCACCAGTCTACCCCAGGAATTACTGGGAAATCGCTGGATTGAGCTTGGAGGCACTAGTCTTGTGTGCCGGCAGATTCCAGTTACCTCTCCCAACACTTCGGTGAAGCAGCGAGCCTAGGCCTTTTGGAAGCGAAAGGTAGCTGCAGGCAGGAGGTAGGGTTACAGGCCATAAGCTCAAATCTCAGAAGTGTGTATGCATGGGAGGCAGATGTCTGCTACCCACTCGGACATGCGAGTGGGAACCTAGCTACACTCTCATGAAGAAGGACTTTGGAAATCGCTGTATTCAACTCAGATACACGTGGGTTCAGGCACAACGATTCCACATGCTTTTCTCACAACCTTTCCCTGCCACTAACATGAGGAGGTTAGCAGCTCCTTCTACAGTCAAGCAGGATGCGGGAGGGTTGTGCCCTGTCCTTAGCTCTCACAGGGAAGCATGCCTTGAAGCCACCTGTCAACTAGCTGCATTCTTATGGCAGGGTGTAGGTAGCAGTATTCTGAGACAGGAGGTTCCCAGATTACCACTCTACTGCACCTGGAGATACCCTCCAGGTCTGCATTGTTAACTTGCGTCTCAGAAGCCTCTGGCAAACGTCTCTGGTGAAGACGTGCGAAACTCACTCTGCAGGCAGTGTGGAACTGTGAGGGACTGCGGGTGAGCTCAACACTCAGAAGTAAGATGTTTTTGGACAAGGCGTTCAACTACCTACTCACGTATGGAACTTAGTATGTAGCACCAGTCTACCCCAGGAATTACTAGGAAATCACTTGATTGAGCTTGGAGGCACTCGTCTTGTGTGCCGGGAGATTCCAGTTACCTCTCCCAAAACTTGCGTCAAGCAGCGAGCCTAGGCCTTTTTGAAGCGAAAGATAGCAGCAGGCAGGATGTGGGGTTACAGGCCATAAGCTCAACTCTCAGAAGTGTGTATGCATGGGAGGCAGATGTCTGCTACCCACTCGGACATGGGAGTTGGAACCTAGCTACACTCCTATTGAAGAAGGATGTTGGAAATCGCTGTATTCAACTCAGATACACGGGAGTTCAGGCCCAATGCTTCCACATGCTTTTCCCACAACCTATCCCAGCCACTAACATAAGGAGGTTAGCAGGTACGTCTACAGTCAGGCAGGATGCGGGAGGGTTCTGCCCTGTCCTCAGCTCTCACAGGGAAGCATGCCTAGAAGCCAGCTCTCAACTAGCTGCATTCTTATGACAGTGTGAAAGTAGCAGTATTCTGAGTAATGAGGTTCCCAGATTACCACTCTACTGCACCTGGAGATACCGTCCAGGTCTGCATTGTTAACTGGCGTCTCAGAGGCCTCTGGCAAAAGTCTCTGGTGAAGACGTGGGAAACTCACTCTGCAGGCAGTGTGGAACTGTGAGGGAATGAGGGTGAGCTCAACTCTCAGCAGAAAGATGATTTAGGACAAGGCGTTCAGCTACCTTCTCATATATGGAACTTAGTATGTAGCACCAGTCTACCACAGGAATTACTGGGAAATCGCTGGATTGAGCTTGGAGGCACTAGTCTTGTGTGCCGGCAGATTCCAGTTACCTCTCCCAACACTTCGGTGAAGCAGCGAGCCTAGGCCTTTTGGAAGCGAAAGGTAGCTGCAGGCAGGAGGTAGGGTTACAGGCCATAAGCTCAACTCTCAGAAGTGTGTATGCATGGGAGGCAGATGTCTGCTACCCACTCGGACATGCGAGTGGGAACCTAGCTACACTCTCATGAAGAAGGACTTTGGAAATCGCTGTATTCAACTCAGATACACGTGGGTTCAGGCACAACGATTCCACATGCTTTTCTCACAACCTTTCCCTGCCACTAACATGAGGACGTTAGCAGCTCCTTCTACAGTCAAGCAGGATGCGGGAGGGTTGTGCCCTGTCCTTAGCTCTCACAGGGAAGCATGCCTTCAAGCCAGCTGTCAACTAGCTGCATTCTTAGGGCAGGGTGAAGGTAGCAGTATTCTGAGACAGGAGGTTCCCAGATTACCACTCTACTGCACCTGGAGATACCCTCCAGGTCTGCATTGTTAACTTGCATCTCAGAAGCCTCTGGCAAACGTCTCTGGTGAAGACGTGCGAAACTCACTCTGCAGGCAGTGTGGAACTGTGAGGGACTGAGGGTGAGCTCAACTCTCAGAAGTAAGATGTTTTTGGACAAGGCGTTCAACTACCTACTCACGTATGGAACTTAGTATGTAGCACCAGTCTACCCCAGGAATTACTAGGAAATCGCTTGATTGAGCTTGGAGGCACTCGTTTTGTGTGCCGGGAGATTCCAGTTACCTCTCCCAACACTTGCGTCAAGCAGCGAGCCTAGGCCTTTTGGAAGCGAAAGGTAGCAGCAGGCAGGATGTGGGGTTACAGGCCATAAGCTCAACTCTCAGAAGTGTGTATGCATGGGAGGCAGATGTCTGCTACCCACTCGGACATGGGAGTTGGAACCTAGCTACACTCCTATTGAAGAAGGATGTTGGAAATCGCTGTATTCAACTCAGATACACGGGAGTTCAGGCCCAATGCTTACACATGCTTTTCCCACAACCTATCCCAGCCACTAACATAAGGAGGTTAGCAGGTACGTCTACAGTCAGGCAGGATGCGGGAGGGTTCTGCCCTGTCCTCAGCTCTCACAGGGAAGCATGCCTAGAAGCCAGCTCTCAACTAGCTGCATTCTTATGACAGTGTGAAGGTAGCAGTATTCTGAGTAAGGAGGTTCCCAGATTACCACTCTCCGGCACCTGGAGATACCGTCCAGGTCTGCATTGTTAACTTGCGTCTCAGAGGCCTCTGGCAAAAGTCTCTGGTGAAGACGTGGGAAACTCACTCTGCAGGCAGTGTGGAACTGTGAGGGACTGAGGGTGAGCTCAACTCTCAGCAGTAAGATGATTTTGGACAAGGCGTTCAGCTACCTTCTCACATATGGAACTTAGTATGTAGCACCAGTCTACCCCAGGAATTACTGGGAAATCGCTGGATTGAGCTTGGAGGCACTAGTCTTGTGTGCCGGCAGATTCCAGTTACCTCTCCCAACACTTCGGTGAAGCAGCGAGCCTAGGCCTTTTGGAAGCGAAAGGTAGCGGCAGGCAGGAGGTAGGCTTACAGGCCATAAGCTCAACTCTCAGAAGTGGGTATGCATGGGAGGCAGATGTCTGCCACCCACTCGGACATGCAAGTGGGAACCTAGCTACACTCTCATGAAGAAGGACTTTGGAAATCGCTGTATTCAACTCAGATACACGTGGGTTTAGGCACAACGATTCCACATGCTTTTCTCACAACCTTTCCCTGCCACTAACATGAGGACGTTAGCAGCTCCTTCTACAGTCAAGCAGGATGCGGGAGGGTTGTGCCCTGTCCTTAGCTCTCACAGGGAAGCATGCCTTGAAGCCAGCTGTCAAGTAGCTGCATTCTTATGGCAGGGTGAAGGTAGCAGTATTCTGAGACAGGAGGTTCCCAGATTACCACTCTACTGCACCTGGAGATACCCTCCAGGTCTGCATTGTTAACTTGCGTCTCAGAAGCCTCTGGCAAACGTCTCTGGTGAAGACGTGCGAAACTCACTCTGCAGGCAGTGTGTAACTGTGAGGGACTGAGGGTGAGCTCAACTCTCAGAAGTAAGATGTTTTTGGACAAGGCGTTCAACTACCTACTCACGTATGGAACTTAGTATGTAGCACCAGTCTACCCCAGGAATTACTAGGAAATCACTTGATTGAGCTTGGAGGCACACGTCTTGTGTGCCGGGAGATTCCAGTTACCTCTCCCAACACTTGCGTCAAGCAGCGAGCCTAGGCCTTTTGGAAGCGAAAGGTAGCAGCAGGCAGGATGTGGGGTTACAGGCCATAAGCTCAACTCTCAGAAGTGTGTATGCATGGGAGGCAGATGTCTGCTACCCACTCGGACATGGGAGTTGGAACCTAGCTACACTCCTATTGAAGAAGGATGTTGGAAATCGCTGTATTCAACTCAGATACACGGGAGTTCAGGCCCAATGCTTACACATGCTTTTCCCACAACCTATCCCAGCCACTAACATAAGGAGGTTAGCAGGTACGTCTACAGTCAGGCAGGATGCGGGAGGGTTCTGCCCTGTCCTCAGCTCTCACAGGGAAGCATGCCTAGAAGCCAGCTCTCAACTAGCTGCATTCTTATGACAGTGTGAAGGTAGCAGTATTCTGAGTAAGGAGGTTCCCAGATTACCACTCTCCGGCACCTGGAGATACCGTCCAGGTCTGCATTGTTAACTTGCGTATCAGAGGCCTCTGGCAAAAGTCTCTGGTGAAGACGTGGGAAACTCACTCTGCAGGCAGTGTGGAACTGTGAGGGACTGAGGGTGAGCTCAACTCTCAGCAGTAAGATGATTTTGGACAAGACGTTCATCTACCTTCTCACATATGGAACTTAGTATGTAGCACCAGTCTACCACAGGAATTACTGGGAAATCGCTGGATTGAGCTTGGAGGCACTAGTCTTGTGTGCCGGCAGATTCCAGGTACCTCTCCCAACACTTCGGTGAAGCAGCAAGCCTAGGCCTTTTGGAAGCGAAAGGTAGCGGCAGGCAGGAGGTAGGGTTACAGGCCATAAGCTCAACTCTCAGAAGTGGGTATGCATGGGAGGCAGATGTCTGCTACCCACTCGGACATGCAAGTGGGAACCTAGCTACACTCTGATGAAGAAGGACTTTGGAAATCGCTGTATTCAACTCAGATACACGTTGGTTCAGGCACAACGATTCCACATGCTTTTCTCACAACCTTTCCCTGCCACTAACATGAGGACGTTAGCAGCTCCTTCTACACTCAAGCAGGATGCGGGTGGGTTGTGCCCTGTCCTTAGCTCTCACAGGGAAGCATGCCTTGAAGCCAGCTGTCAACTAGCTGCATTCTTATGGCAGGGTGAAGGTAGCAGTATTCTGAGACAGGAGGTTCCCAGATTACCACTCTACTGCACCTGGAGATACCCTCCAGGTCTGCATTGTTAACTTGCGTCTCAGAAGCCTCTGGCAAACGTCTCTGGTGAAGACGTGCGAAACTCACTCTGCAGGCAGTGTGGAACTGTGAGGGACTGAGGGTGAGCTCAACTCTCAGAAGTAAGATGTTTTTGGACAAGGCGTTCAACTACCTACTCACGTATGGAACTTAGTATGTAGCACCAGTCTACCCCAGGAATTACTAGGAAATCGCTTGATTGAGCTTGGAGGCACTCGTTTTGTGTGCCGGGAGATTCCAGTTACCTCTCCCAACACTTGCGTCAAGCAGCGAGCCTAGGCCTTTTGGAAGCGAAAGGTAGCAGCAGGCAGGATGTGGGGATACAGGCCATAAGCTCAACTCTCAGAAGTGTGTATGCATGGGAGGCAGATGTCTGCTACCCACTCGGACATGGGAGTTGGAACCTAGCTACACTCCTATTGAAGAAGGATGTTGGAAATCGCTGTATTCAACTCAGATACACGGGAGTTCAGGCCCAATGCTTCCACATGCTTTTCCCACAACCTATCCCAGCCACTAACATAAGGAGGTTAGCAGGTACGTCTACAGTCAGGCAGGATGCGGGAGGGTTCTGCCCTGTCCTCAGCTCTCACAGGGAAGCATGCCTAGAAGCCAGCTCTCAACTAGCTGCATTCTTATGACAGTGTGAAGGTAGCAGTATTCTGAGTAAGGAGGTTCCCAGATTACCACTCTCCGGCACCTGGAGATACCGTCCAGGTCTGCATTGTTAACTTGCGTATCAGAGGCCTCTGGCAAAAGTCTCTGGTGAAGACGTGGGAAACTCACTCTGCAGGCAGTGTGGAACTGTGAGGGACTGAGGGTGAGCTCAACTCTCAGCAGTAAGATGATTTTGGACAAGGCGTTCAGCTACCTTCTCACATATGGAACTTAGTATGTAGCACCAGTCTACCACAGGAATTACTGGGAAATCGCTGGATTGAGCTTGGAGGCACTAGTCTTGTGTGCCGGCAGATTCCAGGTACCTCTCCCAACACTTCGGTGAAGCAGCAAGCCTAGGCCTTTTGGAAGCGAAAGGTAGCGGCAGGCAGGAGGTAGGGTTACAGGCCATAAGCTCAACTCTCAGAAGTGGGTATGCATGGGAGGCAGATGTCTGCTACCCACTCGGACATGCAAGTGGGAACCTAGCTACACTCTGATGAAGAAGGACTTTGGAAATCGCTGTATTCAACTCAGATACACGTTGGTTCAGGCACAACGATTCCACATGCTTTTCTCACAACCTTTCCCTGCCACTAACATGAGGACGTTAGCAGCTCCTTCTACACTCAAGCAGGATGCGGGTGGGTTGTGCCCTGTCCTTAGCTCTCACAGGGAAGCATGCCTTGAAGCCAGCTGTCAACTAGCTGCATTCTTATGGCAGGGTGAAGGTAGCACTATTCTGAGACAGGAGGTTCCCAGATTACCACTCTACTGCACCTGGAGATACCCTCCAGGTCTGCATTGTTAACTTGCGTCTCAGAAGCCTCTGGCAAACGTCTCTGGTGAAGACGTGCGAAACTCACTCTGCAGGCAGTGTGGAACTGTGAGGGACTGAGGGTGAGCTCAACTCTCAGAAGTAAGATGTTTTTGGACAAGGCGTTCAACTACCTACTCACGTATGGAACTTAGTATGTAGCACCAGTCTACCCCAGGAATTACTAGGAAATCGCTTGATTGAGCTTGGAGGCACTCGTTTTGTGTGCCGGGAGATTCCAGTTACCTCTCCCAACACTTGCGTCAAGCAGCGAGCCTAGGCCTTTTGGAAGCGAAAGGTAGCAGCAGGCAGGATGTGGGGATACAGGCCATAAGCTCAACTCTCAGAAGTGTGTATGCATGGGAGGCAGATGTCTGCTACCCACTCGGACATGGGAGTTGGAACCTAGCTACACTCCTATTGAAGAAGGATGTTGGAAATCGCTGTATTCAACTCAGATACACGGGAGTTCAGGCCCAATGCTTCCACATGCTTTTCCCACAACCTATCCCAGCCACTAACATAAGGAGGTTAGCAGGTACGTCTACAGTCAGGCAGGATGCGGGAGGGTTCTGCCCTGTCCTCAGCTCTCACAGGGAAGCATGCCTAGAAGCCAGCTCTCAACTAGCTGCATTCTTATGACAGTGTGAAGGTAGCAGTATTCTGAGTAAGGAGGTTCCCAGATTACCACTCTCCGGCACCTGGAGATACCGTCCAGGTCTGCATTGTTAACTTGCGTATCAGAGGCCTCTGGCAAAAGTCTCTGGTGAAGACGTGGGAAACTCACTCTGCAGGCAGTGTGGAACTGTGAGGGACTGAGGGTGAGCTCAACTCTCAGCAGTAAGATGATTTTGGACAAGGCGTTCAGCTACCTTCTCACATATGGAACTTAGTATGTAGCACCAGTCTACCACAGGAATTACTGGGAAATCGCTGGATTGAGCTTGGAGGCACTAGTCTTGTGTGCCGGCAGATTCCAGGTACCTCTCCCAACACTTCGGTGAAGCAGCAAGCCTAGGCCTTTTGGAAGCGAAAGGTAGCGGCAGGCAGGAGGTAGGGTTACAGGCCATAAGCTCAACTCTCAGAAGTGGGTATGCATGGGAGGCAGATGTCTGCTACCCACTCGGACATGCAAGTGGGAACCTAGCTACACTCTGATGAAGAAGGACTTTGGAAATCGCTGTATTCAACTCAGATACACGTTGGTTCAGGCACAACGATTCCACATGCTTTTCTCACAACCTTTCCCTGCCACTAACATGAGGACGTTAGCAGCTCCTTCTACACTCAAGCAGGATGCGGGTGGGTTGTGCCCTGTCCTTAGCTCTCACAGGGAAGCATGCCTTGAAGCCAGCTGTCAACTAGCTGCATTCTTATGGCAGGGTGAAGGTAGCACTATTCTGAGACAGGAGGTTCCCAGATTACCACTCTACTGCACCTGGAGATACCCTCCAGGTCTGCATTGTTAACTTGCGTCTCAGAAGCCTCTGGCAAACGTCTCTGGTGAAGACGTGCGAAACTCACTCTGCAGGCAGTGTGGAACTGTGAGGGACTGAGGGTGAGCTCAACTCTCAGAAGTAAGATGTTTTTGGACAAGGCGTTCAACTACCTACTCACGTATGGAACTTAGTATGTAGCACCAGTCTACCCCAGGAATTACTAGGAAATCGCTTGATTGAGCTTGGAGGCACTCGTTTTGTGTGCCGGGAGATTCCAGTTACCTCTCCCAACACTTGCGTCAAGCAGCGAGCCTAGGCCTTTTGGAAGCGAAAGGTAGCAGCAGGCAGGATGTGGGGATACAGGCCATAAGCTCAACTCTCAGAAGTGTGTATGCATGGGAGGCAGATGTCTGCTACCCACTCGGACATGGGAGTTGGAACCTAGCTACACTCCTATTGAAGAAGGATGTTGGAAATCGCTGTATTCAACTCAGATACACGGGAGTTCAGGCCCAATGCTTCCACATGCTTTTCCCACAACCTATCCCAGCCACTAACATAAGGAGGTTAGCAGGTACGTCTACAGTCAGGCAGGATGCGGGAGGGTTCTGCCCTGTCCTCAGCTCTCACAGGGAAGCATGCCTAGAAGCCAGCTCTCAACTAGCTGCATTCTTATGACAGTGTGAAGGTAGCAGTATTCTGAGTAAGGAGGTTCCCAGATTACCACTCTCCGGCACCTGGAGATACCGTCCAGGTCTGCATTGTTAACTTGCGTATCAGAGGCCTCTGGCAAAAGTCTCTGGTGAAGACGTGGGAAACTCACTCTGCAGGCAGTGTGGAACTGTGAGGGACTGAGGGTGAGCTCAACTCTCAGCAGTAAGATGATTTTGGACAAGGCGTTCAGCTACCTTCTCACATATGGAACTTAGTATGTAGCACCAGTCTACCCCAGGAATTACTGGGAAATCGCTGGATTGAGCTTGGAGGCACTAGTCTTGTGTGCCGGCAGATTCCAGTTACCTCTCCCAACACTTCGGTGAAGCAGCGAGCCTAGGCCTTTTGGAAGCGAAAGGTAGCGGCAGGCAGGAGGTAGGCTTACAGGCCATAAGCTCAACTCTCAGAAGTGGGTATGCATGGGAGGCAGATGTCTGCCACCCACTCGGACATGCAAGTGGGAACCTAGCTACACTCTCATGAAGAAGGACTTTGGAAATCGCTGTATTCAACTCAGATACACGTGGGTTTAGGCACAACGATTCCACATGCTTTTCTCACAACCTTTCCCTGCCACTAACATGAGGACGTTAGCAGCTCCTTCTACAGTCAAGCAGGATGCGGGAGGGTTGTGCCCTGTCCTTAGCTCTCACAGGGAAGCATGCCTTGAAGCCAGCTGTCAAGTAGCTGCATTCTTATGGCAGGGTGAAGGTAGCAGTATTCTGAGACAGGAGGTTCCCAGATTACCACTCTACTGCACCTGGAGATACCCTCCAGGTCTGCATTGTTAACTTGCGTCTCAGAAGCCTCTGGCAAACGTCTCTGGTGAAGACGTGCGAAACTCACTCTGCAGGCAGTGTGTAACTGTGAGGGACTGAGGGTGAGCTCAACTCTCAGAAGTAAGATGTTTTTGGACAAGGCGTTCAACTACCTACTCACGTATGGAACTTAGTATGTAGCACCAGTCTACCCCAGGAATTACTAGGAAATCACTTGATTGAGCTTGGAGGCACACGTCTTGTGTGCCGGGAGATTCCAGTTACCTCTCCCAACACTTGCGTCAAGCAGCGAGCCTAGGCCTTTTGGAAGCGAAAGGTAGCAGCAGGCAGGATGTGGGGTTACAGGCCATAAGCTCAACTCTCAGAAGTGTGTATGCATGGGAGGCAGATGTCTGCTACCCACTCGGACATGGGAGTTGGAACCTAGCTACACTCCTATTGAAGAAGGATGTTGGAAATCGCTGTATTCAACTCAGATACACGGGAGTTCAGGCCCAATGCTTACACATGCTTTTCCCACAACCTATCCCAGCCACTAACATAAGGAGGTTAGCAGGTACGTCTACAGTCAGGCAGGATGCGGGAGGGTTCTGCCCTGTCCTCAGCTCTCACAGGGAAGCATGCCTAGAAGCCAGCTCTCAACTAGCTGCATTCTTATGACAGTGTGAAGGTAGCAGTATTCTGAGTAAGGAGGTTCCCAGATTACCACTCTCCGGCACCTGGAGATACCGTCCAGGTCTGCATTGTTAACTTGCGTCTCAGAAGCCTCTGGCAAACGTCTCTGGTGAAGACGTGCGAAACTCACTCTGCAGGCAGTGTGGAACTGTGAGGGACTGAGGGTGAGCTCAACTCTCAGCAGTAAGATGATTTTGGACAAGGCGTTCAGCTACCTTCTCACATATGGAACTTAGTATGTAGCACCAGTCTACCCCAGGAATTACTGTGAAATCGCTGGAATGAGCTTGGAGGCACTAGTCTTGTGTGCCGGCAGATTCCAGTTACCTCTCCCAACACTTCGGTGAAGCAGCGAGCCTAGGCCTTTTGGAAGCGAAAGGTAGCGGCAGGCAGGAGGTAGGGTTACAGGCCATAAGCTCAACTCTCAGAAGTGGGTATGCATGGGAGGCAGATGTCTGCTACCCACTCGGACATGCGAGTGGGAACCTAGCTACACTCTGATGAAGAAGGACTTTGGAAATCGCTGTATTCAACTCAGATACACGTGGGTTCAGGCACAACGATTCCACATGCTTTTCTCACAACCTTTCCCTGCCACTAACATGAGGACGTTAGCAGCTCCTTCTACAGTCAAGCAGGATGCGGGAGGGTTGTGCCCTGTCCTTAGCTCTCACAGGGAAGCATGCCTTGAAGCCAGCTGTCAAGTAGCTGCATTCTTATGGCAGGGTGTAGGTAGCAGTATTCTGAGACAGGAGGTTCCCAGATTACCACTCTACTGCACCTGGAGATACCCTCCAGGTCTGCATTGTTAACTTGCGTCTCAGAGGCCTCTGGCAAAAGTCTCTGGTGAAGACGTGGGAAACTCACTCTGCAGGCAGTGTGGAACTGTGAGGGACTGAGGGTGAGCTCAACTCTCAGCAGTAAGATGATTTTGGACAAGGCGTTCAGCTACCTTCTCACATATGGAACTTAGTATGTAGCACCAGTCTACCCCAGGAATTACTGGGAAATCGCTGGATTGAGCTTGGAGGCACTAGTCTTGTGTGCCGGCAGATTCCAGTTACCTCTCCCAACACTTCGGTGAAGCAGCGAGCCTAGGCCTTTTGGAAGCGAAAGGTAGCGGCAGGCAGGAGGTAGGCTTACAGGCCATAAGCTCAACTCTCAGAAGTGGGTATGCATGGGAGGCAGATGTCTGCCACCCACTCGGACATGCAAGTGGGAACCTAGCTACACTCTCATGAAGAAGGACTTTGGAAATCGCTGTATTCAACTCAGATACACGTGGGTTTAGGCACAACGATTCCACATGCTTTTCTCACAACCTTTCCCTGCCACTAACATGAGGACGTTAGCAGCTCCTTCTACAGTCAAGCAGGATGCGGGAGGGTTGTGCCCTGTCCTTAGCTCTCACAGGGAAGCATGCCTTGAAGCCAGCTGTCAAGTAGCTGCATTCTTATGGCAGGGTGAAGGTAGCAGTATTCTGAGACAGGAGCTTCCCAGATTACCACTCTACTGCACCTGGAGATACCCTCCAGGTCTGCATTGTTAACTTGCGTCTCAGAAGCCTCTGGCAAACGTCTCTGGTGAAGACGTGCGAAACTCACTCTGCAGGCAGTGTGTAACTGTGAGGGACTGAGGGTGAGCTCAACTCTCAGAAGTAAGATGTTTTTGGACAAGGCGTTCAACTACCTACTCACGTATGGAACTTAGTATGTAGCACCAGTCTACCCCAGGAATTACTAGGAAATCACTTGATTGAGCTTGGAGGCACACGTCTTGTGTGCCGGGAGATTCCAGTTACCTCTCCCAACACTTGCGTCAAGCAGCGAGCCTAGGCCTTTTGGAAGCGAAAGGTAGCAGCAGGCAGGATGTGGGGTTACAGGCCATAAGCTCAACTCTCAGAAGTGTGTATGCATGGGAGGCAGATGTCTGCTACCCACTCGGACATGGGAGTTGGAACCTAGCTACACTCCTATTGAAGAAGGATGTTGGAAATCGCTGTATTCAACTCAGATACACGGGAGTTCAGGCCCAATGCTTACACATGCTTTTCCCACAACCTATCCCAGCCACTAACATAAGGAGGTTAGCAGGTACGTCTACAGTCAGGCAGGATGCGGGAGGGTTCTGCCCTGTCCTCAGCTCTCACAGGGAAGCATGCCTAGAAGCCAGCTCTCAACTAGCTGCATTCTTATGACAGTGTGAAGGTAGCAGTATTCTGAGTAAGGAGGTTCCCAGATTACCACTCTCCGGCACCTGGAGATACCGTCCAGGTCTGCATTGTTAACTTGCGTCTCAGAGGCCTCTGGCAAAAGTCTCTGGTGAAGACGTGGGAAACTCACTCTGCAGGCAGTGTGGAACTGTGAGGGACTGAGGGTGAGCTCAACTCTCAGCAGTAAGATGATTTTGGACAAGGCGTTCAGCTACCTTCTCACATATGGAACTTAGTATGTAGCACCAGTCTACCACAGGAATTACTGGGAAATCGCTGGATTGAGCTTGGAGGCACTAGTCTTGTGTGCCGGCAGATTCCAGGTACCTCTCCCAACACTTCGGTGAAGCAGCAAGCCTAGGCCTTTTGGAAGCGAAAGGTAGCGGCAGGCAGGAGGTAGGGTTACAGGCCATAAGCTCAACTCTCAGAAGTGGGTATGCATGGGAGGCAGATGTCTGCCACCCACTCGGACATGCAAGTGGGAACCTAGCTACACTCTGATGAAGAAGGACTTTGGAAATCGCTGTATTCAACTCAGATACACGTTGGTTCAGGCACAACGATTCCACATGCTTTTCTCACAACCTTTCCCTGCCACTAACATGAGGACGTTAGCAGCTCCTTCTACACTCAAGCAGGATGCGGGTGGGTTGTGCCCTGTCCTTAGCTCTCACAGGGAAGCATGCCTTGAAGCCAGCTGTCAACTAGCTGCATTCTTATGGCAGGGTGAAGGTAGCAGTATTCTGAGACAGGAGGTTCCCAGATTACCACTCTACTGCACCTGGAGATACCCTCCAGGTCTGCATTGTTAACTTGCGTCTCAGAAGCCTCTGGCAAACGTCTCTGGTGAAGACGTGCGAAACTCACTCTGCAGGCAGTGTGGAACTGTGAGGGACTGAGGGTGAGCTCAACTCTCAGAAGTAAGATGTTTTTGGACAAGGCGTTCAACTACCTACTCACGTATGGAACTTAGTATGTAGCACCAGTCTACCCCAGGAATTACTAGGAAATCGCTTGATTGAGCTTGGAGGCACTCGTTTTGTGTGCCGGGAGATTCCAGTTACCTCTCCCAACACTTGCGTCAAGCAGCGAGCCTAGGCCTTTTGGAAGCGAAAGGTAGCAGCAGGCAGGATGTGGGGATACAGGCCATAAGCTCAACTCTCAGAAGTGTGTATGCATGGGAGGCAGATGTCTGCTACCCACTCGGACATGGGAGTTGGAACCTAGCTACACTCCTATTGAAGAAGGATGTTGGAAATCGCTGTATTCAACTCAGATACACGGGAGTTCAGGCCCAATGCTTCCACATGCTTTTCCCACAACCTATCCCAGCCACTAACATAAGGAGGTTAGCAGGTACGTCTACAGTCAGGCAGGATGCGGGAGGGTTCTGCCCTGTCCTCAGCTCTCACAGGGAAGCATGCCTAGAAGCCAGCTCTCAACTAGCTGCATTCTTATGACAGTGTGAAGGTAGCAGTATTCTGAGTAAGGAGGTTCCCAGATTACCACTCTCCGGCACCTGGAGATACCGTCCAGGTCTGCATTGTTAACTTGCGTCTCAGAGGCCTCTGGCAAAAGTCTCTGGTGAAGACGTGGGAAACTCACTCTGCAGGCAGTGTGGAACTGTGAGGGACTGAGGGTGAGCTCAACTCTCAGCAGTAAGATGATTTTGGACAAGGCGTTCAGCTACCTTCTCACATATGGAACTTAGTATGTAGCACCAGTCTACCCCAGGAATTACTGGGAAATCGCTGGATTGAGCTTGGAGGCACTAGTCTTGTGTGCCGGCAGATTCCAGTTACCTCTCCCAACACTTCGGTGAAGCAGCGAGCCTAGGCCTTTTGGAAGCGAAAGGTAGCGGCAGGCAGGAGGTAGGCTTACAGGCCATAAGCTCAACTCTCAGAAGTGGGTATGCATGGGAGGCAGATGTCTGCCACCCACTCGGACATGCAAGTGGGAACCTAGCTACACTCTCATGAAGAAGGACTTTGGAAATCGCTGTATTCAACTCAGATACACGTGGGTTTAGGCACAACGATTCCACATGCTTTTCTCACAACCTTTCCCTGCCACTAACATGAGGACGTTAGCAGCTCCTTCTACAGTCAAGCAGGATGCGGGAGGGTTGTGCCCTGTCCTTAGCTCTCACAGGGAAGCATGCCTTGAAGCCAGCTGTCAAGTAGCTGCATTCTTATGGCAGGGTGAAGGTAGCAGTATTCTGAGACAGGAGGTTCCCAGATTACCACTCTACTGCACCTGGAGATACCCTCCAGGTCTGCATTGTTAACTTGCGTCTCAGAAGCCTCTGGCAAACGTCTCTGGTGAAGACGTGCGAAACTCACTCTGCAGGCAGTGTGTAACTGTGAGGGACTGAGGGTGAGCTCAACTCTCAGAAGTAAGATGTTTTTGGACAAGGCGTTCAACTACCTACTCACGTATGGAACTTAGTATGTAGCACCAGTCTACCCCAGGAATTACTAGGAAATCACTTGATTGAGCTTGGAGGCACACGTCTTGTGTGCCGGGAGATTCCAGTTACCTCTCCCAACACTTGCGTCAAGCAGCGAGCCTAGGCCTTTTGGAAGCGAAAGGTAGCAGCAGGCAGGATGTGGGGTTACAGGCCATAAGCTCAACTCTCAGAAGTGTGTATGCATGGGAGGCAGATGTCTGCTACCCACTCGGACATGGGAGTTGGAACCTAGCTACACTCCTATTGAAGAAGGATGTTGGAAATCGCTGTATTCAACTCAGATACACGGGAGTTCAGGCCCAATGCTTACACATGCTTTTCCCACAACCTATCCCAGCCACTAACATAAGGAGGTTAGCAGGTACGTCTACAGTCAGGCAGGATGCGGGAGGGTTCTGCCCTGTCCTCAGCTCTCACAGGGAAGCATGCCTAGAAGCCAGCTCTCAACTAGCTGCATTCTTATGACAGTGTGAAGGTAGCAGTATTCTGAGTAAGGAGGTTCCCAGATTACCACTCTCCGGCACCTGGAGATACCGTCCAGGTCTGCATTGTTAACTTGCGTCTCAGAAGCCTCTGGCAAACGTCTCTGGTGAAGACGTGCGAAACTCACTCTGCAGGCAGTGTGGAACTGTGAGGGACTGAGGGTGAGCTCAACTCTCAGCAGTAAGATGATTTTGGACAAGGCGTTCAGCTACCTTCTCACATATGGAACTTAGTATGTAGCACCAGTCTACCCCAGGAATTACTGTGAAATCGCTGGAATGAGCTTGGAGGCACTAGTCTTGTGTGCCGGCAGATTCCAGTTACCTCTCCCAACACTTCGGTGAAGCAGCGAGCCTAGGCCTTTTGGAAGCGAAAGGTAGCGGCAGGCAGGAGGTAGGGTTACAGGCCATAAGCTCAACTCTCAGAAGTGGGTATGCATGGGAGGCAGATGTCTGCTACCCACTCGGACATGCGAGTGGGAACCTAGCTACACTCTGATGAAGAAGGACTTTGGAAATCGCTGTATTCAACTCAGATACACGTGGGTTCAGGCACAACGATTCCACATGCTTTTCTCACAACCTTTCCCTGCCACTAACATGAGGACGTTAGCAGCTCCTTCTACAGTCAAGCAGGATGCGGGAGGGTTGTGCCCTGTCCTTAGCTCTCACAGGGAAGCATGCCTTGAAGCCAGCTGTCAAGTAGCTGCATTCTTATGGCAGGGTGTAGGTAGCAGTATTCTGAGACAGGAGGTTCCCAGATTACCACTCTACTGCACCTGGAGATACCCTCCAGGTCTGCATTGTTAACTTGCGTCTCAGAGGCCTCTGGCAAACGTCTCTGGTGAAGACGTGCGAAACTCACTCTGCAGGCAGTGTGTAACTGTGAGGGACTGAGGGTGAGCTCAACTCTCAGCAGTAAGATGATTTTGGACAAGGTGTTCAGCTACCTTCTCACATATGGAACTTAGTATGTAGCACCAGTCTACCCCAGGAATTACTAGGAAATCGCTGGATTGAGCTTGGAGGCACTCGTCTTGTGTGCCGGGAGATTCCAGTTACCTCTCCCAACACTTGCGTCAAGCAGCGAGCCTAGGCCTTTTGGAAGCGAAAGGTAGCAGCAGGCAGGATGTAGGGTTACAGGCCATAAGCTCAACTCTCAGAGGTGTGTATGCATGGGAGGCAGATGTCTGCTACCCACTCGGACATGGGAGTTGGAACCTAGCTACACTCCTATTGAAGAAGGATGTTGGAAATCGCTGTATTCAACTCAGATACACGGGAGTTCAGGCCCAATGCTTACACATGCTTTTCCCACAAGCTATCCCAGCCACTAACATAAGGAGGTTAGCAGGTACGTCTACAGTCAGGCAGGATGCGGGAGGGTTCTGCCCTGTCCTCAGCTCTCACAGGGAAGCATGCCTAGAAGCCAGCTCTCAACTAGCTGCATTCTTATGACAGTGTGAAAGTAGCAGAATTCTGAGTAATGAGGTTCCCAGATTACCACTCTACTGCACCTGGAGACACCGTCCAGGTCTGCATTGTTAACTGGCGTCTCAGAGGCCTCTGGCAAAAGTCTCTGGTGAAGACGTGGGAAACTCACTCTGCAGGCAGTGTGGAACTGTGAGGGACTGAGGGTGAGCTCAACTCTCAGCAGTAAGATGATTTTGGACAAGGCGTTCAGCTACCTTCTCACATATGGAACTTAGTATTTAGCACCAGTCTACCCCAGGAATTACTGGGAAATCGCTGGATTGAGCTTGGAGGCACTAGTCTTGTGTGCCGGCAGATTCCAGTTACCTCTCCCAACACTTCGGTGAAGCAGCGAGCCTAGGCCTTTTGGAAGCGAAAGGTAGCTGCAGGCAGGAGGTAGGGTTACAGGCCATAAGCTCAACTCTCAGAAGTGTGTATGCATGGGAGGCAGATGTCTGCTACCCACTCGGACATGCGAGTGGGAACCTAGCTACACTCTCATGAAGAAGGACTTTGGAAATCGCTGTATTCAACTCAGATACACGTGGGTTCAGGCACAACGATTCCACATGCTTTTCTCACAACCTTTCCCTGCCACTAACATGAGGAGGTTAGCAGCTCCTTCTACAGTCAAGCAGGATGCGGGAGGGTTGTGCCCTGTCCTTAGCTCTCACAGGGAAGCATGCCTTGAAGCCACGTGTCAACTAGCTGCATTCTTATGGCAGGGTGAAGGTAGCAGTATTCTGAGACAGGAGGTTCCCAGATTACCACTCTACTGCACCTGGAGATACCCTCCAGGTCTGCATTGTTAACTTGCGTCTCAGAAGCCTCTGGCAAACGTCTCTGGTGAAGACGTGCGAAACTCACTCTGCAGGCAGTGTGGAACTGTGAGGGACTGCGGGTGAGCTCAACACTCAGAAGTAAGATGTTTTTGGACAAGGCGTTCAACTACCTACTCATGTATGGAACTTAGTATGTAGCACCAGTCTACCCCAGGAATTACTAGGAAATCGCTTGATTGAGCTTGGAGGCACTCGTCTTGTGTGCCGGCAGATTCCAGGTACCTCTCCCAACACTTCGGTGAAGCAGCGAGCCTAGGCCTTTTGGAAGCGAAAGGTAGCGGCAGGCAGGAGGTAGGGTTACAGGCCATAAGCTCAACTCTCAGAAGTGGGTATGCATGGGAGGCAGATGTCTGCTACCCACTCGGACATGCGAGTGGGAACCTAGCTACACTCCTATTGAAGAAGGATGTTGGAAATCGCTGTATTCAACTCAGATACACGGGAGTTCAGGCCCAATGCTTCCACATGCTTTTCCCACAACCTATCCCAGCCACTAACATAAGGAGGTTAGCAGGTACGTCTACAGTCAGGCAGGATGCGGGAGGGTTCTGCCCTGTCCTCAGCTCTCACAGGGAAGCATGCCTAGAAGCCAGCTCTCAACTAGCTGCATTCTTATGACAGTGTGAAGGTAGCAGTATTCTGAGTAAGGAGGTTCCCAGATTACCACTCTCCGGCACCTGGAGATACCGTCCAGGTCTGCATTGTTAACTTGCGTCTCAGAGGCCTCTGGCAAAAGTCTCTGGTGAAGACGTGGGAAACTCACTCTGCAGGCAGTGTGGAACTGTGAGGGACTGAGGGTGAGCTCAACTCTCAGCAGTAAGATGATTTTGGACAAGGCGTTCAGCTACCTTCTCACATATGGAACTTAGTATGTAGCACCAGTCTACCCCAGGAATTACTGTGAAATCGCTGGAATGAGCTTGGAGGCACTAGTCTTGTGTGCCGGCAGATTCCAGTTACCTCTCCCAACACTTCGGTGAAGCAGCGAGCCTAGGCCTTTTGGAAGCGAAAGGTAGCGGCAGGCAGGAGGTAGGGTTACAGGCCATAAGCTCAACTCTCAGAAGTGGGTATGCATGGGAGGCAGATGTCTGCTACCCACTCGGACATGCGAGTGGGAACCTAGCTACACTCTGATGAAGAAGGACTTTGGAAATCGCTGTATTCAACTCAGATACACGTGGGTTCAGGCACAACGATTCCACATGCTTTTCTCACAACCTTTCCCTGCCACTAACATGAGGACGTTAGCAGCTCCTTCTACAGTCAAGCAGGATGCGGGAGGGTTGTGCCCTGTCCTTAGCTCTCACAGGGAAGCATGCCTTGAAGCCAGCTGTCAAGTAGCTGCATTCTTATGGCAGGGTGTAGGTAGCAGTATTCTGAGACAGGAGGTTCCCAGATTACCACTCTACTGCACCTGGAGATACCCTCCAGGTCTGCATTGTTAACTTGCGTCTCAGAGGCCTCTGGCAAACGTCTCTGGTGAAGACGTGCGAAACTCACTCTGCAGGCAGTGTGTAACTGTGAGGGACTGAGGGTGAGCTCAACTCTCAGCAGTAAGATGATTTTGGACAAGGTGTTCAGCTACCTTCTCACATATGGAACTTAGTATGTAGCACCAGTCTACCCCAGGAATTACTAGGAAATCGCTGGATTGAGCTTGGAGGCACTCGTCTTGTGTGCCGGGAGATTCCAGTTACCTCTCCCAACACTTGCGTCAAGCAGCGAGCCTAGGCCTTTTGGAAGCGAAAGGTAGCAGCAGGCAGGATGTAGGGTTACAGGCCATAAGCTCAACTCTCAGAGGTGTGTATGCATGGGAGGCAGATGTCTGCTACCCACTCGGACATGGGAGTTGGAACCTAGCTACACTCCTATTGAAGAAGGATGTTGGAAATCGCTGTATTCAACTCAGATACACGGGAGTTCAGGCCCAATGCTTACACATGCTTTTCCCACAAGCTATCCCAGCCACTAACATAAGGAGGTTAGCAGGTACGTCTACAGTCAGGCAGGATGCGGGAGGGTTCTGCCCTGTCCTCAGCTCTCACAGGGAAGCATGCCTAGAAGCCAGCTCTCAACTAGCTGCATTCTTATGACAGTGTGAAAGTAGCAGAATTCTGAGTAATGAGGTTCCCAGATTACCACTCTACTGCACCTGGAGACACCGTCCAGGTCTGCATTGTTAACTGGCGTCTCAGAGGCCTCTGGCAAAAGTCTCTGGTGAAGACGTGGGAAACTCACTCTGCAGGCAGTGTGGAACTGTGAGGGACTGAGGGTGAGCTCAACTCTCAGCAGTAAGATGATTTTGGACAAGGCGTTCAGCTACCTTCTCACATATGGAACTTAGTATTTAGCACCAGTCTACCCCAGGAATTACTGGGAAATCGCTGGATTGAGCTTGGAGGCACTAGTCTTGTGTGCCGGCAGATTCCAGTTACCTCTCCCAACACTTCGGTGAAGCAGCGAGCCTAGGCCTTTTGGAAGCGAAAGGTAGCTGCAGGCAGGAGGTAGGGTTACAGGCCATAAGCTCAACTCTCAGAAGTGTGTATGCATGGGAGGCAGATGTCTGCTACCCACTCGGACATGCGAGTGGGAACCTAGCTACACTCTCATGAAGAAGGACTTTGGAAATCGCTGTATTCAACTCAGATACACGTGGGTTCAGGCACAACGATTCCACATGCTTTTCTCACAACCTTTCCCTGCCACTAACATGAGGAGGTTAGCAGCTCCTTCTACAGTCAAGCAGGATGCGGGAGGGTTGTGCCCTGTCCTTAGCTCTCACAGGGAAGCATGCCTTGAAGCCACGTGTCAACTAGCTGCATTCTTATGGCAGGGTGAAGGTAGCAGTATTCTGAGACAGGAGGTTCCCAGATTACCACTCTACTGCACCTGGAGATACCCTCCAGGTCTGCATTGTTAACTTGCGTCTCAGAAGCCTCTGGCAAACGTCTCTGGTGAAGACGTGCGAAACTCACTCTGCAGGCAGTGTGGAACTGTGAGGGACTGCGGGTGAGCTCAACACTCAGAAGTAAGATGTTTTTGGACAAGGCGTTCAACTACCTACTCATGTATGGAACTTAGTATGTAGCACCAGTCTACCCCAGGAATTACTAGGAAATCGCTTGATTGAGCTTGGAGGCACTCGTCTTGTGTGCCGGCAGATTCCAGGTACCTCTCCCAACACTTCGGTGAAGCAGCGAGCCTAGGCCTTTTGGAAGCGAAAGGTAGCGGCAGGCAGGAGGTAGGGTTACAGGCCATAAGCTCAACTCTCAGAAGTGGGTATGCATGGGAGGCAGATGTCTGCTACCCACTCGGACATGCGAGTGGGAACCTAGCTACACTCCTATTGAAGAAGGATGTTGGAAATCGCTGTATTCAACTCAGATACACGGGAGTTCAGGCCCAATGCTTCCACATGCTTTTCCCACAACCTATCCCAGCCACTAACATAAGGAGGTTAGCAGGTACGTCTACAGTCAGGCAGGATGCGGGAGGGTTCTGCCCTGTCCTCAGCTCTCACAGGGAAGCATGCCTAGAAGCCAGCTCTCAACTAGCTGCATTCTTATGACAGTGTGAAGGTAGCAGTATTCTGAGTAAGGAGGTTCCCAGATTACCACTCTCCGGCACCTGGAGATACCGTCCAGGTCTGCATTGTTAACTTGCGTCTCAGAGGCCTCTGGCAAAAGTCTCTGGTGAAGACGTGGGAAACTCACTCTGCAGGCAGTGTGGAACTGTGAGGGACTGAGGGTGAGCTCAACTCTCAGCAGTAAGATGATTTTGGACAAGGCGTTCAGCTACCTTCTCACATATGGAACTTAGTATGTAGCACCAGTCTACCCCAGGAATTACTGGGAAATCGCTGGATTGAGCTTGGAGGCACTAGTCTTGTGTGCCGGCAGATTCCAGTTACCTCTCCCAACACTTCGGTGAAGCAGCGAGCCTAGGCCTTTTGGAAGCGAAAGGTAGCGGCAGGCAGGAGGTAGGCTTACAGGCCATAAGCTCAACTCTCAGAAGTGGGTATGCATGGGAGGCAGATGTCTGCCACCCACTCGGACATGCAAGTGGGAACCTAGCTACACTCTCATGAAGAAGGACTTTGGAAATCGCTGTATTCAACTCAGATACACGTGGGTTTAGGCACAACGATTCCACATGCTTTTCTCACAACCTTTCCCTGCCACTAACATGAGGACGTTAGCAGCTCCTTCTACAGTCAAGCAGGATGCGGGAGGGTTGTGCCCTGTCCTTAGCTCTCACAGGGAAGCATGCCTTGAAGCCAGCTGTCAAGTAGCTGCATTCTTATGGCAGGGTGAAGGTAGCAGTATTCTGAGACAGGAGGTTCCCAGATTACCACTCTACTGCACCTGGAGATACCCTCCAGGTCTGCATTGTTAACTTGCGTCTCAGAAGCCTCTGGCAAACGTCTCTGGTGAAGACGTGCGAAACTCACTCTGCAGGCAGTGTGTAACTGTGAGGGACTGAGGGTGAGCTCAACTCTCAGAAGTAAGATGTTTTTGGACAAGGCGTTCAACTACCTACTCACGTATGGAACTTAGTATGTAGCACCAGTCTACCCCAGGAATTACTAGGAAATCACTTGATTGAGCTTGGAGGCACACGTCTTGTGTGCCGGGAGATTCCAGTTACCTCTCCCAACACTTGCGTCAAGCAGCGAGCCTAGGCCTTTTGGAAGCGAAAGGTAGCAGCAGGCAGGATGTGGGGTTACAGGCCATAAGCTCAACTCTCAGAAGTGTGTATGCATGGGAGGCAGATGTCTGCTTCCCACTCGGACATGGGAGTTGGAACCTAGCTACACTCCTATTGAAGAAGGATGTTGGAAATCGCTGTATTCAACTCAGATACACGGGAGTTCAGGCCCAATGCTTACACATGCTTTTCCCACAACCTATCCCAGCCACTAACATAAGGAGGTTAGCAGGTACGTCTACAGTCAGGCAGGATGCGGGAGGGTTCTGCCCTGTCCTCAGCTCTCACAGGGAAGCATGCCTAGAAGCCAGCTCTCAACTAGCTGCATTCTTATGACAGTGTGAAGGTAGCAGTATTCTGAGTAAGGAGGTTCCCAGATTACCACTCTCCGGCACCTGGAGATACCGTCCAGGTCTGCATTGTTAACTTGCGTATCAGAGGCCTCTGGCAAAAGTCTCTGGTGAAGACGTGGGAAACTCACTCTGCAGGCAGTGTGGAACTGTGAGGGACTGAGGGTGAGCTCAACTCTCAGCAGTAAGATGATTTTGGACAAGGCGTTCAGCTACCTTCTCACATATGGAACTTAGTATGTAGCACCAGTCTACCCCAGGAATTACTGGGAAATCGCTGGATTGAGCTTGGAGCCACTAGTCTTGTGTGCCGGCAGATTCCAGTTACCTCTCCCAACACTTCGGTGAAGCAGCGAGCCTAGGCCTTTTGGAAGCGAAAGGTAGCGGCAGGCAGGAGGTAGGGTTACAGGCCATAAGCTCAACTCTCAGAAGTGGGTATGCATGGGAGGCAGATGTCTGCCACCCACTCGGACATGCGAGTGGGAACCTAGCTACACTCTGATGAAGAAGGACTTTGGAAATCGCTGTATTCAACTCAGATACACGTGGGTTCAGGCACAACGATTCCACATGCTTTTCTCACAACCTTTCCCTGCCACTAACATGAGGACGTTAGCAGCTCCTTCTACAGTCAAGCAGGATGCGGGAGGGTTGTGCCCTGTCCTTAGCTCTCACAGGGAAGCATGCCTTGAAGCCAGCTGTCAAGTAGCTGCATTCTTATGGCAGGGTGAAGGTAGCAGTATTCTGAGACAGGAGGTTCCCAGATTACCACTCTACTGCACCTGGAGATACCCTCCAGGTCTGCATTGTTAACTTGCGTCTCAGAGGCCTCTGGCAAACGTCTCTGGTGAAGACGTGCGAAACTCACTCTGCAGGCAGTGTGTAACTGTGAGGGACTGAGGGTGAGCTCAACTCTCAGCAGTAAGATGATTTTGGACAAGGTGTTCAGCTACCTTCTCACATATGGAACTTAGTATGTAGCACCAGTCTACCCCAGGAATTACTAGGAAATCGCTGGATTGAGCTTGGAGGCACTCGTCTTGTGTGCCGGGAGATTCCAGTTACCTCTCCCAACACTTGCGTCAAGCAGCGAGCCTAGGCCTTTTGGAAGCGAAAGGTAGCAGCAGGCAGGATGTAGGGTTACAGGCCATAAGCTCAACTCTCAGAGGTGTGTATGCATGGGAGGCAGATGTCTGCTACCCACTCGGACATGGGAGTTGGAACCTAGCTACACTCCTATTGAAGAAGGATGTTGGAAATCGCTGTATTCAACTCAGATACACGGGAGTTCAGGCCCAATGCTTACACATGCTTTTCCCACAACCTATCCCAGCCACTAACATAAGGAGGTTAGCAGGTACGTCTACAGTCAGGCAGGATGCGGGAGGGTTCTGCCCTGTCCTCAGCTCTCACAGGGAAGCATGCCTAGAAGCCAGCTCTCAACTAGCTGCATTCTTATGACAGTGTGAAAGTATCAGAATTCTGAGTAATGAGGTTCCCAGATTACCACTCTACTGCACCTGGAGACACCGTCCAGGTCTGCATTGTTAACTGGCGTCTCAGAGGCCTCTGGCAAAAGTCTCTGGTGAAGACGTGGGAAACTCACTCTGCAGGCAGTGTGGAACTGTGAGGGACTGAGGGTGAGCTCAACTCTCAGCAGTAAGATGATTTTGGACAAGGCGTTCAGCTACCTTCTCACATATGGAACTTAGTATGTAGCACCAGTCTACCCCAGGAATTACTGGGAAATCGCTGGATTGAGCTTGGAGGCACTAGTCTTGTGTGCCGGCAGATTCCAGTTACCTCTCCCAACACTTCGGTGAAGCAGCGAGCCTAGGCCTTTTGGAAGCGAAAGGTAGCTGCAGGCAGGAGGTAGGGTTACAGGCCATAAGCTCAACTCTCAGAAGTGTGTATGCATGGGAGGCAGATGTCTGCTACCCACTCGGACATGCGAGTGGGAACCTAGCTACACTCTCATGAAGAAGGACTTTGGAAATCGCTGTATTCAACTCAGATACACGTGGGTTCAGGCACAACGATTCCACATGCTTTTCTCACAACCTTTCCCTGCCACTAACATGAGGAGGTTAGCAGCTCCTTCTACAGTCAAGCAGGATGCGGGAGGGTTGTGCCCTGTCCTTAGCTCTCACAGGGAAGCATGCCTTGAAGCCAGCTGTCAAGTAGCTGCATTCTTATGGCAGGGTGAAGGTAGCAGTATTCTGAGACAGGAGGTTCCCAGATTACCACTCTACTGCACCTGGAGATACCCTCCAGGTCTGCATTGTTAACTTGCGTCTCAGAAGCCTCTGGCAAACGTCTCTGGTGAAGACGTGCGAAACTCACTCTGCAGGCAGTGTGGAACTGTGAGGGACTGCGGGTGAGCTCAACACTCAGAAGTAAGATGTTTTTGGACAAGGCGTTCAACTACCTACTCACGTATGGAACTTAGTATGTAGCACCAGTCTACCCCAGGAATTACTAGGAAATCACTTGATTGAGCTTGGAGGCACTCGTCTTGTGTGCCGGGAGATTCCAGTAACCTCTCCCAAAACTTGCGTCAAGCAGCGAGCCTAGGCCTTTTTGAAGCGAAAGGTAGCAGCAGGCAGGATGTGGGGTTACAGGCCATAAGCTCAACTCTCAGAAGTGTGTATGCATGGGAGGCAGATGTCTGCTACCCACTCGGACATGGGAGTTGGAACCTAGCTACACTGCTATTGAAGAAGGATGTTGGAAATCGCTGTATTCAACTCAGATACACGGGAGTTCAGGCCCAATGCTTACACATGCTTTTCCCACAAGCTATCCCAGCCACTAACATAAGGAGGTTAGCAGGTACGTCTACAGTCAGGCAGGATGCGGGAGGGTTCTGCCCTGTCCTCAGCTCTCACAGGGAAGCATGCCTAGAAGCCAGCTCTCAACTAGCTGCATTCTTATGACAGTGTGAAAGTAGCAGAATTCTGAGTAATGAGGTTCCCAGATTACCACTCTACTGCACCTGGAGACACCGTCCAGGTCTGCATTGTTAACTGGCGTCTCAGAGGCCTCTGGCAAAAGTCTCTGGTGAAGACGTGGGAAACTCACTCTGCAGGCAGTGTGGAACTGTGAGGGACTGAGGGTGAGCTCAACTCTCAGCAGTAAGATGATTTTGGACAAGGCGTTCAGCTACCTTCTCACATATGGAACTTAGTATTTAGCACCAGTCTACCCCAGGAATTACTGGGAAATCGCTGGATTGAGCTTGGAGGCACTAGTCTTGTGTGCCGGCAGATTCCAGTTACCTCTCCCAACACTTCGGTGAAGCAGCGAGCCTAGGCCTTTTGGAAGCGAAAGGTAGCTGCAGGCAGGAGGTAGGGTTACAGGCCATAAGCTCAAATCTCAGAAGTGTGTATGCATGGGAGGCAGATGTCTGCTACCCACTCGGACATGCGAGTGGGAACCTAGCTACACTCTCATGAAGAAGGACTTTGGAAATCGCTGTATTCAACTCAGATACACGTGGGTTCAGGCACAACGATTCCACATGCTTTTCTCACAACCTTTCCCTGCCACTAACATGAAGAGGTTAGCAGCTCCTTCTACAGTCAAGCAGGATGCGGGAGGGTTGTGCCCTGTCCTTAGCTCTCACAGGGAAGCATGCCTTGAAGCCACCTGTCAACTAGCTGCATTCTTATGGCAGGGTGTAGGTAGCAGTATTCTGAGACAGGAGGTTCCCAGATTACCACTCTACTGCACCTGGAGATACCCTCCAGGTCTGCATTGTTAACTTGCGTCTCAGAAGCCTCTGGCAAACGTCTCTGGTGAAGACGTGCGAAACTCACTCTGCAGGCAGTGTGGAACTGTGAGGGACTGCGGGTGAGCTCAACACTCAGAAGTAAGATGTTTTTGGACAAGGCGTTCAACTACCTACTCACGTATGGAACTTAGTATGTAGCACCAGTCTACCCCAGGAATTACTAGGAAATCACTTGATTGAGCTTGGAGGCACTCGTCTTGTGTGCCGGGAGATTCCAGTTACCTCTCCCAAAACTTGCGTCAAGCAGCGAGCCTAGGCCTTTTTGAAGCGAAAGGTAGCAGCAGGCAGGATGTGGGGTTACAGGCCATAAGCTCAACTCTCAGAAGTGTGTATGCATGGGAGGCAGATGTCTGCTACCCACTCGGACATGGGAGTTGGAACCTAGCTACACTCCTATTGAAGAAGGATGTTGGAAATCGCTGTATTCAACTCAGATACACGGGAGTTCAGGCCCAATGCTTCCACATGCTTTTCCCACAACCTATCCCAGCCACTAACATAAGGAGGTTAGCAGGTACGTCTACAGTCAGGCAGGATGCGGGAGGGTTCTGCCCTGTCCTCAGCTCTCACAGGGAAGCATGCCTAGAAGCCAGCTCTCAACTAGCTGCATTCTTATGACAGTGTGAAAGTAGCAGTATTCTGAGTAATGAGGTTCCCAGATTACCACTCTACTGCACCTGGAGACACCGTCCAGGTCTGCATTGTTAACTGGCGTCTCAGAGGCCTCTGGCAAAAGTCTCTGGTGAAGACGTGGGAAACTCACTCTGCAGGCAGTGTGGAACTGTGAGGGAATGAGGGTGAGCTCAACTCTCAGCAGAAAGATGATTTAGGACAAGGCGTTCAGCTACCTTCTCACATATGGAACTTAGTATGTAGCACCAGTCTACCCCAGGAATTACTGGGAAATCGCTGGATTGAGCTTGGAGGCACTAGTCTTGTGTGCCGGCAGATTCCAGTTACCTCTCCCAACACTTCGGTGAAGCAGCGAGCCTAGGCCTTTTGGAAGCGAAAGGTAGCTGCAGGCAGGAGGTAGGGTTACAGGCCATAAGCTCAACTCTCAGAAGTGTGTATGCATGGGAGGCAGATGTCTGCTACCCACTCGGACATGCGAGTGGGAACCTAGCTACACTCTCATGAAGAAGGACTTTGGAAATCGCTGTATTCAACTCAGATACACGTGGGTTCAGGCACAACGATTCCACATGCTTTTCTCACAACCTTTCCCTGCCACTAACATGAGGAGGTTAGCAGCTCCTTCTACAGTCAAGCAGGATGCGGGAGGGTTGTGCCCTGTCCTTAGCTCTCACAGGGAAGCATGCCTTGAAGCCACCTGTCAACTAGCTGCATTCTTATGGCAGGGTGAAGGTAGCAGTATTCTGAGACAGGAGGTTCCCAGATTACCACTCTACTGCACCTGGAGATACCCTCCAGGTCTGCATTGTTAACTTGCGTCTCAGAAGCCTCTGGCAAACGTCTCTGGTGAAGACGTGCGAAACTCACTCTGCAGGCAGTGTGGAACTGTGAGGGACTGCGGGTGAGCTCAACACTCAGAAGTAAGATGTTTTTGGACAAGGCGTTCAACTACCTACTCACGTATGGAACTTAGTATGTAGCACCAGTCTACCCCAGGAATTACTAGGAAATCACTTGATTGAGCTTGGAGGCACTCGTCTTGTGTGCCGGGAGATTCCAGTAACCTCTCCCAAAACTTGCGTCAAGCAGCGAGCCTAGGCCTTTTTGAAGCGAAAGGTAGCAGCAGGCAGGATGTGGGGTTACAGGCCATAAGCTCAACTCTCAGAAGTGTGTATGCATGGGAGGCAGATGTCTGCTACCCACTCGGACATGGGAGTTGGAACCTAGCTACACTCCTATTGAAGAAGGATGTTGGAAATCGCTGTATTCAACTCAGATACACGGGAGTTCAGGCCCAATGCTTACACATGCTTTTCCCACAAGCTATCCCAGCCACTAACATAAGGAGGTTAGCAGGTACGTCTACAGTCAGGCAGGATGCGGGAGGGTTCTGCCCTGTCCTCAGCTCTCACAGGGAAGCATGCCTAGAAGCCAGCTCTCAACTAGCTGCATTCTTATGACAGTGTGAAAGTAGCAGAATTCTGAGTAATGAGGTTCCCAGATTACCACTCTACTGCACCTGGAGACACCGTCCAGGTCTGCATTGTTAACTGGCGTCTCAGAGGCCTCTGGCAAAAGTCTCTGGTGAAGACGTGGGAAACTCACTCTGCAGGCAGTGTGGAACTGTGAGGGACTGAGGGTGAGCTCAACTCTCAGCAGTAAGATGATTTTGGACAAGGCGTTCAGCTACCTTCTCACATATGGAACTTAGTATTTAGCACCAGTCTACCCCAGGAATTACTGGGAAATCGCTGGATTGAGCTTGGAGGCACTAGTCTTGTGTGCCGGCAGATTCCAGTTACCTCTCCCAACACTTCGGTGAAGCAGCGAGCCTAGGCCTTTTGGAAGCGAAAGGTAGCTGCAGGCAGGAGGTAGGGTTACAGGCCATAAGCTCAAATCTCAGAAGTGTGTATGCATGGGAGGCAGATGTCTGCTACCCACTCGGACATGCGAGTGGGAACCTAGCTACACTCTCATGAAGAAGGACTTTGGAAATCGCTGTATTCAACTCAGATACACGTGGGTTCAGGCACAACGATTCCACATGCTTTTCTCACAACCTTTCCCTGCCACTAACATGAAGAGGTTAGCAGCTCCTTCTACAGTCAAGCAGGATGCGGGAGGGTTGTGCCCTGTCCTTAGCTCTCACAGGGAAGCATGCCTTGAAGCCACCTGTCAACTAGCTGCATTCTTATGGCAGGGTGTAGGTAGCAGTATTCTGAGACAGGAGGTTCCCAGATTACCACTCTACTGCACCTGGAGATACCCTCCAGGTCTGCATTGTTAACTTGCGTCTCAGAAGCCTCTGGCAAACGTCTCTGGTGAAGACGTGCGAAACTCACTCTGCAGGCAGTGTGGAACTGTGAGGGACTGCGGGTGAGCTCAACACTCAGAAGTAAGATGTTTTTGGACAAGGCGTTCAACTACCTACTCACGTATGGAACTTAGTATGTAGCACCAGTCTACCCCAGGAATTACTAGGAAATCACTTGATTGAGCTTGGAGGCACTCGTCTTGTGTGCCGGGAGATTCCAGTTACCTCTCCCAAAACTTGCGTCAAGCAGCGAGCCTAGGCCTTTTTGAAGCGAAAGGTAGCAGCAGGCAGGATGTGGGGTTACAGGCCATAAGCTCAACTCTCAGAAGTGTGTATGCATGGGAGGCAGATGTCTGCTACCCACTCGGACATGGGAGTTGGAACCTAGCTACACTCCTATTGAAGAAGGATGTTGGAAATCGCTGTATTCAACTCAGATACACGGGAGTTCAGGCCCAATGCTTCCACATGCTTTTCCCACAACCTATCCCAGCCACTAACATAAGGAGGTTAGCAGGTACGTCTACAGTCAGGCAGGATGCGGGAGGGTTCTGCCCTGTCCTCAGCTCTCACAGGGAAGCATGCCTAGAAGCCAGCTCTCAACTAGCTGCATTCTTATGACAGTGTGAAAGTAGCAGTATTCTGAGTAATGAGGTTCCCAGATTACCACTCTACTGCACCTGGAGATACCGTCCAGGTCTGCATTGTTAACTGGCGTCTCAGAGGCCTCTGGCAAAAGTCTCTGGTGAAGACGTGGGAAACTCACTCTGCAGGCAGTGTGGAACTGTGAGGGAATGAGGGTGAGCTCAACTCTCAGCAGAAAGATGATTTAGGACAAGGCGTTCAGCTACCTTCTCATATATGGAACTTAGTATGTAGCACCAGTCTACCACAGGAATTACTGGGAAATCGCTGGATTGAGCTTGGAGGCACTAGTCTTGTGTGCCGGCAGATTCCAGTTACCTCTCCCAACACTTCGGTGAAGCAGCGAGCCTAGGCCTTTTGGAAGCGAAAGGTAGCTGCAGGCAGGAGGTAGGGTTACAGGCCATAAGCTCAACTCTCAGAAGTGTGTATGCATGGGAGGCAGATGTCTGCTACCCACTCGGACATGCGAGTGGGAACCTAGCTACACTCTCATGAAGAAGGACTTTGGAAATCGCTGTATTCAACTCAGATACACGTGGGTTCAGGCACAACGATTCCACATGCTTTTCTCACAACCTTTCCCTGCCACTAACATGAGGACGTTAGCAGCTCCTTCTACAGTCAAGCAGGATGCGGGAGGGTTGTGCCCTGTCCTTAGCTCTCACAGGGAAGCATGCCTTGAAGCCAGCTGTCAACTAGCTGCATTCTTAGGGCAGGGTGAAGGTAGCAGTATTCTGAGACAGGAGGTTCCCAGATTACCACTCTACTGCACCTGGAGATACCCTCCAGGTCTGCATTGTTAACTTGCATCTCAGAAGCCTCTGGCAAACGTCTCTGGTGAAGACGTGCGAAACTCACTCTGCAGGCAGTGTGGAACTGTGAGGGACTGAGGGTGAGCTCAACTCTCAGAAGTAAGATGTTTTTGGACAAGGCGTTCAACTACCTACTCACGTATGGAACTTAGTATGTAGCACCAGTCTACCCCAGGAATTACTAGGAAATCGCTTGATTGAGCTTGGAGGCACTCGTTTTGTGTGCCGGGAGATTCCAGTTACCTCTCCCAACACTTGCGTCAAGCAGCGAGCCTAGGCCTTTTGGAAGCGAAAGGTAGCAGCAGGCAGGATGTGGGGTTACAGGCCATAAGCTCAACTCTCAGAAGTGTGTATGCATGGGAGGCAGATGTCTGCTACCCACTCGGACATGGGAGTTGGAACCTAGCTACACTCCTATTGAAGAAGGATGTTGGAAATCGCTGTATTCAACTCAGATACACGGGAGTTCAGGCCCAATGCTTACACATGCTTTTCCCACAACCTATCCCAGCCACTAACATAAGGAGGTTAGCAGGTACGTCTACAGTCAGGCAGGATGCGGGAGGGTTCTGCCCTGTCCTCAGCTCTCACAGGGAAGCATGCCTAGAAGCCAGCTCTCAACTAGCTGCATTCTTATGACAGTGTGAAGGTAGCAGTATTCTGAGTAAGGAGGTTCCCAGATTACCACTCTCCGGCACCTGGAGATACCGTCCAGGTCTGCATTGTTAACTTGCGTCTCAGAGGCCTCTGGCAAAAGTCTCTGGTGAAGACGTGGGAAACTCACTCTGCAGGCAGTGTGGAACTGTGAGGGACTGAGGGTGAGCTCAACTCTCAGCAGTAAGATGATTTTGGACAAGGCGTTCAGCTACCTTCTCACATATGGAACTTAGTATGTAGCACCAGTCTACCCCAGGAATTACTGGGAAATCGCTGGATTGAGCTTGGAGGCACTAGTCTTGTGTGCCGGCAGATTCCAGTTACCTCTCCCAACACTTCGGTGAAGCAGCGAGCCTAGGCCTTTTGGAAGCGAAAGGTAGCGGCAGGCAGGAGGTAGGCTTACAGGCCATAAGCTCAACTCTCAGAAGTGGGTATGCATGGGAGGCAGATGTCTGCCACCCACTCGGACATGCAAGTGGGAACCTAGCTACACTCTCATGAAGAAGGACTTTGGAAATCGCTGTATTCAACTCAGATACACGTGGGTTTAGGCACAACGATTCCACATGCTTTTCTCACAACCTTTCCCTGCCACTAACATGAGGACGTTAGCAGCTCCTTCTACAGTCAAGCAGGATGCGGGAGGGTTGTGCCCTGTCCTTAGCTCTCACAGGGAAGCATGCCTTGAAGCCAGCTGTCAAGTAGCTGCATTCTTATGGCAGGGTGAAGGTAGCAGTATTCTGAGACAGGAGGTTCCCAGATTACCACTCTACTGCACCTGGAGATACCCTCCAGGTCTGCATTGTTAACTTGCGTCTCAGAAGCCTCTGGCAAACGTCTCTGGTGAAGACGTGCGAAACTCACTCTGCAGGCAGTGTGTAACTGTGAGGGACTGAGGGTGAGCTCAACTCTCAGAAGTAAGATGTTTTTGGACAAGGCGTTCAACTACCTACTCACGTATGGAACTTAGTATGTAGCACCAGTCTACCCCAGGAATTACTAGGAAATCACTTGATTGAGCTTGGAGGCACACGTCTTGTGTGCCGGGAGATTCCAGTTACCTCTCCCAACACTTGCGTCAAGCAGCGAGCCTAGGCCTTTTGGAAGCGAAAGGTAGCAGCAGGCAGGATGTGGGGTTACAGGCCATAAGCTCAACTCTCAGAAGTGTGTATGCATGGGAGGCAGATGTCTGCTACCCACTCGGACATGGGAGTTGGAACCTAGCTACACTCCTATTGAAGAAGGATGTTGGAAATCGCTGTATTCAACTCAGATACACGGGAGTTCAGGCCCAATGCTTACACATGCTTTTCCCACAACCTATCCCAGCCACTAACATAAGGAGGTTAGCAGGTACGTCTACAGTCAGGCAGGATGCGGGAGGGTTCTGCCCTGTCCTCAGCTCTCACAGGGAAGCATGCCTAGAAGCCAGCTCTCAACTAGCTGCATTCTTATGACAGTGTGAAGGTAGCAGTATTCTGAGTAAGGAGGTTCCCAGATTACCACTCTCCGGCACCTGGAGATACCGTCCAGGTCTGCATTGTTAACTTGCGTATCAGAGGCCTCTGGCAAAAGTCTCTGGTGAAGACGTGGGAAACTCACTCTGCAGGCAGTGTGGAACTGTGAGGGACTGAGGGTGAGCTCAACTCTCAGCAGTAAGATGATTTTGGACAAGGCGTTCATCTACCTTCTCACATATGGAACTTAGTATGTAGCACCAGTCTACCCCAGGAATTACTGGGAAATCGCTGGATTGAGCTTGGAGGCACTAGTCTTGTGTGCCGGCAGATTCCAGGTACCTCTCCCAACACTTCGGTGAAGCAGCAAGCCTAGGCCTTTTGGAAGCGAAAGGTAGCGGCAGGCAGGAGGTAGGGTTACAGGCCATAAGCTCAACTCTCAGAAGTGGGTATGCATGGGAGGCAGATGTCTGCTACCCACTCGGACATGCAAGTGGGAACCTAGCTACACTCTGATGAAGAAGGACTTTGGAAATCGCTGTATTCAACTCATATACACGTTGGTTCAGGCACAACGATTCCACATGCTTTTCTCACAACCTTTCCCTGCCACTAACATGAGGACGTTAGCAGCTCCTTCTACACTCAAGCAGGATGCGGGTGGGTTGTGCCCTGTCCTTAGCTCTCACAGGGAAGCATGCCTTGAAGCCAGCTGTCAACTAGCTGCATTCTTATGGCAGGGTGAAGGTAGCAGTATTCTGAGACAGGAGGTTCCCAGATTACCACTCTACTGCACCTGGAGATACCCTCCAGGTCTGCATTGTTAACTTGCGTCTCAGAAGCCTCTGGCAAACGTCTCTGGTGAAGACGTGCGAAACTCACTCTGCAGGCAGTGTGGAACTGTGAGGGACTGAGGGTGAGCTCAACTCTCAGAAGTAAGATGTTTTTGGACAAGGCGTTCAACTACCTACTCACGTATGGAACTTAGTATGTAGCACCAGTCTACCCCAGGAATTACTAGGAAATCGCTTGATTGAGCTTGGAGGCACTCGTTTTGTGTGCCGGGAGATTCCAGTTACCTCTCCCAACACTTGCGTCAAGCAGCGAGCCTAGGCCTTTTGGAAGCGAAAGGTAGCAGCAGGCAGGATGTGGGGATACAGGCCATAAGCTCAACTCTCAGAAGTGTGTATGCATGGGAGGCAGATGTCTGCTACCCACTCGGACATGGGAGTTGGAACCTAGCTACACTCCTATTGAAGAAGGATGTTGGAAATCGCTGTATTCAACTCAGATACACGGGAGTTCAGGCCCAATGCTTCCACATGCTTTTCCCACAACCTATCCCAGCCACTAACATAAGGAGGTTAGCAGGTACGTCTACAGTCAGGCAGGATGCGGGAGGGTTCTGCCCTGTCCTCAGCTCTCACAGGGAAGCATGCCTAGAAGCCAGCTCTCAACTAGCTGCATTCTTATGACAGTGTGAAGGTAGCAGTATTCTGAGTAAGGAGGTTCCCAGATTACCACTCTCCGGCACCTGGAGATACCGTCCAGGTCTGCATTGTTAACTTGCGTATCAGAGGCCTCTGGCAAAAGTCTCTGGTGAAGACGTGGGAAACTCACTCTGCAGGCAGTGTGGAACTGTGAGGGACTGAGGGTGAGCTCAACTCTCAGCAGTAAGATGATTTTGGACAAGGCGTTCAGCTACCTTCTCACATATGGAACTTAGTATGTAGCACCAGTCTACCACAGGAATTACTGGGAAATCGCTGGATTGAGCTTGGAGGCACTAGTCTTGTGTGCCGGCAGATTCCAGGTACCTCTCCCAACACTTCGGTGAAGCAGCAAGCCTAGGCCTTTTGGAAGCGAAAGGTAGCGGCAGGCAGGAGGTAGGGTTACAGGCCATAAGCTCAACTCTCAGAAGTGGGTATGCATGGGAGGCAGATGTCTGCTACCCACTCGGACATGCAAGTGGGAACCTAGCTACACTCTGATGAAGAAGGACTTTGGAAATCGCTGTATTCAACTCAGATACACGTTGGTTCAGGCACAACGATTCCACATGCTTTTCTCACAACCTTTCCCTGCCACTAACATGAGGACGTTAGCAGCTCCTTCTACACTCAAGCAGGATGCGGGTGGGTTGTGCCCTGTCCTTAGCTCTCACAGGGAAGCATGCCTTGAAGCCAGCTGTCAACTAGCTGCATTCTTATGGCAGGGTGAAGGTAGCAGTATTCTGAGACAGGAGGTTCCCAGATTACCACTCTACTGCACCTGGAGATACCCTCCAGGTCTGCATTGTTAACTTGCGTCTCAGAAGCCTCTGGCAAACGTCTCTGGTGAAGACGTGCGAAACTCACTCTGCAGGCAGTGTGGAACTGTGAGGGACTGAGGGTGAGCTCAACTCTCAGAAGTAAGATGTTTTTGGACAAGGCGTTCAACTACCTACTCACGTATGGAACTTAGTATGTAGCACCAGTCTACCCCAGGAATTACTAGGAAATCGCTTGATTGAGCTTGGAGGCACTCGTTTTGTGTGCCGGGAGATTCCAGTTACCTCTCCCAACACTTGCGTCAAGCAGCGAGCCTAGGCCTTTTGGAAGCGAAAGGTAGCAGCAGGCAGGATGTGGGGATACAGGCCATAAGCTCAACTCTCAGAAGTGTGTATGCATGGGAGGCAGATGTCTGCTACCCACTCGGACATGGGAGTTGGAACCTAGCTACACTCCTATTGAAGAAGGATGTTGGAAATCGCTGTATTCAACTCAGATACACGGGAGTTCAGGCCCAATGCTTCCACATGCTTTTCCCACAACCTATCCCAGCCACTAACATAAGGAGGTTAGCAGGTACGTCTACAGTCAGGCAGGATGCGGGAGGGTTCTGCCCTGTCCTCAGCTCTCACAGGGAAGCATGCCTAGAAGCCAGCTCTCAACTAGCTGCATTCTTATGACAGTGTGAAGGTAGCAGTATTCTGAGTAAGGAGGTTCCCAGATTACCACTCTCCGGCACCTGGAGATACCGTCCAGGTCTGCATTGTTAACTTGCGTATCAGAGGCCTCTGGCAAAAGTCTCTGGTGAAGACGTGGGAAACTCACTCTGCAGGCAGTGTGGAACTGTGAGGGACTGAGGGTGAGCTCAACTCTCAGCAGTAAGATGATTTTGGACAAGGCGTTCAGCTACCTTCTCACATATGGAACTTAGTATGTAGCACCAGTCTACCCCAGGAATTACTGGGAAATCGCTGGATTGAGCTTGGAGGCACTAGTCTTGTGTGCCGGCAGATTCCAGTTACCTCTCCCAACACTTCGGTGAAGCAGCGAGCCTAGGCCTTTTGGAAGCGAAAGGTAGCGGCAGGCAGGAGGTAGGCTTACAGGCCATAAGCTCAACTCTCAGAAGTGGGTATGCATGGGAGGCAGATGTCTGCCACCCACTCGGACATGCAAGTGGGAACCTAGCTACACTCTCATGAAGAAGGACTTTGGAAATCGCTGTATTCAACTCAGATACACGTGGGTTTAGGCACAACGATTCCACATGCTTTTCTCACAACCTTTCCCTGCCACTAACATGAGGACGTTAGCAGCTCCTTCTACAGTCAAGCAGGATGCGGGAGGGTTGTGCCCTGTCCTTAGCTCTCACAGGGAAGCATGCCTTGAAGCCAGCTGTCAAGTAGCTGCATTCTTATGGCAGGGTGAAGGTAGCAGTATTCTGAGACAGGAGGTTCCCAGATTACCACTCTACTGCACCTGGAGATACCCTCCAGGTCTGCATTGTTAACTTGCGTCTCAGAAGCCTCTGGCAAACGTCTCTGGTGAAGACGTGCGAAACTCACTCTGCAGGCAGTGTGTAACTGTGAGGGACTGAGGGTGAGCTCAACTCTCAGAAGTAAGATGTTTTTGGACAAGGCGTTCAACTACCTACTCACGTATGGAACTTAGTATGTAGCACCAGTCTACCCCAGGAATTACTAGGAAATCACTTGATTGAGCTTGGAGGCACACGTCTTGTGTGCCGGGAGATTCCAGTTACCTCTCCCAACACTTGCGTCAAGCAGCGAGCCTAGGCCTTTTGGAAGCGAAAGGTAGCAGCAGGCAGGATGTGGGGTTACAGGCCATAAGCTCAACTCTCAGAAGTGTGTATGCATGGGAGGCAGATGTCTGCTACCCACTCGGACATGGGAGTTGGAACCTAGCTACACTCCTATTGAAGAAGGATGTTGGAAATCGCTGTATTCAACTCAGATACACGGGAGTTCAGGCCCAATGCTTACACATGCTTTTCCCACAACCTATCCCAGCCACTAACATAAGGAGGTTAGCAGGTACGTCTACAGTCAGGCAGGATGCGGGAGGGTTCTGCCCTGTCCTCAGCTCTCACAGGGAAGCATGCCTAGAAGCCAGCTCTCAACTAGCTGCATTCTTATGACAGTGTGAAGGTAGCAGTATTCTGAGTAAGGAGGTTCCCAGATTACCACTCTCCGGCACCTGGAGATACCGTCCAGGTCTGCATTGTTAACTTGCGTCTCAGAAGCCTCTGGCAAACGTCTCTGGTGAAGACGTGCGAAACTCACTCTGCAGGCAGTGTGGAACTGTGAGGGACTGAGGGTGAGCTCAACTCTCAGCAGTAAGATGATTTTGGACAAGGCGTTCAGCTACCTTCTCACATATGGAACTTAGTATGTAGCACCAGTCTACCCCAGGAATTACTGTGAAATCGCTGGAATGAGCTTGGAGGCACTAGTCTTGTGTGCCGGCAGATTCCAGTTACCTCTCCCAACACTTCGGTGAAGCAGCGAGCCTAGGCCTTTTGGAAGCGAAAGGTAGCGGCAGGCAGGAGGTAGGGTTACAGGCCATAAGCTCAACTCTCAGAAGTGGGTATGCATGGGAGGCAGATGTCTGCTACCCACTCGGACATGCGAGTGGGAACCTAGCTACACTCTGATGAAGAAGGACTTTGGAAATCGCTGTATTCAACTCAGATACACGTGGGTTCAGGCACAACGATTCCACATGCTTTTCTCACAACCTTTCCCTGCCACTAACATGAGGACGTTAGCAGCTCCTTCTACAGTCAAGCAGGATGCGGGAGGGTTGTGCCCTGTCCTTAGCTCTCACAGGGAAGCATGCCTTGAAGCCAGCTGTCAAGTAGCTGCATTCTTATGGCAGGGTGTAGGTAGCAGTATTCTGAGACAGGAGGTTCCCAGATTACCACTCTACTGCACCTGGAGATACCCTCCAGGTCTGCATTGTTAACTTGCGTCTCAGAGGCCTCTGGCAAACGTCTCTGGTGAAGACGTGCGAAACTCACTCTGCAGGCAGTGTGTAACTGTGAGGGACTGAGGGTGAGCTCAACTCTCAGCAGTAAGATGATTTTGGACAAGGTGTTCAGCTACCTTCTCACATATGGAACTTAGTATGTAGCACCAGTCTACCCCAGGAATTACTAGGAAATCGCTGGATTGAGCTTGGAGGCACTCGTCTTGTGTGCCGGGAGATTCCAGTTACCTCTCCCAACACTTGCGTCAAGCAGCGAGCCTAGGCCTTTTGGAAGCGAAAGGTAGCAGCAGGCAGGATGTGGGGATACAGGCCATAAGCTCAACTCTCAGAGGTGTGTATGCATGGGAGGCAGATGTCTGCTACCCACTCGGACATGGGAGTTGGAACCTAGCTACACTCCTATTGAAGAAGGATGTTGGAAATCGCTGTATTCAACTCAGATACACGGGAGTTCAGGCCCAATGCTTACACATGCTTTTCCCACAAGCTATCCCAGCCACTAACATAAGGAGGTTAGCAGGTACGTCTACAGTCAGGCAGGATGCGGGAGGGTTCTGCCCTGTCCTCAGCTCTCACAGGGAAGCATGCCTAGAAGCCAGCTCTCAACTAGCTGCATTCTTATGACAGTGTGAAAGTAGCAGAATTCTGAGTAATGAGGTTCCCAGATTACCACTCTACTGCACCTGGAGATACCCTCCAGGTCTGCATTGTTAACTTGCGTCTCAGAAGCCTCTGGCAAACGTCTCTGGTGAAGACGTGCGAAACTCACTCTGCAGGCAGTGTGGAACTGTGAGGGACTGAGGGTGAGCTCAACTCTCAGAAGTAAGATGTTTTTGGACAAGGCGTTCAACTACCTACTCACGTATGGAACTTAGTATGTAGCACCAGTCTACCCCAGGAATTACTAGGAAATCGCTTGATTGAGCTTGGAGGCACTCGTTTTGTGTGCCGGGAGATTCCAGTTACCTCTCCCAACACTTGCGTCAAGCAGCGAGCCTAGGCCTTTTGGAAGCGAAAGGTAGCAGCAGGCAGGATGTGGGGATACAGGCCATAAGCTCAACTCTCAGAAGTGTGTATGCATGGGAGGCAGATGTCTGCTACCCACTCGGACATGGGAGTTGGAACCTAGCTACACTCCTATTGAAGAAGGATGTTGGAAATCGCTGTATTCAACTCAGATACACGGGAGTTCAGGCCCAATGCTTCCACATGCTTTTCCCACAACCTATCCCAGCCACTAACATAAGGAGGTTAGCAGGTACGTCTACAGTCAGGCAGGATGCGGGAGGGTTCTGCCCTGTCCTCAGCTCTCACAGGGAAGCATGCCTAGAAGCCAGCTCTCAACTAGCTGCATTCTTATGACAGTGTGAAGGTAGCAGTATTCTGAGTAAGGAGGTTCCCAGATTACCACTCTCCGGCACCTGGAGATACCGTCCAGGTCTGCATTGTTAACTTGCGTATCAGAGGCCTCTGGCAAAAGTCTCTGGTGAAGACGTGGGAAACTCACTCTGCAGGCAGTGTGGAACTGTGAGGGACTGAGGGTGAGCTCAACTCTCAGCAGTAAGATGATTTTGGACAAGGCGTTCAGCTACCTTCTCACATATGGAACTTAGTATGTAGCACCAGTCTACCCCAGGAATTACTGGGAAATCGCTGGATTGAGCTTGGAGGCACTAGTCTTGTGTGCCGGCAGATTCCAGTTACCTCTCCCAACACTTCGGTGAAGCAGCGAGCCTAGGCCTTTTGGAAGCGAAAGGTAGCGGCAGGCAGGAGGTAGGCTTACAGGCCATAAGCTCAACTCTCAGAAGTGGGTATGCATGGGAGGCAGATGTCTGCCACCCACTCGGACATGCAAGTGGGAACCTAGCTACACTCTCATGAAGAAGGACTTTGGAAATCGCTGTATTCAACTCAGATACACGTGGGTTTAGGCACAACGATTCCACATGCTTTTCTCACAACCTTTCCCTGCCACTAACATGAGGACGTTAGCAGCTCCTTCTACAGTCAAGCAGGATGCGGGAGGGTTGTGCCCTGTCCTTAGCTCTCACAGGGAAGCATGCCTTGAAGCCAGCTGTCAAGTAGCTGCATTCTTATGGCAGGGTGAAGGTAGCAGTATTCTGAGACAGGAGGTTCCCAGATTACCACTCTACTGCACCTGGAGATACCCTCCAGGTCTGCATTGTTAACTTGCGTCTCAGAAGCCTCTGGCAAACGTCTCTGGTGAAGACGTGCGAAACTCACTCTGCAGGCAGTGTGTAACTGTGAGGGACTGAGGGTGAGCTCAACTCTCAGAAGTAAGATGTTTTTGGACAAGGCGTTCAACTACCTACTCACGTATGGAACTTAGTATGTAGCACCAGTCTACCCCAGGAATTACTAGGAAATCACTTGATTGAGCTTGGAGGCACACGTCTTGTGTGCCGGGAGATTCCAGTTACCTCTCCCAACACTTGCGTCAAGCAGCGAGCCTAGGCCTTTTGGAAGCGAAAGGTAGCAGCAGGCAGGATGTGGGGTTACAGGCCATAAGCTCAACTCTCAGAAGTGTGTATGCATGGGAGGCAGATGTCTGCTACCCACTCGGACATGGGAGTTGGAACCTAGCTACACTCCTATTGAAGAAGGATGTTGGAAATCGCTGTATTCAACTCAGATACACGGGAGTTCAGGCCCAATGCTTACACATGCTTTTCCCACAACCTATCCCAGCCACTAACATAAGGAGGTTAGCAGGTACGTCTACAGTCAGGCAGGATGCGGGAGGGTTCTGCCCTGTCCTCAGCTCTCACAGGGAAGCATGCCTAGAAGCCAGCTCTCAACTAGCTGCATTCTTATGACAGTGTGAAGGTAGCAGTATTCTGAGTAAGGAGGTTCCCAGATTACCACTCTCCGGCACCTGGAGATACCGTCCAGGTCTGCATTGTTAACTTGCGTCTCAGAAGCCTCTGGCAAACGTCTCTGGTGAAGACGTGCGAAACTCACTCTGCAGGCAGTGTGGAACTGTGAGGGACTGAGGGTGAGCTCAACTCTCAGCAGTAAGATGATTTTGGACAAGGCGTTCAGCTACCTTCTCACATATGGAACTTAGTATGTAGCACCAGTCTACCCCAGGAATTACTGTGAAATCGCTGGAATGAGCTTGGAGGCACTAGTCTTGTGTGCCGGCAGATTCCAGTTACCTCTCCCAACACTTCGGTGAAGCAGCGAGCCTAGGCCTTTTGGAAGCGAAAGGTAGCGGCAGGCAGGAGGTAGGGTTACAGGCCATAAGCTCAACTCTCAGAAGTGGGTATGCATGGGAGGCAGATGTCTGCTACCCACTCGGACATGCGAGTGGGAACCTAGCTACACTCTGATGAAGAAGGACTTTGGAAATCGCTGTATTCAACTCAGATACACGTGGGTTCAGGCACAACGATTCCACATGCTTTTCTCACAACCTTTCCCTGCCACTAACATGAGGACGTTAGCAGCTCCTTCTACAGTCAAGCAGGATGCGGGAGGGTTGTGCCCTGTCCTTAGCTCTCACAGGGAAGCATGCCTTGAAGCCAGCTGTCAAGTAGCTGCATTCTTATGGCAGGGTGTAGGTAGCAGTATTCTGAGACAGGAGGTTCCCAGATTACCACTCTACTGCACCTGGAGATACCCTCCAGGTCTGCATTGTTAACTTGCGTCTCAGAGGCCTCTGGCAAACGTCTCTGGTGAAGACGTGCGAAACTCACTCTGCAGGCAGTGTGTAACTGTGAGGGACTGAGGGTGAGCTCAACTCTCAGCAGTAAGATGATTTTGGACAAGGTGTTCAGCTACCTTCTCACATATGGAACTTAGTATGTAGCACCAGTCTACCCCAGGAATTACTAGGAAATCGCTGGATTGAGCTTGGAGGCACTCGTCTTGTGTGCCGGGAGATTCCAGTTACCTCTCCCAACACTTGCGTCAAGCAGCGAGCCTAGGCCTTTTGGAAGCGAAAGGTAGCAGCAGGCAGGATGTGGGGATACAGGCCATAAGCTCAACTCTCAGAGGTGTGTATGCATGGGAGGCAGATGTCTGCTACCCACTCGGACATGGGAGTTGGAACCTAGCTACACTCCTATTGAAGAAGGATGTTGGAAATCGCTGTATTCAACTCAGATACACGGGAGTTCAGGCCCAATGCTTACACATGCTTTTCCCACAAGCTATCCCAGCCACTAACATAAGGAGGTTAGCAGGTACGTCTACAGTCAGGCAGGATGCGGGAGGGTTCTGCCCTGTCCTCAGCTCTCACAGGGAAGCATGCCTAGAAGCCAGCTCTCAACTAGCTGCATTCTTATGACAGTGTGAAAGTAGCAGAATTCTGAGTAATGAGGTTCCCAGATTACCACTCTACTGCACCTGGAGACACCGTCCAGGTCTGCATTGTTAACTGGCGTCTCAGAGGCCTCTGGCAAAAGTCTCTGGTGAAGACGTGGGAAACTCACTCTGCAGGCAGTGTGGAACTGTGAGGGACTGAGGGTGAGCTCAACTCTCAGCAGTAAGATGATTTTGGACAAGGCGTTCAGCTACCTTCTCACATATGGAACTTAGTATGTAGCACCAGTCTACCACAGGAATTACTGGGAAATCGCTGGATTGAGCTTGGAGGCACTAGTCTTGTGTGCCGGCAGATTCCAGTTACCTCTCCCAACACTTCGGTGAAGCAGCGAGCCTAGGCCTTTTGGAAGCGAAAGGTAGCTGCAGGCAGGAGGTAGGGTTACAGGCCATAAGCTCAACTCTCAGAAGTGTGTATGCATGGGAGGCAGATGTCTGCTACCCACTCGGACATGCGAGTGGGAACCTAGCTACACTCTCATGAAGAAGGACTTTGGAAATCGCTGTATTCAACTCAGATACACGTGGGTTCAGGCACAACGATTCCACATGCTTTTCTCACAACCTTTCCCTGCCACTAACATGAGGAGGTTAGCAGCTCCTTCTACAGTCAAGCAGGATGCGGGAGGGTTGTGCCCTGTCCTTAGCTCTCACAGGGAAGCATGCCTTGAAGCCACCTGTCAACTAGCTGCATTCTTATGGCAGGGTGAAGGTAGCAGTATTCTGAGACAGGAGGTTCCCAGATTACCACTCTACTGCACCTGGAGATACCCTCCAGGTCTGCATTGTTAACTTGCGTCTCAGAAGCCTCTGGCAAACGTCTCTGGTGAAGACGTGCGAAACTCACTCTGCAGGCAGTGTGGAACTGTGAGGGACTGCGGGTGAGCTCAACACTCAGAAGTAAGATGTTTTTGGACAAGGCGTTCAACTACCTACTCACGTATGGAACTTAGTATGTAGCACCAGTCTACCCCAGGAATTACTAGGAAATCACTTGATTGAGCTTGGAGGCACTCGTCTTGTGTGCCGGGAGATTCCAGTTACCTCTCCCAAAACTTGCGTCAAGCAGCGAGCCTAGGCCTTTTTGAAGCGAAAGGTAGCAGCAGGCAGGATGTGGGGTTACAGGCCATAAGCTCAACTCTCAGAAGTGTGTATGCATGGGAGGCAGATGTCTGCTACCCACTCGGACATGGGAGTTGGAACCTAGCTACACTCCTATTGAAGAAGGATGTTGGAAATCGCTGTATTCAACTCAGATACACGGGAGTTCAGGCCCAATGCTTCCACATGCTTTTCCCACAACCTATCCCAGCCACTAACATAAGGAGGTTAGCAGGTACGTCTACAGTCAGGCAGGATGCGGGAGGGTTCTGCCCTGTCCTCAGCTCTCACAGGGAAGCATGCCTAGAAGCCAGCTCTCAACTAGCTGCATTCTTATGACAGTGTGAAAGTAGCAGTATTCTGAGTAATGAGGTTCCCAGATTACCACTCTACTGCACCTGGAGATACCGTCCAGGTCTGCATTGTTAACTGGCGTCTCAGAGGCCTCTGGCAAAAGTCTCTGGTGAAGACGTGGGAAACTCACTCTGCAGGCAGTGTGGAACTGTGAGGGAATGAGGGTGAGCTCAACTCTCAGCAGAAAGATGATTTAGGACAAGGCGTTCAGCTACCTTCTCATATATGGAACTTAGTATGTAGCACCAGTCTACCACAGGAATTACTGGGAAATCGCTGGATTGAGCTTGGAGGCACTAGTCTTGTGTGCCGGCAGATTCCAGTTACCGCTCCCAACACTTCGGTGAAGCAGCGAGCCTAGGCCTTTTGGAAGCGAAAGGTAGCTGCAGGCAGGAGGTAGGGTTACAGGCCATAAGCTCAACTCTCAGAAGTGTGTATGCATGGGAGGCAGATGTCTGCTACCCACTCGGACATGCGAGTGGGAACCTAGCTACACTCTCATGAAGAAGGACTTTGGAAATCGCTGTATTCAACTCAGATACACGTGGGTTCAGGCACAACGATTCCACATGCTTTTCTCACAACCTTTCCCTGCCACTAACATGAGGACGTTAGCAGCTCCTTCTACAGTCAAGCAGGATGCGGGAGGGTTGTGCCCTGTCCTTAGCTCTCACAGGGAAGCATGCCTTGAAGCCAGCTGTCAACTAGCTGCATTCTTAGGGCAGGGTGAAGGTAGCAGTATTCTGAGACAGGAGGTTCCCAGATTACCACTCTACTGCACCTGGAGATACCCTCCAGGTCTGCATTGTTAACTTGCATCTCAGAAGCCTCTGGCAAACGTCTCTGGTGAAGACGTGCGAAACTCACTCTGCAGGCAGTGTGTAACTGTGAGGGACTGAGGGTGAGCTCAACTCTCAGAAGTAAGATGTTTTTGGACAAGGCGTTCAACTACCTACTCACGTATGGAACTTAGTATGTAGCACCAGTCTACCCCAGGAATTACTAGGAAATCGCTTGATTGAGCTTGGAGGCACTCGTTTTGTGTGCCGGGAGATTCCAGTTACCTCTCCCAACACTTGCGTCAAGCAGCGAGCCTAGGCCTTTTGGAAGCGAAAGGTAGCAGCAGGCAGGATGTGGGGTTACAGGCCATAAGCTCAACTCTCAGAAGTGTGTATGCATGGGAGGCAGATGTCTGCTACCCACTCGGACATGGGAGTTGGAACCTAGCTACACTCCTATTGAAGAAGGATGTTGGAAATCGCTGTATTCAACTCAGATACACGGGAGTTCAGGCCCAATGCTTCCACATGCTTTTCCCACAACCTATCCCAGCCACTAACATAAGGAGGTTAGCAGGTACGTCTACAGTCAGGCAGGATGCGGGAGGGTTCTGCCCTGTCCTCAGCTCTCACAGGGAAGCATGCCTAGAAGCCAGCTCTCAACTAGCTGCATTCTTATGACAGTGTGAAGGTAGCAGTATTCTGAGTAAGGAGGTTCCCAGATTACCACTCTCCGGCACCTGGAGATACCGTCCAGGTCTGCATTGTTAACTTGCGTCTCAGAGGCCTCTGGCAAAAGTCTCTGGTGAAGACGTGGGAAACTCACTCTGCAGGCAGTGTGGAACTGTGAGGGACTGAGGGTGAGCTCAACTCTCAGCAGTAAGATGATTTTGGACAAGGCGTTCAGCTACCTTCTCACATATGGAACTTAGTATGTAGCACCAGTCTACCCCAGGAATTACTGGGAAATCGCTGGATTGAGCTTGGAGGCACTAGTCTTGTGTGCCGGCAGATTCCAGTTACCTCTCCCAACACTTCGGTGAAGCAGCGAGCCTAGGCCTTTTGGAAGCGAAAGGTAGCGGCAGGCAGGAGGTAGGGTTACAGGCCATAAGCTCAACTCTCAGAAGTGGGTATGCATGGGAGGCAGATGTCTGCCACCCACTCGGACATGCAAGTGGGAACCTAGCTACACTCTCATGAAGAAGGACTTTGGAAATCGCTGTATTCAACTCAGATACACGTGGGTTTAGGCACAACGATTCCACATGCTTTTCTCACAACCTTTCCCTGCCACTAACATGAGGACGTTAGCAGCTCCTTCTACAGTCAAGCAGGATGCGGGAGGGTTGTGCCCTGTCCTTAGCTCTCACAGGGAAGCATGCCTTGAAGCCAGCTGTCAAGTAGCTGCATTCTTATGGCAGGGTGAAGGTAGCAGTATTCTGAGACAGGAGGTTCCCAGATTACCACTCTACTGCACCTGGAGATACCCTCCAGGTCTGCATTGTTAACTTGCGTCTCAGAAGCCTCTGGCAAACGTCTCTGGTGAAGACGTGCGAAACTCACTCTGCAGGCAGTGTGTAACTGTGAGGGACTGAGGGTGAGCTCAACTCTCAGAAGTAAGATGTTTTTGGACAAGGCGTTCAACTACCTACTCACGTATGGAACTTAGTATGTAGCACCAGTCTACCCCAGGAATTACTAGGAAATCACTTGATTGAGCTTGGAGGCACACGTCTTGTGTGCCGGGAGATTCCAGTTACCTCTCCCAACACTTGCGTCAAGCAGCGAGCCTAGGCCTTTTGGAAGCGAAAGGTAGCAGCAGGCAGGATGTGGGGTTACAGGCCATAAGCTCAACTCTCAGAAGTGTGTATGCATGGGAGGCAGATGTCTGCTACCCACTCGGACATGGGAGTTGGAACCTAGCTACACTCCTATTGAAGAAGGATGTTGGAAATCGCTGTATTCAACTCAGATACACGGGAGTTCAGGCCCAATGCTTACACATGCTTTTCCCACAACCTATCCCAGCCACTAACATAAGGAGGTTAGCAGGTACGTCTACAGTCAGGCAGGATGCGGGAGGGTTCTGCCCTGTCCTCAGCTCTCACAGGGAAGCATGCCTAGAAGCCAGCTCTCAACTAGCTGCATTCTTATGACAGTGTGAAGGTAGCAGTATTCTGAGTAAGGAGGTTCCCAGATTACCACTCTCCGGCACCTGGAGATACCGTCCAGGTCTGCATTGTTAACTTGCGTCTCAGAGGCCTCTGGCAAAAGTCTCTGGTGAAGACGTGGGAAACTCACTCTGCAGGCAGTGTGGAACTGTGAGGGACTGAGGGTGAGCTCAACTCTCAGCAGTAAGATGATTTTGGACAAGGCGTTCAGCTACCTTCTCACATATGGAACTTAGTATGTAGCACCAGTCTACCACAGGAATTACTGGGAAATCGCTGGATTGAGCTTGGAGGCACTAGTCTTGTGTGCCGGCAGATTCCAGGTACCTCTCCCAACACTTCGGTGAAGCAGCAAGCCTAGGCCTTTTGGAAGCGAAAGGTAGCGGCAGGCAGGAGGTAGGGTTACAGGCCATAAGCTCAACTCTCAGAAGTGGGTATGCATGGGAGGCAGATGTCTGCTACCCACTCGGACATGCAAGTGGGAACCTAGCTACACTCTGATGAAGAAGGACTTTGGAAATCGCTGTATTCAACTCAGATACACGTTGGTTCAGGCACAACGATTCCACATGCTTTTCTCACAACCTTTCCCTGCCACTAACATGAGGACGTTAGCAGCTCCTTCTACACTCAAGCAGGATGCGGGAGGGTTGTGCCCTGTCCTTAGCTCTCACAGGGAAGCATGCCTTGAAGCCAGCTGTCAACTAGCTGCATTCTTATGGCAGGGTGAAGGTAGCAGTATTCTGAGACAGGAGGTTCCCAGATTACCACTCTACTGCACCTGGAGATACCCTCCAGGTCTGCATTGTTAACTTGCGTCTCAGAAGCCTCTGGCAAACGTCTCTGGTGAAGACGTGCGAAACTCACTCTGCAGGCAGTGTGGAACTGTGAGGGACTGAGGGTGAGCTCAACTCTCAGAAGTAAGATGTTTTTGGACAAGGCGTTCAACTACCTACTCACGTATGGAACTTAGTATGTAGCACCAGTCTACCCCAGGAATTACTAGGAAATCGCTTGATTGAGCTTGGAGGCACTCGTTTTGTGTGCCGGGAGATTCCAGTTACCTCTCCCAACACTTGCGTCAAGCAGCGAGCCTAGGCCTTTTGGAAGCGAAAGGTAGCAGCAGGCAGGATGTGGGGATACAGGCCATAAGCTCAACTCTCAGAAGTGTGTATGCATGGGAGGCAGATGTCTGCTACCCACTCGGACATGGGAGTTGGAACCTAGCTACACTCCTATTGAAGAAGGATGTTGGAAATCGCTGTATTCAACTCAGATACACGGGAGTTCAGGCCCAATGCTTCCACATGCTTTTCCCACAACCTATCCCAGCCACTAACATAAGGAGGTTAGCAGGTACGTCTACAGTCAGGCAGGATGCGGGAGGGTTCTGCCCTGTCCTCAGCTCTCACAGGGAAGCATGCCTAGAAGCCAGCTCTCAACTAGCTGCATTCTTATGACAGTGTGAAGGTAGCAGTATTCTGAGTAAGGAGGTTCCCAGATTACCACTCTCTGGCACCTGGAGATACCGTCCAGGTCTGCATTGTTAACTTGCGTCTCAGAGGCCTCTGGCAAAAGTCTCTGGTGAAGACGTGGGAAACTCACTCTGCAGGCAGTGTGGAACTGTGAGGGACTGAGGGTGAGCTCAACTCTCAGCAGTAAGATGATTTTGGACAAGGCGTTCAGCTACCTTCTCACATATGGAACTTAGTATGTAGCACCAGTCTACCCCAGGAATTACTGGGAAATCGCTGGATTGAGCTTGGAGGCACTAGTCTTGTGTGCCGGCAGATTCCAGTTACCTCTCCCAACACTTCGGTGAAGCAGCGAGCCTAGGCCTTTTGGAAGCGAAAGGTAGCGGCAGGCAGGAGGTAGGCTTACAGGCCATAAGCTCAACTCTCAGAAGTGGGTATGCATGGGAGGCAGATGTCTGCCACCCACTCGGACATGCAAGTGGGAACCTAGCTACACTCTCATGAAGAAGGACTTTGGAAATCGCTGTATTCAACTCAGATACACGTGGGTTTAGGCACAACGATTCCACATGCTTTTCTCACAACCTTTCCCTGCCACTAACATGAGGACGTTAGCAGCTCCTTCTACAGTCAAGCAGGATGCGGGAGGGTTGTGCCCTGTCCTTAGCTCTCACAGGGAAGCATGCCTTGAAGCCAGCTGTCAACTAGCTGCATTCTTAGGGCAGGGTGAAGGTAGCAGTATTCTGAGACAGGAGGTTCCCAGATTACCACTCTACTGCACCTGGAGATACCCTCCAGGTCTGCATTGTTAACTTGCGTCTCAGAAGCCTCTGGCAAACGTCTCTGGTGAAGACGTGCGAAACTCACTCTGCAGGCAGTGTGTAACTGTGAGGGACTGAGGGTGAGCTCAACTCTCAGAAGTAAGATGTTTTTGGACAAGGCGTTCAACTACCTACTCACGTATGGAACTTAGTATGTAGCACCAGTCTACCCCAGGAATTACTAGGAAATCACTTGATTGAGCTTGGAGGCACACGTCTTGTGTGCCGGGAGATTCCAGTTACCTCTCCCAACACTTGCGTCAAGCAGCGAGCCTAGGCCTTTTGGAAGCGAAAGGTAGCAGCAGGCAGGATGTGGGGTTACAGGCCATAAGCTCAACTCTCAGAAGTGTGTATGCATGGGAGGCAGATGTCTGCTACCCACTCGGACATGGGAGTTGGAACCTAGCTACACTCCTATTGAAGAAGGATGTTGGAAATCGCTGTATTCAACTCAGATACACGGGAGTTCAGGCCCAATGCTTACACATGCTTTTCCCACAACCTATCCCAGCCACTAACATAAGGAGGTTAGCAGGTACGTCTACAGTCAGGCAGGATGCGGGAGGGTTCTGCCCTGTCCTCAGCTCTCACAGGGAAGCATGCCTAGAAGCCAGCTCTCAACTAGCTGCATTCTTATGACAGTGTGAAGGTAGCAGTATTCTGAGTAAGGAGGTTCCCAGATTACCACTCTCCGGCACCTGGAGATACCGTCCAGGTCTGCATTGTTAACTTGCGTCTCAGAGGCCTCTGGCAAAAGTCTCTGGTGAAGACGTGGGAAACTCACTCTGCAGGCAGTGTGGAACTGTGAGGGACTGAGGGTGAGCTCAACTCTCAGCAGTAAGATGATTTTGGACAAGGCGTTCAGCTACCTTCTCACATATGGAACTTAGTATGTAGCACCAGTCTACCACAGGAATTACTGGGAAATCGCTGGATTGAGCTTGGAGGCACTAGTCTTGTGTGCCGGCAGATTCCAGGTACCTCTCCCAACACTTCGGTGAAGCAGCAAGCCTAGGCCTTTTGGAAGCGAAAGGTAGCGGCAGGCAGGAGGTAGGGTTACAGGCCATAAGCTCAACTCTCAGAAGTGGGTATGCATGGGAGGCAGATGTCTGCTACCCACTCGGACATGCAAGTGGGAACCTAGCTACACTCTGATGAAGAAGGACTTTGGAAATCGCTGTATTCAACTCAGATACACGTTGGTTCAGGCACAACGATTCCACATGCTTTTCTCACAACCTTTCCCTGCCACTAACATGAGGACGTTAGCAGCTCCTTCTACACTCAAGCAGGATGCGGGTGGGTTGTGCCCTGTCCTTAGCTCTCACAGGGAAGCATGCCTTGAAGCCAGCTGTCAACTAGCTGCATTCTTATGGCAGGGTGAAGGTAGCAGTATTCTGAGACAGGAGGTTCCCAGATTACCACTCTACTGCACCTGGAGATACCCTCCAGGTCTGCATTGTTAACTTGCGTCTCAGAAGCCTCTGACAAACGTCTCTGGTGAAGACGTGCGAAACTCACTCTGCAGGCAGTGTGGAACTGTGAGGGACTGAGGGTGAGCTCAACTCTCAGAAGTAAGATGTTTTTGGACAAGGCGTTCAACTACCTACTCACGTATGGAACTTAGTATGTAGCACCAGTCTACCCCAGGAATTACTAGGAAATCGCTTGATTGAGCTTGGAGGCACTCGTTTTGTGTGCCGGGAGATTCCAGTTACCTCTCCCAACACTTGCGTCAAGCAGCGAGCCTAGGCCTTTTGGAAGCGAAAGGTAGCAGCAGGCAGGATGTGGGGATACAGGCCATAAGCTCAACTCTCAGAAGTGTGTATGCATGGGAGGCAGATGTCTGCTACCCACTCGGACATGGGAGTTGGAACCTAGCTACACTCCTATTGAAGAAGGATGTTGGAAATCGCTGTATTCAACTCAGATACACGGGAGTTCAGGCCCAATGCTTCCACATGCTTTTCCCACAACCTATCCCAGCCACTAACATAAGGAGGTTAGCAGGTACGTCTACAGTCAGGCAGGATGCGGGAGGGTTCTGCCCTGTCCTCAGCTCTCACAGGGAAGCATGCCTAGAAGCCAGCTCTCAACTAGCTGCATTCTTATGACAGTGTGAAGGTAGCAGTATTCTGAGTAAGGAGGTTCCCAGATTACCACTCTCCGGCACCTGGAGATACCGTCCAGGTCTGCATTGTTAACTTGCGTATCAGAGGCCTCTGGCAAAAGTCTCTGGTGAAGACGTGGGAAACTCACTCTGCAGGCAGTGTGGAACTGTGAGGGACTGAGGGTGAGCTCAACTCTCAGCAGTAAGATGATTTTGGACAAGGCGTTCAGCTACCTTCTCACATATGGAACTTAGTATGTAGCACCAGTCTACCCCAGGAATTACTGGGAAATCGCTGGATTGAGCTTGGAGGCACTAGTCTTGTGTGCCGGCAGATTCCAGTTACCTCTCCCAACACTTCGGTGAAGCAGCGAGCCTAGGCCTTTTGGAAGCGAAAGGTAGCGGCAGGCAGGAGGTAGGCTTACAGGCCATAAGCTCAACTCTCAGAAGTGGGTATGCATGGGAGGCAGATGTCTGCCACCCACTCGGACATGCAAGTGGGAACCTAGCTACACTCTCATGAAGAAGGACTTTGGAAATCGCTGTATTCAACTCAGATACACGTGGGTTTAGGCACAACGATTCCACATGCTTTTCTCACAACCTTTCCCTGCCACTAACATGAGGACGTTAGCAGCTCCTTCTACAGTCAAGCAGGATGCGGGAGGGTTGTGCCCTGTCCTTAGCTCTCACAGGGAAGCATGCCTTGAAGCCAGCTGTCAAGTAGCTGCATTCTTATGGCAGGGTGAAGGTAGCAGTATTCTGAGACAGGAGGTTCCCAGATTACCACTCTACTGCACCTGGAGATACCCTCCAGGTCTGCATTGTTAACTTGCGTCTCAGAAGCCTCTGGCAAACGTCTCTGGTGAAGACGTGCGAAACTCACTCTGCAGGCAGTGTGTAACTGTGAGGGACTGAGGGTGAGCTCAACTCTCAGAAGTAAGATGTTTTTGGACAAGGCGTTCAACTACCTACTCACGTATGGAACTTAGTATGTAGCACCAGTCTACCCCAGGAATTACTAGGAAATCACTTGATTGAGCTTGGAGGCACACGTCTTGTGTGCCGGGAGATTCCAGTTACCTCTCCCAACACTTGCGTCAAGCAGCGAGCCTAGGCCTTTTGGAAGCGAAAGGTAGCAGCAGGCAGGATGTGGGGTTACAGGCCATAAGCTCAACTCTCAGAAGTGTGTATGCATGGGAGGCAGATGTCTGCTTCCCACTCGGACATGGGAGTTGGAACCTAGCTACACTCCTATTGAAGAAGGATGTTGGAAATCGCTGTATTCAACTCAGATACACGGGAGTTCAGGCCCAATGCTTACACATGCTTTTCCCACAACCTATCCCAGCCACTAACATAAGGAGGTTAGCAGGTACGTCTACAGTCAGGCAGGATGCGGGAGGGTTCTGCCCTGTCCTCAGCTCTCACAGGGAAGCATGCCTAGAAGCCAGCTCTCAACTAGCTGCATTCTTATGACAGTGTGAAGGTAGCAGTATTCTGAGTAAGGAGGTTCCCAGATTACCACTCTCCGGCACCTGGAGATACCGTCCAGGTCTGCATTGTTAACTTGCGTCTCAGAAGCCTCTGGCAAACGTCTCTGGTGAAGACGTGCGAAACTCACTCTGCAGGCAGTGTGTAACTGTGAGGGACTGAGGGTGAGCTCAACTCTCAGCAGTAAGATGATTTTGGACAAGGCGTTCAGCTACCTTCTCACATATGGAACTTAGTATGTAGCACCAGTCTACCCCAGGAATTACTGTGAAATCGCTGGAATGAGCTTGGAGGCACTAGTCTTGTGTGCCGGCAGATTCCAGTTACCTCTCCCAACACTTCGGTGAAGCAGCGAGCCTAGGCCTTTTGGAAGCGAAAGGTAGCGGCAGGCAGGAGGTAGGGTTACAGGCCATAAGCTCAACTCTCAGAAGTGGGTATGCATGGGAGGCAGATGTCTGCTACCCACTCGGACATGCGAGTGGGAACCTAGCTACACTCTGATGAAGAAGGACTTTGGAAATCGCTGTATTCAACTCAGATACACGTGGGTTCAGGCACAACGATTCCACATGCTTTTCTCACAACCTTTCCCTGCCACTAACATGAGGACGTTAGCAGCTCCTTCTACAGTCAAGCAGGATGCGGGAGGGTTGTGCCCTGTCCTTAGCTCTCACAGGGAAGCATGCCTTGAAGCCAGCTGTCAACTAGCTGCATTCTTATGGCAGGGTGTAGGTAGCAGTATTCTGAGACAGGAGGTTCCCAGATTACCACTCTACTGCACCTGGAGATACCCTCCAGGTCTGCATTGTTAACTTGCGTCTCAGAGGCCTCTGGCAAACGTCTCTGGTGAAGACGTGCGAAACTCACTCTTCAGGCAGTGTGGAACTGTGAGGGACTGAGGGTGAGCTCAACTCTCAGCAGGAAGATGATTTTGGACAAGGCGTTCAGCTACCTTCTCACATATGGAACTTAGTATGTAGCACCAGTCTACCCCAGGAATTACTAGGAAATCGCTGGATTGAGCTTGGAGGCACTCGTCTTGTGTGCCGGGAGATTCCAGTTACCTCTCCCAACACTTGCGTCAAGCAGCGAGCCTAGGCCTTTTGGAAGCGAAAGGTAGCAGCAGGCAGGATGTAGGGTTACAGGCCATAAGCTCAACTCTCAGAGGTGTGTATGCATGGGAGGCAGATGTCTGCTACCCACTCGGACATGGGAGTTGGAACCTAGCTACACTCCTATTGAAGAAGGATGTTGGAAATCGCTGTATTCAACTCAGATACACGGGAGTTCAGGCCCAATGCTTACACATGCTTTTCCCACAAGCTATCCCAGCCTCTAACATAAGGAGGTTAGCATGTACGTCTACAGTCAGGCAGGATGCGGGAGGGTTCTGCCCTGTCCTCAGCTCTCACAGGGAAGCATGCCTAGAAGCCAGCTCTCAACTAGCTGCATTCTTATGACAGTGTGAAAGTAGCAGAATTCTGAGTAATGAGGTTCCCAGATTACCACTCTACTGCACCTGGAGACACCGTCCAGGTCTGCATTGTTAACTGGCGTCTCAGAGGTCTCTGGCAAAAGTCTCTGGTGAAGACGTGGGAAACTCACTCTGCAGGCAGTGTGGAACTGTGAGGGACTGAGGGTGAGCTCAACTCTCAGCAGTAAGATGATTTTGGACAAGGCGTTCAGCTACCTTCTCACATATGGAACTTAGTATTTAGCACCAGTCTACCCCAGGAATTACTGGGAAATCGCTGGATTGAGCTTGGAGGCACTAGTCTTGTGTGCCGGCAGATTCCAGTTACCTCTCCCAACACTTCGGTGAAGCAGCGAGCCTAGGCCTTTTGGAAGCGAAAGGTAGCTGCAGGCAGGAGGTAGGGTTACAGGCCATAAGCTCAAATCTCAGAAGTGTGTATGCATGGGAGGCAGATGTCTGCTACCCACTCGGACATGCGAGTGGGAACCTAGCTACACTCTCATGAAGAAGGACTTTGGAAATCGCTGTATTCAACTCAGATACACGTGGGTTCAGGCACAACGATTCCACATGCTTTTCTCACAACCTTTCCCTGCCACTAACATGAGGAGGTTAGCAGCTCCTTCTACAGTCAAGCAGGATGCGGGAGGGTTGTGCCCTGTCCTTAGCTCTCACAGGGAAGCATGCCTTGAAGCCAGCTGTCAACTAGCTGCATTCTTATGGCAGGGTGAAGGTAGCAGTATTCTGAGACAGGAGGTTCCCAGATTACCACTCTACTGCACCTGGAGATACCCTCCAGGTCTGCATTGTTAACTTGCGTCTCAGAAGCCTCTGGCAAACGTCTCTGGTGAAGACGTGCGAAACTCACTCTGCAGGCAGTGTGGAACTGTGAGGGACTGCGGGTGAGCTCAACACTCAGAAGTAAGATGTTTTTAGAAAAGGCGTTCAACTACCTACTCACGTATGGAACTTAGTATGTAGCACCAGTCTACCCCAGGAATTACTAGGAAATCACTTGATTGAGCTTGGAGGCACTCGTCTTGTGTGCCGGGAGATTCCAGTTACCTCTCCCAAAACTTGCGTCAAGCAGCGAGCCTAGGCCTTTTTGAAGCGAAAGGTAGCAGCAGGCAGGATGTGGGGTTACAGGCCATAAGCTCAACTCTCAGAAGTGTGTATGCATGGGAGGCAGATGTCTGCTACCCACTCGGACATGGGAGTTGGAACCTAGCTACACTCCTATTGAAGAAGGATGTTGGAAATCGCTGTATTCAACTCAGATACACGGGAGTTCAGGCCCAATGCTTCCACATGCTTTTCCCACAACCTATCCCAGCCACTAACATAAGGAGGTTAGCAGGTACGTCTACAGTCAGGCAGGATGCGGGAGGGTTCTGCCCTGTCCTCAGCTCTCACAGGGAAGCATGCCTAGAAGCCAGCTCTCAACTAGCTGCATTCTTATGACAGTGTGAAAGTAGCAGTATTCTGAGTAATGAGGTTCCCAGATTACCACTCTACTGCACCTGGAGATACCGTCCAGGTCTGCATTGTTAACTGGCGTCTCAGAGGCCTCTGGCAAAAGTCTCTGGTGAAGACGTGGGAAACTCACTCTGCAGGCAGTGTGGAACTGTGAGGGAATGAGGGTGAGCTCAACTCTCAGCAGAAAGATGATTTAGGACAAGGCGTTCAGCTACCTTCTCATATATGGAACTTAGTATGTAGCACCAGTCTACCACAGGAATTACTGGGAAATCGCTGGATTGAGCTTGGAGGCACTAGTCTTGTGTGCCGGCAGATTCCAGTTACCGCTCCCAACACTTCGGTGAAGCAGCGAGCCTAGGCCTTTTGGAAGCGAAAGGTAGCTGCAGGCAGGAGGTAGGGTTACAGGCCATAAGCTCAACTCTCAGAAGTGTGTATGCATGGGAGGCAGATGTCTGCTACCCACTCGGACATGCGAGTGGGAACCTAGCTACACTCTCATGAAGAAGGACTTTGGAAATCGCTGTATTCAACTCAGATACACGTGGGTTCAGGCACAACGATTCCACATGCTTTTCTCACAACCTTTCCCTGCCACTAACATGAGGACGTTAGCAGCTCCTTCTACAGTCAAGCAGGATGCGGGAGGGTTGTGCCCTGTCCTTAGCTCTCACAGGGAAGCATGCCTTGAAGCCAGCTGTCAACTAGCTGCATTCTTAGGGCAGGGTGAAGGTAGCAGTATTCTGAGACAGGAGGTTCCCAGATTACCACTCTACTGCACCTGGAGATACCCTCCAGGTCTGCATTGTTAACTTGCATCTCAGAAGCCTCTGGCAAACGTCTCTGGTGAAGACGTGCGAAACTCACTCTGCAGGCAGTGTGGAACTGTGAGGGACTGAGGGTGAGCTCAACTCTCAGAAGTAAGATGTTTTTGGACAAGGCGTTCAACTACCTACTCACGTATGGAACTTAGTATGTAGCACCAGTCTACCCCAGGAATTACTAGGAAATCGCTTGATTGAGCTTGGAGGCACTCGTTTTGTGTGCCGGGAGATTCCAGTTACCTCTCCCAACACTTGCGTCAAGCAGCGAGCCTAGGCCTTTTGGAAGCGAAAGGTAGCAGCAGGCAGGATGTGGGGTTACAGGCCATAAGCTCAACTCTCAGAAGTGTGTATGCATGGGAGGCAGATGTCTGCTACCCACTCGGACATGGGAGTTGGAACCTAGCTACACTCCTATTGAAGAAGGATGTTGGAAATCGCTGTATTCAACTCAGATACACGGGAGTTCAGGCCCAATGCTTACACATGCTTTTCCCACAACCTATCCCAGCCACTAACATAAGGAGGTTAGCAGGTACGTCTACAGTCAGGCAGGATGCGGGAGGGTTCTGCCCTGTCCTCAGCTCTCACAGGGAAGCATGCCTAGAAGCCAGCTCTCAACTAGCTGCATTCTTATGACAGTGTGAAGGTAGCAGTATTCTGAGTAAGGAGGTTCCCAGATTACCACTCTCCGGCACCTGGAGATACCGTCCAGGTCTGCATTGTTAACTTGCGTCTCAGAGGCCTCTGGCAAAAGTCTCTGGTGAAGACGTGGGAAACTCACTCTGCAGGCAGTGTGGAACTGTGAGGGACTGAGGGTGAGCTCAACTCTCAGCAGTAAGATGATTTTGGACAAGGCGTTCAGCTACCTTCTCACATATGGAACTTAGTATGTAGCACCAGTCTACCCCAGGAATTACTGGGAAATCGCTGGATTGAGCTTGGAGGCACTAGTCTTGTGTGCCGGCAGATTCCAGTTACCTCTCCCAACACTTCGGTGAAGCAGCGAGCCTAGGCCTTTTGGAAGCGAAAGGTAGCGGCAGGCAGGAGGTAGGGTTACAGGCCATAAGCTCAACTCTCAGAAGTGGGTATGCATGGGAGGCAGATGTCTGCCACCCACTCGGACATGCAAGTGGGAACCTAGCTACACTCTCATGAAGAAGGACTTTGGAAATCGCTGTATTCAACTCAGATACACGTGGGTTTAGGCACAACGATTCCACATGCTTTTCTCACAACCTTTCCCTGCCACTAACATGAGGACGTTAGCAGCTCCTTCTACAGTCAAGCAGGATGCGGGAGGGTTGTGCCCTGTCCTTAGCTCTCACAGGGAAGCATGCCTTGAAGCCAGCTGTCAAGTAGCTGCATTCTTATGGCAGGGTGAAGGTAGCAGTATTCTGAGACAGGAGCTTCCCAGATTACCACTCTACTGCACCTGGAGATACCCTCCAGGTCTGCATTGTTAACTTGCGTCTCAGAAGCCTCTGGCAAACGTCTCTGGTGAAGACGTGCGAAACTCACTCTGCAGGCAGTGTGTAACTGTGAGGGACTGAGGGTGAGCTCAACTCTCAGAAGTAAGATGTTTTTGGACAAGGCGTTCAACTACCTACTCACGTATGGAACTTAGTATGTAGCACCAGTCTACCCCAGGAATTACTAGGAAATCACTTGATTGAGCTTGGAGGCACACGTCTTGTGTGCCGGGAGATTCCAGTTACCTCTCCCAACACTTGCGTCAAGCAGCGAGCCTAGGCCTTTTGGAAGCGAAAGGTAGCAGCAGGCAGGATGTGGGGTTACAGGCCATAAGCTCAACTCTCAGAAGTGTGTATGCATGGGAGGCAGATGTCTGCTACCCACTCGGACATGGGAGTTGGAACCTAGCTACACTCCTATTGAAGAAGGATGTTGGAAATCGCTGTATTCAACTCAGATACACGGGAGTTCAGGCCCAATGCTTACACATGCTTTTCCCACAACCTATCCCAGCCACTAACATAAGGAGGTTAGCAGGTACGTCTACAGTCAGGCAGGATGCGGGAGGGTTCTGCCCTGTCCTCAGCTCTCACAGGGAAGCATGCCTAGAAGCCAGCTCTCAACTAGCTGCATTCTTATGACAGTGTGAAGGTAGCAGTATTCTGAGTAAGGAGGTTCCCAGATTACCACTCTCCGGCACCTGGAGATACCGTCCAGGTCTGCATTGTTAACTTGCGTCTCAGAGGCCTCTGGCAAAAGTCTCTGGTGAAGACGTGGGAAACTCACTCTGCAGGCAGTGTGGAACTGTGAGGGACTGAGGGTGAGCTCAACTCTCAGCAGTAAGATGATTTTGGACAAGGCGTTCAGCTACCTTCTCACATATGGAACTTAGTATGTAGCACCAGTCTACCACAGGAATTACTGGGAAATCGCTGGATTGAGCTTGGAGGCACTAGTCTTGTGTGCCGGCAGATTCCAGGTACCTCTCCCAACACTTCGGTGAAGCAGCAAGCCTAGGCCTTTTGGAAGCGAAAGGTAGCGGCAGGCAGGAGGTAGGGTTACAGGCCATAAGCTCAACTCTCAGAAGTGGGTATGCATGGGAGGCAGATGTCTGCTACCCACTCGGACATGCAAGTGGGAACCTAGCTACACTCTGATGAAGAAGGACTTTGGAAATCGCTGTATTCAACTCAGATACACGTTGGTTCAGGCACAACGATTCCACATGCTTTTCTCACAACCTTTCCCTGCCACTAACATGAGGACGTTAGCAGCTCCTTCTACACTCAAGCAGGATGCGGGTGGGTTGTGCCCTGTCCTTAGCTCTCACAGGGAAGCATGCCTTGAAGCCAGCTGTCAACTAGCTGCATTCTTATGGCAGGGTGAAGGTAGCAGTATTCTGAGACAGGAGGTTCCCAGATTACCACTCTACTGCACCTGGAGATACCCTCCAGGTCTGCATTGTTAACTTGCGTCTCAGAAGCCTCTGACAAACGTCTCTGGTGAAGACGTGCGAAACTCACTCTGCAGGCAGTGTGGAACTGTGAGGGACTGAGGGTGAGCTCAACTCTCAGAAGTAAGATGTTTTTGGACAAGGCGTTCAACTACCTACTCACGTATGGAACTTAGTATGTAGCACCAGTCTACCCCAGGAATTACTAGGAAATCGCTTGATTGAGCTTGGAGGCACTCGTTTTGTGTGCCGGGAGATTCCAGTTACCTCTCCCAACACTTGCGTCAAGCAGCGAGCCTAGGCCTTTTGGAAGCGAAAGGTAGCAGCAGGCAGGATGTGGGGATACAGGCCATAAGCTCAACTCTCAGAAGTGTGTATGCATGGGAGGCAGATGTCTGCTACCCACTCGGACATGGGAGTTGGAACCTAGCTACACTCCTATTGAAGAAGGATGTTGGAAATCGCTGTATTCAACTCAGATACACGGGAGTTCAGGCCCAATGCTTCCACATGCTTTTCCCACAACCTATCCCAGCCACTAACATAAGGAGGTTAGCAGGTACGTCTACAGTCAGGCAGGATGCGGGAGGGTTCTGCCCTGTCCTCAGCTCTCACAGGGAAGCATGCCTAGAAGCCAGCTCTCAACTAGCTGCATTCTTATGACAGTGTGAAGGTAGCAGTATTCTGAGTAAGGAGGTTCCCAGATTACCACTCTCCGGCACCTGGAGATACCGTCCAGGTCTGCATTGTTAACTTGCGTATCAGAGGCCTCTGGCAAAGTCTCTGGTGAAGACGTGGGAAACTCACTCTGCAGGCAGTGTGGAACTGTGAGGGACTGAGGGTGAGCTCAACTCTCAGCAGTAAGATGATTTTGGACAAGGCGTTCAGCTACCTTCTCACATATGGAACTTAGTATGTAGCACCAGTCTACCCCAGGAATTACTGGGAAATCGCTGGATTGAGCTTGGAGGCACTAGTCTTGTGTGCCGGCAGATTCCAGTTACCTCTCCCAACACTTCGGTGAAGCAGCGAGCCTAGGCCTTTTGGAAGCGAAAGGTAGCGGCAGGCAGGAGGTAGGCTTACAGGCCATAAGCTCAACTCTCAGAAGTGGGTATGCATGGGAGGCAGATGTCTGCCACCCACTCGGACATGCAAGTGGGAACCTAGCTACACTCTCATGAAGAAGGACTTTGGAAATCGCTGTATTCAACTCAGATACACGTGGGTTTAGGCACAACGATTCCACATGCTTTTCTCACAACCTTTCCCTGCCACTAACATGAGGACGTTAGCAGCTCCTTCTACAGTCAAGCAGGATGCGGGAGGGTTGTGCCCTGTCCTTAGCTCTCACAGGGAAGCATGCCTTGAAGCCAGCTGTCAAGTAGCTGCATTCTTATGGCAGGGTGAAGGTAGCAGTATTCTGAGACAGGAGGTTCCCAGATTACCACTCTACTGCACCTGGAGATACCCTCCAGGTCTGCATTGTTAACTTGCGTCTCAGAAGCCTCTGGCAAACGTCTCTGGTGAAGACGTGCGAAACTCACTCTGCAGGCAGTGTGTAACTGTGAGGGACTGAGGGTGAGCTCAACTCTCAGAAGTAAGATGTTTTTGGACAAGGCGTTCAACTACCTACTCACGTATGGAACTTAGTATGTAGCACCAGTCTACCCCAGGAATTACTAGGAAATCACTTGATTGAGCTTGGAGGCACACGTCTTGTGTGCCGGGAGATTCCAGTTACCTCTCCCAACACTTGCGTCAAGCAGCGAGCCTAGGCCTTTTGGAAGCGAAAGGTAGCAGCAGGCAGGATGTGGGGTTACAGGCCATAAGCTCAACTCTCAGAAGTGTGTATGCATGGGAGGCAGATGTCTGCTTCCCACTCGGACATGGGAGTTGGAACCTAGCTACACTCCTATTGAAGAAGGATGTTGGAAATCGCTGTATTCAACTCAGATACACGGGAGTTCAGGCCCAATGCTTACACATGCTTTTCCCACAACCTATCCCAGCCACTAACATAAGGAGGTTAGCAGGTACGTCTACAGTCAGGCAGGATGCGGGAGGGTTCTGCCCTGTCCTCAGCTCTCACAGGGAAGCATGCCTAGAAGCCAGCTCTCAACTAGCTGCATTCTTATGACAGTGTGAAGGTAGCAGTATTCTGAGTAAGGAGGTTCCCAGATTACCACTCTCCGGCACCTGGAGATACCGTCCAGGTCTGCATTGTTAACTTGCGTCTCAGAAGCCTCTGGCAAACGTCTCTGGTGAAGACGTGCGAAACTCACTCTGCAGGCAGTGTGTAACTGTGAGGGACTGAGGGTGAGCTCAACTCTCAGCAGTAAGATGATTTTGGACAAGGCGTTCAGCTACCTTCTCACATATGGAACTTAGTATGTAGCACCAGTCTACCCCAGGAATTACTGTGAAATCGCTGGAATGAGCTTGGAGGCACTAGTCTTGTGTGCCGGCAGATTCCAGTTACCTCTCCCAACACTTCGGTGAAGCAGCGAGCCTAGGCCTTTTGGAAGCGAAAGGTAGCGGCAGGCAGGAGGTAGGGTTACAGGCCATAAGCTCAACTCTCAGAAGTGGGTATGCATGGGAGGCAGATGTCTGCTACCCACTCGGACATGCGAGTGGGAACCTAGCTACACTCTGATGAAGAAGGACTTTGGAAATCGCTGTATTCAACTCAGATACACGTGGGTTCAGGCACAACGATTCCACATGCTTTTCTCACAACCTTTCCCTGCCACTAACATGAGGACGTTAGCAGCTCCTTCTACAGTCAAGCAGGATGCGGGAGGGTTGTGCCCTGTCCTTAGCTCTCACAGGGAAGCATGCCTTGAAGCCAGCTGTCAACTAGCTGCATTCTTATGGCAGGGTGTAGGTAGCAGTATTCTGAGACAGGAGGTTCCCAGATTACCACTCTACTGCACCTGGAGATACCCTCCAGGTCTGCATTGTTAACTTGCGTCTCAGAGGCCTCTGGCAAACGTCTCTGGTGAAGACGTGCGAAACTCACTCTTCAGGCAGTGTGGAACTGTGAGGGACTGAGGGTGAGCTCAACTCTCAGCAGGAAGATGATTTTGGACAAGGCGTTCAGCTACCTTCTCACATATGGAACTTAGTATGTAGCACCAGTCTACCCCAGGAATTACTAGGAAATCGCTGGATTGAGCTTGGAGGCACTCGTCTTGTGTGCCGGGAGATTCCAGTTACCTCTCCCAACACTTGCGTCAAGCAGCGAGCCTAGGCCTTTTGGAAGCGAAAGGTAGCAGCAGGCAGGATGTAGGGTTACAGGCCATAAGCTCAACTCTCAGAGGTGTGTATGCATGGGAGGCAGATGTCTGCTACCCACTCGGACATGGGAGTTGGAACCTAGCTACACTCCTATTGAAGAAGGATGTTGGAAATCGCTGTATTCAACTCAGATACACGGGAGTTCAGGCCCAATGCTTACACATGCTTTTCCCACAAGCTATCCCAGCCTCTAACATAAGGAGGTTAGCATGTACGTCTACAGTCAGGCAGGATGCGGGAGGGTTCTGCCCTGTCCTCAGCTCTCACAGGGAAGCATGCCTAGAAGCCAGCTCTCAACTAGCTGCATTCTTATGACAGTGTGAAAGTAGCAGAATTCTGAGTAATGAGGTTCCCAGATTACCACTCTACTGCACCTGGAGACACCGTCCAGGTCTGCATTGTTAACTGGCGTCTCAGAGGTCTCTGGCAAAAGTCTCTGGTGAAGACGTGGGAAACTCACTCTGCAGGCAGTGTGGAACTGTGAGGGACTGAGGGTGAGCTCAACTCTCAGCAGTAAGATGATTTTGGACAAGGCGTTCAGCTACCTTCTCACATATGGAACTTAGTATTTAGCACCAGTCTACCCCAGGAATTACTGGGAAATCGCTGGATTGAGCTTGGAGGCACTAGTCTTGTGTGCCGGCAGATTCCAGTTACCTCTCCCAACACTTCGGTGAAGCAGCGAGCCTAGGCCTTTTGGAAGCGAAAGGTAGCTGCAGGCAGGAGGTAGGGTTACAGGCCATAAGCTCAAATCTCAGAAGTGTGTATGCATGGGAGGCAGATGTCTGCTACCCACTCGGACATGCGAGTGGGAACCTAGCTACACTCTCATGAAGAAGGACTTTGGAAATCGCTGTATTCAACTCAGATACACGTGGGTTCAGGCACAACGATTCCACATGCTTTTCTCACAACCTTTCCCTGCCACTAACATGAGGAGGTTAGCAGCTCCTTCTACAGTCAAGCAGGATGCGGGAGGGTTGTGCCCTGTCCTTAGCTCTCACAGGGAAGCATGCCTTGAAGCCACCTGTCAACTAGCTGCATTCTTATGGCAGGGTGAAGGTAGCAGTATTCTGAGACAGGAGGTTCCCAGATTACCACTCTACTGCACCTGGAGATACCCTCCAGGTCTGCATTGTTAACTTGCGTCTCAGAAGCCTCTGGCAAACGTCTCTGGTGAAGACGTGCGAAACTCACTCTGCAGGCAGTGTGGAACTGTGAGGGACTGCGGGTGAGCTCAACACTCAGAAGTAAGATGTTTTTAGAAAAGGCGTTCAACTACCTACTCACGTATGGAACTTAGTATGTAGCACCAGTCTACCCCAGGAATTACTAGGAAATCACTTGATTGAGCTTGGAGGCACTCGTCTTGTGTGCCGGGAGATTCCAGTTACCTCTCCCAAAACTTGCGTCAAGCAGCGAGCCTAGGCCTTTTTGAAGCGAAAGGTAGCAGCAGGCAGGATGTGGGGTTACAGGCCATAAGCTCAACTCTCAGAAGTGTGTATGCATGGGAGGCAGATGTCTGCTACCCACTCGGACATGGGAGTTGGAACCTAGCTACACTCCTATTGAAGAAGGATGTTGGAAATCGCTGTATTCAACTCAGATACACGGGAGTTCAGGCCCAATGCTTCCACATGCTTTTCCCACAACCTATCCCAGCCACTAACATAAGGAGGTTAGCAGGTACGTCTACAGTCAGGCAGGATGCGGGAGGGTTCTGCCCTGTCCTCAGCTCTCACAGGGAAGCATGCCTAGAAGCCAGCTCTCAACTAGCTGCATTCTTATGACAGTGTGAAAGTAGCAGTATTCTGAGTAATGAGGTTCCCAGATTACCACTCTACTGCACCTGGAGATACCGTCCAGGTCTGCATTGTTAACTGGCGTCTCAGAGGCCTCTGGCAAAAGTCTCTGGTGAAGACGTGGGAAACTCACTCTGCAGGCAGTGTGGAACTGTGAGGGAATGAGGGTGAGCTCAACTCTCAGCAGAAAGATGATTTAGGACAAGGCGTTCAGCTACCTTCTCATATATGGAACTTAGTATGTAGCACCAGTCTACCACAGGAATTACTGGGAAATCGCTGGATTGAGCTTGGAGGCACTAGTCTTGTGTGCCGGCAGATTCCAGTTACCGCTCCCAACACTTCGGTGAAGCAGCGAGCCTAGGCCTTTTGGAAGCGAAAGGTAGCTGCAGGCAGGAGGTAGGGTTACAGGCCATAAGCTCAACTCTCAGAAGTGTGTATGCATGGGAGGCAGATGTCTGCTACCCACTCGGACATGCGAGTGGGAACCTAGCTACACTCTCATGAAGAAGGACTTTGGAAATCGCTGTATTCAACTCAGATACACGTGGGTTCAGGCACAACGATTCCACATGCTTTTCTCACAACCTTTCCCTGCCACTAACATGAGGACGTTAGCAGCTCCTTCTACAGTCAAGCAGGATGCGGGAGGGTTGTGCCCTGTCCTTAGCTCTCACAGGGAAGCATGCCTTGAAGCCAGCTGTCAACTAGCTGCATTCTTAGGGCAGGGTGAAGGTAGCAGTATTCTGAGACAGGAGGTTCCCAGATTACCACTCTACTGCACCTGGAGATACCCTCCAGGTCTGCATTGTTAACTTGCATCTCAGAAGCCTCTGGCAAACGTCTCTGGTGAAGACGTGCGAAACTCACTCTGCAGGCAGTGTGGAACTGTGAGGGACTGAGGGTGAGCTCAACTCTCAGAAGTAAGATGTTTTTGGACAAGGCGTTCAACTACCTACTCACGTATGGAACTTAGTATGTAGCACCAGTCTACCCCAGGAATTACTAGGAAATCGCTTGATTGAGCTTGGAGGCACTCGTTTTGTGTGCCGGGAGATTCCAGTTACCTCTCCCAACACTTGCGTCAAGCAGCGAGCCTAGGCCTTTTGGAAGCGAAAGGTAGCAGCAGGCAGGATGTGGGGTTACAGGCCATAAGCTCAACTCTCAGAAGTGTGTATGCATGGGAGGCAGATGTCTGCTACCCACTCGGACATGGGAGTTGGAACCTAGCTACACTCCTATTGAAGAAGGATGTTGGAAATCGCTGTATTCAACTCAGATACACGGGAGTTCAGGCCCAATGCTTACACATGCTTTTCCCACAACCTATCCCAGCCACTAACATAAGGAGGTTAGCAGGTACGTCTACAGTCAGGCAGGATGCGGGAGGGTTCTGCCCTGTCCTCAGCTCTCACAGGGAAGCATGCCTAGAAGCCAGCTCTCAACTAGCTGCATTCTTATGACAGTGTGAAGGTAGCAGTATTCTGAGTAAGGAGGTTCCCAGATTACCACTCTCCGGCACCTGGAGATACCGTCCAGGTCTGCATTGTTAACTTGCGTCTCAGAGGCCTCTGGCAAAAGTCTCTGGTGAAGACGTGGGAAACTCACTCTGCAGGCAGTGTGGAACTGTGAGGGACTGAGGGTGAGCTCAACTCTCAGCAGTAAGATGATTTTGGACAAGGCGTTCAGCTACCTTCTCACATATGGAACTTAGTATGTAGCACCAGTCTACCCCAGGAATTACTGGGAAATCGCTGGATTGAGCTTGGAGGCACTAGTCTTGTGTGCCGGCAGATTCCAGTTACCTCTCCCAACACTTCGGTGAAGCAGCGAGCCTAGGCCTTTTGGAAGCGAAAGGTAGCGGCAGGCAGGAGGTAGGGTTACAGGCCATAAGCTCAACTCTCAGAAGTGGGTATGCATGGGAGGCAGATGTCTGCCACCCACTCGGACATGCAAGTGGGAACCTAGCTACACTCTCATGAAGAAGGACTTTGGAAATCGCTGTATTCAACTCAGATACACGTGGGTTTAGGCACAACGATTCCACATGCTTTTCTCACAACCTTTCCCTGCCACTAACATGAGGACGTTAGCAGCTCCTTCTACAGTCAAGCAGGATGCGGGAGGGTTGTGCCCTGTCCTTAGCTCTCACAGGGAAGCATGCCTTGAAGCCAGCTGTCAAGTAGCTGCATTCTTATGGCAGGGTAAAGGTAGCAGTATTCTGAGACAGGAGGTTCCCAGATTACCACTCTACTGCACCTGGAGATACCCTCCAGGTCTGCATTGTTAACTTGCGTCTCAGAAGCCTCTGGCAAACGTCTCTGGTGAAGACGTGCGAAACTCACTCTGCAGGCAGTGTGTAACTGTGAGGGACTGAGGGTGAGCTCAACTCTCAGAAGTAAGATGTTTTTGGACAAGGCGTTCAACTACCTACTCACGTATGGAACTTAGTATGTAGCACCAGTCTACCCCAGGAATTACTAGGAAATCACTTGATTGAGCTTGGAGGCACACGTCTTGTGTGCCGGGAGATTCCAGTTACCTCTCCCAACACTTGCGTCAAGCAGCGAGCCTAGGCCTTTTGGAAGCGAAAGGTAGCAGCAGGCAGGATGTGGGGTTACAGGCCATAAGCTCAACTCTCAGAAGTGTGTATGCATGGGAGGCAGATGTCTGCTACCCACTCGGACATGGGAGTTGGAACCTAGCTACACTCCTATTGAAGAAGGATGTTGGAAATCGCTGTATTCAACTCAGATACACGGGAGTTCAGGCCCAATGCTTACACATGCTTTTCCCACAACCTATCCCAGCCACTAACATAAGGAGGTTAGCAGGTACGTCTACAGTCAGGCAGGATGCGGGAGGGTTCTGCCCTGTCCTCAGCTCTCACAGGGAAGCATGCCTAGAAGCCAGCTCTCAACTAGCTGCATTCTTATGACAGTGTGAAGGTAGCAGTATTCTGAGTAAGGAGGTTCCCAGATTACCACTCTCCGGCACCTGGAGATACCGTCCAGGTCTGCATTGTTAACTTGCGTCTCAGAAGCCTCTGGCAAACGTCTCTGGTGAAGACGTGCGAAACTCACTCTGCAGGCAGTGTGGAACTGTGAGGGACTGAGGGTGAGCTCAACTCTCAGCAGTAAGATGATTTTGGACAAGGCGTTCAGCTACCTTCTCACATATGGAACTTAGTATGTAGCACCAGTCTACCCCAGGAATTACTGTGAAATCGCTGGAATGAGCTTGGAGGCACTAGTCTTGTGTGCCGGCAGATTCCAGTTACCTCTCCCAACACTTCGGTGAAGCAGCGAGCCTAGGCCTTTTGGAAGCGAAAGGTAGCGGCAGGCAGGAGGTAGGGTTACAGGCCATAAGCTCAACTCTCAGAAGTGGGTATGCATGGGAGGCAGATGTCTGCTACCCACTCGGACATGCGAGTGGGAACCTAGCTACACTCTGATGAAGAAGGACTTTGGAAATCGCTGTATTCAACTCAGATACACGTGGGTTCAGGCACAACGATTCCACATGCTTTTCTCACAACCTTTCCCTGCCACTAACATGAGGACGTTAGCAGCTCCTTCTACAGTCAAGCAGGATGCGGGAGGGTTGTGCCCTGTCCTTAGCTCTCACAGGGAAGCATGCCTTGAAGCCAGCTGTCAAGTAGCTGCATTCTTATGGCAGGGTGAAGGTAGCAGTATTCTGAGACAGGAGGTTCCCAGATTACCACTCTACTGCACCTGGAGATACCCTCCAGGTCTGCATTGTTAACTTGCGTCTCAGAAGCCTCTGGCAAACGTCTCTGGTGAAGACGTGCGAAACTCACTCTGCAGGCAGTGTGTAACTGTGAGGGACTGAGGGTGAGCTCAACTCTCAGAAGTAAGATGTTTTTGGACAAGGCGTTCAACTACCTACTCACGTATGGAACTTAGTATGTAGCACCAGTCTACCCCAGGAATTACTAGGAAATCACTTGATTGAGCTTGGAGGCACACGTCTTGTGTGCCGGGAGATTCCAGTTACCTCTCCCAACACTTGCGTCAAGCAGCGAGCCTAGGCCTTTTGGAAGCGAAAGGTAGCAGCAGGCAGGATGTGGGGTTACAGGCCATAAGCTCAACTCTAAGAAGTGTGTATGCATGGGAGGCAGATGTCTGCTACCCACTCGGACATGGGAGTTGGAACCTAGCTACACTCCTATTGAAGAAGGATGTTGGAAATCGCTGTATTCAACTCAGATACACGGCAGTTCAGGCCCAATGCTTACACATGCTTTTCCCACAACCTATCCCAGCCACTAACATAAGGAGGTTAGCAGGTACGTCTACAGTCAGGTAGGATGCGGGAGGGTTCTGCCCTGTCCTCAGCTCTCACAGGGAAGCATGCCTAGAAGCCAGCTCTCAACTAGCTGCATTCTTATGACAGTGTGAAGGTAGCAGTATTCTGAGTAAGGAGGTTCCCAGATTACCACTCTCCGGCACCTGGAGATACCGTCCAGGTCTGCATTGTTAACTTGCGTATCAGAGGCCTCTGGCAAAAGTCTCTGGTGAAGACGTGGGAAACTCACTCTGCAGGCAGTGTGGAACTGTGAGGGACTGAGGGTGAGCTCAACTCTCAGCAGTAAGATGATTTTGGACAAGGCGTTCAGCTACCTTCTCACATATGGAACTTAGTATGTAGCACCAGTCTAGCCCAGGAATTACTGGGAAATCGCTGGATTGAGCTTGGAGGCACTAGTCTTGTGTGCCGGCAGATTCCAGTTACCTCTCCCAACACTTCGGTGAAGCAGCGAGCCTAGGCCTTTTGGAAGCGAAAGGTAGCGGCAGGCAGGAGGTAGGGTTACAGGCCATAAGCTCAACTCTCAGAAGTGGGTATGAATGGGAGGCAGATGTCTGCTACCCACTCGGACATGCGAGTGGGAACCTACCTACACTCTGATCAAGAAGGACTTTGGAAATCGCTGTATTCAACTCAGATACACGTGGGTTCAGGCACAACGATTCCACATGCTTTTCTCACAACCTTTCCCTGCCACTAACATGAGGACGTTAGCAGCTCCTTCTACAGTCAAGCAGGATGCGGGAGGGTTGTGCCCTGACCTCAGCTCTCACAGGGAAGCATGCCTTGAAGCCAGCTGTCAACTAGCTGCATTCTTATGGCAGGGTGAAGGTAGCAGTATTCTGAGACAGGAGGTTCCCAGATTACCACTCTACTGCACCTGGAGATACCCTCCAGGTCTGCATTGTTAACTTGCGTCTCAGAAGCCTCTGGCAAACGTCTCTGGTGAAGACGTGCGAAACTCACTCTGCAGGCAGTGTGGAACTGTGAGGGACTGTGGGTGAGTTCAACTCTCAGAAGTAAGATGTTTTTGGTCAAGGCGTTCAACTACCTACTCACGTATGGAACTTAGTATGTAGCACCAGTCTACCCCAGGAATTACTAGTAAATCGCTTGATTGAGCTTGGAGGCACTCGTCTTGTGTGCCGGGAGATTCCAGTTACCTCTCCCAACACTTCGGTGAAGCAGCGAGCCTAGGCCTTTTGGAAGCGAAAGGTAGCTGCAGGCAGGAGGTAGGGTTACAGGCCATAAGCTCAACTCTCAGAAGTGGGTATGCATGGGAGGCAGATGTCTGCTACCCACTCGGACATGCGAGTGGGAACCTAGCTACACTCTGATGAAGAAGGACTTTGGAAATCGCTGTATTCAACTCAGATACACGTGGGTTCAGGCACAACGATTCCACATGCTTTTCTCACAACCTTTCCCTGCCACTAACATGAGGACGTTAGCAGCTCCTTCTACAGTCAAGCAGGATGCGGGAGGGTTGTGCCCTGTCCTTAGCTCTCACAGGGAAGCATGCCTTGAAGCCAGCTGTCAAGTAGCTGCATTCTTATGGCAGGGTGAAGGTAGGAGTATTCTGAGTAAGGAGGTTCCCAGATTACCACTCTACTGCACCTGGAGATACCCTCCAGGTCTGCATTGTTAACTTGCGTCTCAGAAGCCTCTGGCAAACGTCTCTGGTGAAGACATGCGAAACTCACTCTGCAGGCAGTGTGGAACTGTGAGGGACTGAGGGTGAGCTCAACTCTCAGAAGTAAGATGTTTTTGGACAAGGCGTTCAACTACCTACTCACGTATGGAACTTAGTATGTAGCACCAGTCTACCCCAGGAATTACTAGGAAATCACTTGATTGAGCTTGGAGGCACACGTCTTGTGTGCCGGGAGATTCCAGTTACCTCTCCCAACACTTGCGTCAAGCAGCGAGCCTAGGCCTTTTGGAAGCGAAAGGTAGCAGCAGGCAGGATGTGGGGTTACAGGCCATAAGCTCAACTCTCAGAAGTGTGTATGCATGGGAGGCAGATGTCTGCTACCCACTCGGACATGGGAGTTGGAACCTAGCTACACTCCTATTGAAGAAGGATGTTGGAAATCGCTGTATTCAACTCAGATACACGGGAGTTCAGGCCCAATGCTTACACATGCTTTTCCCACAACCTATCCCAGCCACTAACATAAGGAGGTTAGCAGGTACGTCTACAGTCAGGCAGGATGCGGGAGGGTTCTGCCCTGTCCTCAGCTCTCACAGGGAAGCATGCCTAGAAGCCAGCTCTCAACTAGCTGCATTCTTATGACAGTGTGAAGGTAGCAGTATTCTGAGTAAGGAGGTTCCCAGATTACCACTCTCCGGCACCTGGAGATACCGTCCATGTCTGCATTGTTAACTTGCGTCTCAGAGGCCTCTGGCAAAAGTCTCTGGTGAAGACGTGGGAAACTCACTCTGCAGGCAGTGTGGAACTGTGAGGGACTGAGGGTGAGCTCAACTCTCAGCAGTAAGATGATTTTGGACAAGGCGTTCAGCTACCTTCTCACATATGGAACTTAGTATGTAGCACCAGTCTACCCCAGGAATTACTGGGAAATCGCTGGATTGAGCTTGGAGGCACTAGTCTTGTGTGCCGGCAGATTCCAGTTACCTCTCCCAACACTTCGGTGAAGCAGCGAGCCTAGGCCTTTTGGAAGCGAAAGGTAGCGGCAGGCAGGAGGTAGGGTTACAGGCCATAAGCTCAACTCTCAGAAGTGGGTATGCATGGGAGGCAGATGTCTGCCACCCACTCGGACATGCAAGTGGGAACCTAGCTACACTCTCATGAAGAAGGACTTTGGAAATCGCTGTATTCAACTCAGATACACGTGGGTTTAGGCACAACGATTCCACATGCTTTTCTCACAACCTTTCCCTGCCACTAACATGAGGACGTTAGCAGCTCCTTCTACAGTCAAGCAGGATGCGGGAGGGTTGTGCCCTGTCCTTAGCTCTCACAGGGAAGCATGCCTTGAAGCCAGCTGTCAAGTAGCTGCATTCTTATGGCAGGGTGAAGGTAGCAGTATTCTGAGACAGGAGGTTCCCAGATTACCACTCTACTGCACCTGGAGATACCCTCCAGGTCTGCATTGTTAACTTGCGTCTCAGAAGCCTCTGGCAAACGTCTCTGGTGAAGACGTGCGAAACTCACTCTGCAGGCAGTGTGGAACTGTGAGGGACTGAGGGTGAGCTCAACTCTCAGAAGTAAGATGTTTTTGGACAAGGCGTTCAACTACCTACTCACGTATGGAACTTAGTATGTAGCACCAGTCTACCCCAGGAATTACTAGGAAATCACTTGATTGAGCTTGGAGGCACACGTCTTGTGTGCCGGGAGATTCCAGTTACCTCTCCCAACACTTCGGTGAAGCAGCGAGCCTAGGCCTTTTGGAAGCGAAAGGTAGCTGCAGGCAGGAGGTAGGGTTACAGGCCATAAGCTCAACTCTCAGAAGTGGGTATGCATGGGAGGCAGATGTCTGCTACCCACTCGGACATGCGAGTGGGAACCTAGCTACACTCTGATGAAGAAGGACTTTGGAAATCGCTGTATTCAACTCAGATACACGTGGGTTCAGGCACAACGATTCCACATGCTTTTCTCACAACCTTTCCCTGCCACTAACATGAGGACGTTAGCAGCTCCTTCTACAGTCAAGCAGGATGCGGGAGGGTTGTGCCCTGTCCTTAGCTCTCACAGGGAAGCATGCCTTGAAGCCAGCTGTCAAGTAGCTGCATTCTTATGGCAGGGTGAAGGTAGGAGTATTCTGAGTAAGGAGGTTCCCAGATTACCACTCTACTGCACCTGGAGATACCCTCCAGGTCTGCATTGTTAACTTGCGTCTCAGAAGCCTCTGGCAAACGTCTCTGGTGAAGACGTGCGAAACTCACTCTGCAGGCAGTGTGGAACTGTGAGGGACTGAGGGTGAGCTCAACTCTCAGAAGTAAGATGTTTTTGGACAAGGCGTTCAACTACCTACTCACGTATGGAACTTAGTATGTAGCACCAGTCTACCCCAGGAATTACTAGGAAATCACTTGATTGAGCTTGGAGGCACACGTCTTGTGTGCCGGGAGATTCCAGTTACCTCTCCCAACACTTGCGTCAAGCAGCGAGCCTAGGCCTTTTGGAAGCAAAAGGTAGCAGCAGGCAGGATGTGGGGTTACAGGCCATAAGCTCAACTCTCAGAAGTGTGTATGCATGGGAGGCAGATGTCTGCTACCCACTCGGACATGGGAGTTGGAACCTAGCTACACTCCTATTGAAGAAGGATGTTGGAAATCGCTGTATTCAACTCAGATACACGGGAGTTCAGGCCCAATGCTTACACATGCTTTTCCCACAACCTATCCCAGCCACTAACATAAGGAGGTTAGCAGGTACGTCTACAGTCAGGCAGGATGCGGGAGGGTTCTGCCCTGTCCTCAGCTCTCACAGGGAAGCATGCCTAGAAGCCAGCTCTCAACTAGCTGCATTCTTATGACAGTGTGAAGGTAGCAGTATTCTGAGTAAGGAGGTTCCCAGATTACCACTCTCCGGCACCTGGAGATACCGTCCAGGTCTGCATTGTTAACTTGCGTCTCAGAGGCCTCTGGCAAAAGTCTCTGGTGAAGACGTGGGAAACTCACTCTGCAGGCAGTGTGGAACTGTGAGGGACTGAGGGTGAGCTCAACTCTCAGCAGTAAGATGATTTTGGACAAGGCGTTCAGCTACCTTCTCACATATGGAACTTAGTATGTAGCACCAGTCTAGCCCAGGAATTACTGGGAAATCGCTGGATTGAGCTTGGAGGCACTAGTCTTGTGTGCCGGCAGATTCCAGTTACCTCTCCCAACACTTCGGTGAAGCAGCGAGCCTAGGCCTTTTGGAAGCGAAAGGTAGCGGCAGGCAGGAGGTAGGGTTACAGGCCATAAGCTCAACTCTCAGAAGTGGGTATGAATGGGAGGCAGATGTCTGCTACCCACTCGGACATGCGAGTGGGAACCCACCTACACTCTGATCAAGAAGGACTTTGGAAATCGCTGTATTCAACTCAGATACACGTGGGTTCAGACACAACGATTCCACGTGCTTTTCTCACAACCTTTCCCTGCCACTAACATGAGGACGTTAGCAGCTCCTTCTACAGTCAAGCAGGATGCGGGAGGGTTGTGCCCTGACCTCAGCTCTCACAGGGAAGCATGCCTTGAAGCCAGCTGTCAACTAGCTGCATTCTTATGGCAGGGTGAAGGTAGCAGTATTCTGAGACAGGAGGTTCCCAGATTACCACTCTACTGCACCTGGAGATACCCTCCAGGTCTGCATTGTTAACTTGCGTCTCAGAAGCCTCTGGCAAACGTCTCTGGTGAAGACGTGCGAAACTCACTCTGCAGGCAGTGTGGAACTGTGAGGGACTGTGGGTGAGTTCAACTCTCAGAAGTAAGATGTTTTTGGTCAAGGCGTTCAACTACCTACTCACGTATGGAACTTAGTATGTAGCACCAGTCTACCCCAGGAATTACTAGTAAATCGCTTGATTGAGCTTGGAGGCACTCGTCTTGTGTGCCGGGAGATTCCAGTTACCTCTCCCAACACTTCGGTGAAGCAGCGAGCCTAGGCCTTTTGGAAGCGAAAGGTAGCTGCAGGCAGGAGGTAGGGTTACAGGCCATAAGCTCAACTCTCAGAAGTGGGTATGCATGGGAGGCAGATGTCTGCTACCCACTCGGACATGCGAGTGGGAACCTAGCTACACTCTGATGAAGAAGGACTTTGGAAATCGCTGTATTCAACTCAGATACACGTGGGTTCAGGCACAACGATTCCACATGCTTTTCTCACAACCTTTCCCTGCCACTAACATGAGGACGTTAGCAGCTCCTTCTACAGTCAAGCAGGATGCGGGAGGGTTGTGCCCTGTCCTTAGCTCTCACAGGGAAGCATGCCTTGAAGCCAGCTGTCAAGTAGCTGCATTCTTATGGCAGGGTGAAGGTAGGAGTATTCTGAGTAAGGAGGTTCCCAGATTACCACTCTACTGCACCTGGAGATACCCTCCAGGTCTGCATTGTTAACTTGCGTCTCAGAAGCCTCTGGCAAACGTCTCTGGTGAAGACGTGCGAAACTCACTCTGCAGGCAGTGTGGAACTGTGAGGGACTGAGGGTGAGCTCAACTCTCAGAAGTAAGATGTTTTTGGACAAGGCGTTCAACTACCTACTCACGTATGGAACTTAGTATGTAGCACCAGTCTACCCCAGGAATTACTAGGAAATCACTTGATTGAGCTTGGAGGCACACGTCTTGTGTGCCGGGAGATTCCAGTTACCTCTCCCAACACTTGCGTCAAGCAGCGAGCCTAGGCCTTTTGGAAGCGAAAGGTAGCAGCAGGCAGGATGTGGGGTTACAGGCCATAAGCTCAACTCTCAGAAGTGTGTATGCATGGGAGGCAGATGTCTGCTACCCACTCGGACATGGGAGTTGGAACCTAGCTACACTCCTATTGAAGAAGGATGTTGGAAATCGCTGTATTCAACTCAGATACACGGGAGTTCAGGCCCAATGCTTACACATGCTTTTCCCACAACCTATCCCAGCCACTAACATAAGGAGGTTAGCAGGTACGTCTACAGTCAGGCAGGATGCGGGAGGGTTCTGCCCTGTCCTCAGCTCTCACAGGGAAGCATGCCTAGAAGCCAGCTCTCAACTAGCTGCATTCTTATGACAGTGTGAAGGTAGCAGTATTCTGAGTAAGGAGGTTCCCAGATTACCACTCTCCGGCACCTGGAGATACCGTCCAGGTCTGCATTGTTAACTTGCGTCTCAGAGGCCTCTGGCAAAAGTCTCTGGTGAAGACGTGGGAAACTCACTCTGCAGGCAGTGTGGAACTGTGAGGGACTGAGGGTGAGCTCAACTCTCAGCAGTAAGATGATTTTGGACAAGGCGTTCAGCTACCTTCTCACATATGGAACTTAGTATGTAGCACCAGTCTAGCCCAGGAATTACTGGGAAATCGCTGGATTGAGCTTGGAGGCACTAGTCTTGTGTGCCGGCAGATTCCAGTTACCTCTCCCAACACTTCGGTGAAGCAGCGAGCCTAGGCCTTTTGGAAGCGAAAGGTAGCGGCAGGCAGGAGGTAGGGTTACAGGCCATAAGCTCAACTCTCAGAAGTGGGTATGAATGGGAGGCAGATGTCTGCTACCCACTCGGACATGCGAGTGGGAACCCACCTACACTCTGATCAAGAAGGACTTTGGAAATCGCTGTATTCAACTCAGATACACGTGGGTTCAGGCACAACGATTCCACATGCTTTTCTCACAACCTTTCCCTGCCACTAACATGAGGACGTTAGCAGCTCCTTCTACAGTCAAGCAGGATGCGGGAGGGTTGTGCCCTGACCTCAGCTCTCACAGGGAAGCATGCCTTGAAGCCAGCTGTCAACTAGCTGCATTCTTATGGCAGGGTGAAGGTAGCAGTATTCTGAGACAGGAGGTTCCCAGATTACCACTCTACTGCACCTGGAGATACCCTCCAGGTCTGCATTGTTAACTTGCGTCTCAGAAGCCTCTGGCAAACGTCTCTGGTGAAGACGTGCGAAACTCACTCTGCAGGCAGTGTGGAACTGTGAGGGACTGAGGGTGAGCTCAACTCTCAGAAGTAAGATGTTTTTGGACAAGGCGTTCAACTACCTACTCACGTATGGAACTTAGTATGTAGCACCAGTCTACCCCAGGAATTACTAGGAAATCACTTGATTGAGCTTGGAGGCACACGTCTTGTGTGCCGGGAGATTCCAGTTACCTCTCCCAACACTTGCGTCAAGCAGCGAGCCTAGGCCTTTTGGAAGCAAAAGGTAGCAGCAGGCAGGATGTGGGGTTACAGGCCATAAGCTCAACTCTCAGAAGTGTGTATGCATGGGAGGCAGATGTCTGCTACCCACTCGGACATGGGAGTTGGAACCTAGCTACACTCCTATTGAAGAAGGATGTTGGAAATCGCTGTATTCAACTCAGATACACGGGAGTTCAGGCCCAATGCTTACACATGCTTTTCCCACAACCTATCCCAGCCACTAACATAAGGAGGTTAGCAGGTACGTCTACAGTCAGGCAGGATGCGGGAGGGTTCTGCCCTGTCCTCAGCTCTCACAGGGAAGCATGCCTAGAAGCCAGCTCTCAACTAGCTGCATTCTTATGACAGTGTGAAGGTAGCAGTATTCTGAGTAAGGAGGTTCCCAGATTACCACTCTCCGGCACCTGGAGATACCGTCCAGGTCTGCATTGTTAACTTGCGTCTCAGAGGCCTCTGGCAAAAGTCTCTGGTGAAGACGTGGGAAACTCACTCTGCAGGCAGTGTGGAACTGTGAGGGACTGAGGGTGAGCTCAACTCTCAGCAGTAAGATGATTTTGGACAAGGCGTTCAGCTACCTTCTCACATATGGAACTTAGTATGTAGCACCAGTCTAGCCCAGGAATTACTGGGAAATCGCTGGATTGAGCTTGGAGGCACTAGTCTTGTGTGCCGGCAGATTCCAGTTACCTCTCCCAACACTTCGGTGAAGCAGCGAGCCTAGGCCTTTTGGAAGCGAAAGGTAGCGGCAGGCAGGAGGTAGGGTTACAGGCCATAAGCTCAACTCTCAGAAGTGGGTATGAATGGGAGGCAGATGTCTGCTACCCACTCGGACATGCGAGTGGGAACCCACCTACACTCTGATCAAGAAGGACTTTGGAAATCGCTGTATTCAACTCAGATACACGTGGGTTCAGACACAACGATTCCACGTGCTTTTCTCACAACCTTTCCCTGCCACTAACATGAGGACGTTAGCAGCTCCTTCTACAGTCAAGCAGGATGCGGGAGGGTTGTGCCCTGACCTCAGCTCTCACAGGGAAGCATGCCTTGAAGCCAGCTGTCAACTAGCTGCATTCTTATGGCAGGGTGAAGGTAGCAGTATTCTGAGACAGGAGGTTCCCAGATTACCACTCTACTGCACCTGGAGATACCCTCCAGGTCTGCATTGTTAACTTGCGTCTCAGAAGCCTCTGGCAAACGTCTCTGGTGAAGACGTGCGAAACTCACTCTGCAGGCAGTGTGGAACTGTGAGGGACTGTGGGTGAGTTCAACTCTCAGAAGTAAGATGTTTTTGGTCAAGGCGTTCAACTACCTACTCACGTATGGAACTTTGTATGTAGCACCAGTCTACCCCAGGAATTACTAGTAAATCGCTTGATTGAGCTTGGAGGCACTCGTCTTGTGTGCCGGGAGATTCCAGTTACCTCTCCCAACACTTCGGTGAAGCAGCGAGCCTAGGCCTTTTGGAAGCGAAAGGTAGCTGCAGGCAGGAGGTAGGGTTACAGGCCATAAGCTCAACTCTCAGAAGTGGGTATGCATGGGAGGCAGATGTCTGCTACCCACTCGGACATGCGAGTGGGAACCTAGCTACACTCTGATGAAGAAGGACTTTGGAAATCGCTGTATTCAACTCAGATACACGTGGGTTCAGGCACAACGATTCCACATGCTTTTCTCACAACCTTTCCCTGCCACTAACATGAGGACGTTAGCAGCTCCTTCTACAGTCAAGCAGGATGCGGGAGGGTTGTGCCCTGTCCTTAGCTCTCACAGGGAAGCATGCCTTGAAGCCAGCTGTCAAGTAGCTGCATTCTTATGGCAGGGTGAAGGTAGGAGTATTCTGAGTAAGGAGGTTCCCAGATTACCACTCTACTGCACCTGGAGATACCCTCCAGGTCTGCATTGTTAACTTGCGTCTCAGAAGCCTCTGGCAAACGTCTCTGGTGAAGACGTGCGAAACTCACTCTGCAGGCAGTGTGGAACTGTGAGGGACTGAGGGTGAGCTCAACTCTCAGAAGTAAGATGTTTTTGGACAAGGCGTTCAACTACCTACTCACGTATGGAACTTAGTATGTAGCACCAGTCTACCCCAGGAATTACTAGGAAATCACTTGATTGAGCTTGGAGGCACACGTCTTGTGTGCCGGGAGATTCCAGTTACCTCTCCCAACACTTGCGTCAAGCAGCGAGCCTAGGCCTTTTGGAAGCGAAAGGTAGCAGCAGGCAGGATGTGGGGTTACAGGCCATAAGCTCAACTCTCAGAAGTGTGTATGCATGGGAGGCAGATGTCTGCTACCCACTCGGACATGGGAGTTGGAACCTAGCTACACTCCTATTGAAGAAGGATGTTGGAAATCGCTGTATTCAACTCAGATACACGGGAGTTCAGGCCCAATGCTTACACATGCTTTTCCCACAACCTATCCCAGCCACTAACATAAGGAGGTTAGCAGGTACGTCTACAGTCAGGCAGGATGCGGGAGGGTTCTGCCCTGTCCTCAGCTCTCACAGGGAAGCATGCCTAGAAGCCAGCTCTCAACTAGCTGCATTCTTATGACAGTGTGAAGGTAGCAGTATTCTGAGTAAGGAGGTTCCCAGATTACCACTCTCCGGCACCTGGAGATACCGTCCAGGTCTGCATTGTTAACTTGCGTCTCAGAGGCCTCTGGCAAAAGTCTCTGGTGAAGACGTGGGAAACTCACTCTGCAGGCAGTGTGGAACTGTGAGGGACTGAGGGTGAGCTCAACTCTCAGCAGTAAGATGATTTTGGACAAGGCGTTCAGCTACCTTCTCACATATGGAACTTAGTATGTAGCACCAGTCTAGCCCAGGAATTACTGGGAAATCGCTGGATTGAGCTTGGAGGCACTAGTCTTGTGTGCCGGCAGATTCCAGTTACCTCTCCCAACACTTCGGTGAAGCAGCGAGCCTAGGCCTTTTGGAAGCGAAAGGTAGCGGCAGGCAGGAGGTAGGGTTACAGGCCATAAGCTCAACTCTCAGAAGTGGGTATGAATGGGAGGCAGATGTCTGCTACCCACTCGGACATGCGAGTGGGAACCCACCTACACTCTGATCAAGAAGGACTTTGGAAATCGCTGTATTCAACTCAGATACACGTGGGTTCAGGCACAACGATTCCACATGCTTTTCTCACAACCTTTCCCTGCCACTAACATGAGGACGTTAGCAGCTCCTTCTACAGTCAAGCAGGATGCGGGAGGGTTGTGCCCTGACCTCAGCTCTCACAGGGAAGCATGCCTTGAAGCCAGCTGTCAACTAGCTGCATTCTTATGGCAGGGTGAAGGTAGCAGTATTCTGAGACAGGAGGTTCCCAGATTACCACTCTACTGCACCTGGAGATACCCTCCAGGTCTGCATTGTTAACTTGCGTCTCAGAAGCCTCTGGCAAACGTCTCTGGTGAAGACGTGCGAAACTCACTCTGCAGGCAGTGTGGAACTGTGAGGGACTGTGGGTGAGTTCAACTCTCAGAAGTAAGATGTTTTTGGTCAAGGCGTTCAACTACCTACTCACGTATGGAACTTAGTATGTAGCACCAGTCTACCCCAGGAATTACTAGTAAATCGCTTGATTGAGCTTGGAGGCACTCGTCTTGTGTGCCGGGAGATTCCAGTTACCTCTCCCAACACTTCGGTGAAGCAGCGAGCCTAGGCCTTTTGGAAGCGAAAGGTAGCTGCAGGCAGGAGGTAGGGTTACAGGCCATAAGCTCAACTCTCAGAAGTGGGTATGCATGGGAGGCAGATGTCTGCTACCCACTCGGACATGCGAGTGGGAACCTAGCTACACTCTGATGAAGAAGGACTTTGGAAATCGCTGTATTCAACTCAGATACACGTGGGTTCAGGCACAACGATTCCACATGCTTTTCTCACAACCTTTCCCTGCCACTAACATGAGGACGTTAGCAGCTCCTTCTACAGTCAAGCAGGATGCGGGAGGGTTGTGCCCTGTCCTTAGCTCTCACAGGGAAGCATGCCTTGAAGCCAGCTGTCAAGTAGCTGCATTCTTATGGCAGGGTGAAGGTAGGAGTATTCTGAGTAAGGAGGTTCCCAGATTACCACTCTACTGCACCTGGAGATACCCTCCAGGTCTGCATTGTTAACTTGCGTCTCAGAAGCCTCTGGCAAACGTCTCTGGTGAAGACGTGCGAAACTCACTCTGCAGGCAGTGTGGAACTGTGAGGGACTGAGGGTGAGCTCAACTCTCAGAAGTAAGATGTTTTTGGACAAGGCGTTCAACTACCTACTCACGTATGGAACTTAGTATGTAGCACCAGTCTACCCCAGGAATTACTAGGAAATCACTTGATTGAGCTTGGAGGCACACGTCTTGTGTGCCGGGAGATTCCAGTTACCTCTCCCAACACTTGCGTCAAGCAGCGAGCCTAGGCCTTTTGGAAGCGAAAGGTAGCAGCAGGCAGGATGTGGGGTTACAGGCCATAAGCTCAACTCTCAGAAGTGTGTATGCATGGGAGGCAGATGTCTGCTACCCACTCGGACATGGGAGTTGGAACCTAGCTACACTCCTATTGAAGAAGGATGTTGGAAATCGCTGTATTCAACTCAGATACACGGGAGTTCAGGCCCAATGCTTACACATGCTTTTCCCACAACCTATCCCAGCCACTAACATAAGGAGGTTAGCAGGTACGTCTACAGTCAGGCAGGATGCGGGAGGGTTCTGCCCTGTCCTCAGCTCTCACAGGGAAGCATGCCTAGAAGCCAGCTCTCAACTAGCTGCATTCTTATGACAGTGTGAAGGTAGCAGTATTCTGAGTAAGGAGGTTCCCAGATTACCACTCTCCGGCACCTGGAGATACCGTCCAGGTCTGCATTGTTAACTTGCGTCTCAGAGGCCTCTGGCAAAAGTCTCTGGTGAAGACGTGGGAAACTCACTCTGCAGGCAGTGTGGAACTGTGAGGGACTGAGGGTGAGCTCAACTCTCAGCAGTAAGATGATTTTGGACAAGGCGTTCAGCTACCTTCTCACATATGGAACTTAGTATGTAGCACCAGTCTACCCCAGGAATTACTGGGAAATCGCTGGATTGAGCTTGGAGGCACTAGTCTTGTGTGCCGGCAGATTCCAGTTACCTCTCCCAACACTTCGGTGAAGCAGCGAGCCTAGGCCTTTTGGAAGCGAAAGGTAGCGGCAGGCAGGAGGTAGGGTTACAGGCCATAAGCTCAACTCTCAGAAGTGGGTATGCATGGGAGGCAGATGTCTGCCACCCACTCGGACATGCAAGTGGGAACCTAGCTACACTCTCATGAAGAAGGACTTTGGAAATCGCTGTATTCAACTCAGATACACGTGGGTTTAGGCACAACGATTCCACATGCTTTTCTCACAACCTTTCCCTGCCACTAACATGAGGACGTTAGCAGCTCCTTCTACAGTCAAGCAGGATGCGGGAGGGTTGTGCCCTGTCCTTAGCTCTCACAGGGAAGCATGCCTTGAAGCCAGCTGTCAAGTAGCTGCATTCTTATGGCAGGGTGAAGGTAGCAGTATTCTGAGACAGGAGGTTCCCAGATTACCACTCTACTGCACCTGGAGATACCCTCCAGGTCTGCATTGTTAACTTGCGTCTCAGAAGCCTCTGGCAAACGTCTCTGGTGAAGACGTGCGAAACTCACTCTGCAGGCAGTGTGGAACTGTGAGGGACTGAGGGTGAGCTCAACTCTCAGAAGTAAGATGTTTTTGGACAAGGCGTTCAACTACCTACTCACGTATGGAACTTAGTATGTAGCACCAGTCTACCCCAGGAATTACTAGGAAATCACTTGATTGAGCTTGGAGGCACACGTCTTGTGTGCCGGGAGATTCCAGTTACCTCTCCCAACACTTCGGTGAAGCAGCGAGCCTAGGCCTTTTGGAAGCGAAAGGTAGCTGCAGGCAGGAGGTAGGGTTACAGGCCATAAGCTCAACTCTCAGAAGTGGGTATGCATGGGAGGCAGATGTCTGCTACCCACTCGGACATGCGAGTGGGAACCTAGCTACACTCTGATGAAGAAGGACTTTGGAAATCGCTGTATTCAACTCAGATACACGTGGGTTCAGGCACAACGATTCCACATGCTTTTCTCACAACCTTTCCCTGCCACTAACATGAGGACGTTAGCAGCTCCTTCTACAGTCAAGCAGGATGCGGGAGGGTTGTGCCCTGTCCTTAGCTCTCACAGGGAAGCATGCCTTGAAGCCAGCTGTCAAGTAGCTGCATTCTTATGGCAGGGTGAAGGTAGGAGTATTCTGAGTAAGGAGGTTCCCAGATTACCACTCTACTGCACCTGGAGATACCCTCCAGGTCTGCATTGTTAACTTGCGTCTCAGAAGCCTCTGGCAAACGTCTCTGGTGAAGACGTGCGAAACTCACTCTGCAGGCAGTGTGTAACTGTGAGGGACTGAGGGTGAGCTCAACTCTCAGAAGTAAGATGTTTTTGGACAAGGCGTTCAACTACCTACTCACGTATGGAACTTAGTATGTAGCACCAGTCTACCCCAGGAATTACTAGGAAATCACTTGATTGAGCTTGGAGGCACTCGTCTTGTGTGCCGGGAGATTCCAGTTACCTCTCCCAACACTTGCGTCAAGCAGCGAGCCTAGGCCTTTTGGAAGCGAAAGGTAGCAGCAGGCAGGATGTGGGGTTACAGGCCATAAGCTCAACTCTCAGAAGTGTGTATGCATGGGAGGCAGATGTCTGCTACCCACTCGGACATGGGAGTTGGAACCTAGCTACACTCCTTTTGAAGAAGGATGTTGGAAATCGCTGTATTCAACTCAGATACACGGGAGTTCAGGCCCAATGCTTACACATGCTTTTCCCACAACCTATCCCAGCCACTAACATAAGGAGGTTAGCAGGTACGTCTACAGTCAGGCAGGATGCGGGAGGGTTCTGCCCTGTCCTCAGCTCTCACAGGGAAGCATGCCTAGAAGCCAGCTCTCAACTAGCTGCATTCTTATGACAGTGTGAAGGTAGCAGTATTCTGAGTAAGGAGGTTCCCAGATTACCACTCTCCGGCACCTGGAGATACCGTCCAGGTCTGCATTGTTAACTTGCGTCTCAGAGGCCTCTGGCAAAAGTCTCTGGTGAAGACGTGGGAAACTCACTCTGCAGGCAGTGTGGAACTGTGAGGGACTGAGGGTGAGCTCAACTCTCAGCAGTAAGATGATTTTGGACAAGGCGTTCAGCTACCTTCTCACATATGGAACTTAGTATGTAGCACCAGTCTAGCCCAGGAATTACTGGGAAATCGCTGGATTGAGCTTGGAGGCACTAGTCTTGTGTGCCGGCAGATTCCAGTTACCTCTCCCAACACTTCGGTGAAGCAGCGAGCCTAGGCCTTTTGGAAGCGAAAGGTAGCGGCAGGCAGGAGGTAGGGTTACAGGCCATAAGCTCAACTCTCAGAAGTGGGTATGCATGGGAGGCAGATGTCTGCCACCCACTCGGACATGCAAGTGGGAACCTAGCTACACTCTCATGAAGAAGGACTTTGGAAATCGCTGTATTCAACTCAGATACACGTGGGTTTAGGCACAACGATTCCACATGCTTTTCTCACAACCTTTCCCTGCCACTAACATGAGGACGTTAGCAGCTCCTTCTACAGTCAAGCAGGATGCGGGAGGGTTGTGCCCTGTCCTTAGCTCTCACAGGGAAGCATGCCTTGAAGCCAGCTGTCAAGTAGCTGCATTCTTATGGCAGGGTGAAGGTAGCAGTATTCTGAGACAGGAGGTTCCCAGATTACCACTCTACTGCACCTGGAGATACCCTCCAGGTCTGCATTGTTAACTTGCGTCTCAGAAGCCTCTGGCAAACGTCTCTGGTGAAGACGTGCGAAACTCACTCTGCAGGCAGTGTGTAACTGTGAGGGACTGAGGGTGAGCTCAACTCTCAGAAGTAAGATGTTTTTGGACAAGGCGTTCAACTACCTACTCACGTATGGAACTTAGTATGTAGCAGCAGTCTACCCCAGGAATTACTAGGAAATCACTTGATTGAGCTTGGAGGCACACGTCTTGTGTGCCGGGAGATTCCAGTTACCTCTCCCAACACTTGCGTCAAGCAGCGAGCCTAGGCCTTTTGGAAGCGAAAGGTAGCAGCAGGCAGGATGTGGGGTTACAGGCCATAAGCTCAACTCTCAGAAGTGTGTATGCATGGGAGGCAGATGTCTGCTACCCACTCGGACATGGGAGTTGGAACCTAGCTACACTCCTATTGAAGAAGGATGTTGGAAATCGCTGTATTCAACTCAGATACACGGGAGTTCAGGCCCAATGCTTACACATGCTTTTCCCACAACCTATCCCAGCCACTAACATAAGGAGGTTAGCAGGTACGTCTACAGTCAGGCAGGATGCGGGAGGGTTCTGCCCTGTCCTCAGCTCTCACAGGGAAGCATGCCTAGAAGCCAGCTCTCAACTAGCTGCATTCTTATGACAGTGTGAAGGTAGCAGTATTCTGAGTAAGGAGGTTCCCAGATTACCACTCTCCGGCACCTGGAGATACCGTCCAGGTCTGCATTGTTAACTTGCGTCTCAGAGGCCTCTGGCAAAAGTCTCTGGTGAAGACGTGGGAAACTCACTCTGCAGGCAGTGTGGAACTGTGAGGGACTGAGGGTGAGCTCAACTCTCAGCAGTAAGATGATTTTGGACAAGGCGTTCAGCTACCTTCTCACATATGGAACTTAGTATGTAGCACCAGTCTAGCCCAGGAATTACTGGGAAATCGCTGGATTGAGCTTGGAGGCACTAGTCTTGTGTGCCGGCAGATTCCAGTTACCTCTCCCAACACTTCGGTGAAGCAGCGAGCCTAGGCCTTTTGGAAGCGAAAGGTAGCGGCAGGCAGGAGGTAGGGTTACAGGCCATAAGCTCAACTCTCAGAAGTGGGTATGAATGGGAGGCAGATGTCTGCTACCCACTCGGACATGCGAGTGGGAACCCACCTACACTCTGATCAAGAAGGACTTTGGAAATCGCTGTATTCAACTCAGATACACTTGGGTTCAGGCACAACGATTCCACATGCTTTTCTCACAACCTTTCCCAGCCACTAACATGAGGACGTTAGCAGCTCCTTCTACAGTCAAGCAGGATGCGGGAGGGTTGTGCCCTGACCTCAGCTCTCACAGGGAAGCATGCCTTGAAGCCAGCTGTCAACTAGCTGCATTCTTATGGCAGGGTGAAGGTAGCAGTATTCTGAGACAGGAGGTTCCCAGATTACCACTCTACTGCACCTGGAGATACCCTCCAGGTCTGCATTGTTAACTTGCGTCTCAGAAGCCTCTGGCAAACGTCTCTGGTGAAGACGTGCGAAACTCACTCTGCAGGCAGTGTGGAACTGTGAGGGACTGTGGGTGAGTTCAACTCTCAGAAGTAAGATGTTTTTGGTCAAGGCGTTCAACTACCTACTCACGTATGGAACTTAGTATGTAGCACCAGTCTACCCCAGGAATTACTAGTAAATCGCTTGATTGAGCTTGGAGGCACTCGTCTTGTGTGCCGGGAGATTCCAGTTACCTCTCCCAACACTTCGGTGAAGCAGCGAGCCTAGGCCTTTTGGAAGCGAAAGGTAGCTGCAGGCAGGAGGTAGGGTTACAGGCCATAAGCTCAACTCTCAGAAGTGGGTATGCATGGGAGGCAGATGTCTGCTACCCACTCGGACATGCGAGTGGGAACCTAGCTACACTCTGATGAAGAAGGACTTTGGAAATCGCTGTATTCAACTCAGATACACGTGGGTTCAGGCACAACGATTCCACATGCTTTTCTCACAACCTTTCCCTGCCACTAACATGAGGACGTTAGCAGCTCCTTCTACAGTCAAGCAGGATGCGGGAGGGTTGTGCCCTGTCCTTAGCTCTCACAGGGAAGCATGCCTTGAAGCCAGCTGTCAAGTAGCTGCATTCTTATGGCAGGGTGAAGGTAGGAGTATTCTGAGTAAGGAGGTTCCCAGATTACCACTCTACTGCACCTGGAGATACCCTCCAGGTCTGCATTGTTAACTTGCGTCTCAGAAGCCTCTGGCAAACGTCTCTGGTGAAGACGTGCGAAACTCACTCTGCAGGCAGTGTGGAACTGTGAGGGACTGAGGGTGAGCTCAACTCTCAGAAGTAAGATGTTTTTGGACAAGGCGTTCAACTACCTACTCACGTATGGAACTTAGTATGTAGCACCATTCTACCCCAGGAATTACTAGGAAATCACTTGATTGAGCTTGGAGGCACTCGTCTTGTGTGCCGGGAGATTCCAGTTACCTCTCCCAACACTTGTGTCAAGCAGCGAGCCTAGGCCTTTTGGAAGCGAAAGGTAGAAGCAGGCAAGATGTGGGGTTACAGGCCATAAGCTCAACTCTCAGAAGTGTGTATGCATGGGAGGCAGATGTCTGCTACCCACTCGGACATGGGAGTTGGAACCTAGCTACACTCCTATTGAAGAAGGATGTTGGAGGGATCCCTGGGTGGCGCAGCGGTTTGGCGCCCGCCTTCGGCCCAGGGCGCGATCCTGGAGACCCGGGATCGAATCCCAGGTCGGGCTACCGGTGCATGGAGCCTGCTTCTCCCTCTGCCTGTGTCTCTGCCTCTCTCTCTCTCTCACTGTGTGCCTATCATAAATAAATAAAATAAAATTTAAAAAAAAAAAAAAAAAAAAAAGAAGAAGGAAGTTGGAAATCACTGTATTCAACTCAGATACACGGGAGTTCAGGCCCAATGCTTCCACATGCTTTTCCCACAAACTATCCCAGCCACTAACATAAGGAGGTTAGCAGGTACGTCTACAGTCAGGCAGGATGCGGGAGGGTTCTGCCCTGTCCTCAGCTCTCACAGGGAAGCATGCCTAGAAGCCAGCTCTCAACTAGCTGCATTCTTATGACAGTGTGAAGGTAGCAGTATTCTGAGTAAGGAGGTTCCCAGATTACCACTCTCCTGCACCCAGAGATACCGTCCAGGTCTGCATTGTTAACTTGCGTCTCAGAGGCCTCTGGCAAAAGTCTCTGGTGAAGACGTGGGAAACTCACTCTGCAGGCAGTGTGGAACTGTGAGGGACTGAGGGTGAGCTCAACTCTCAGCAGTAAGATGATTTTGGACAAGGCGTTCAGCTACCTTCTCACATATGGTACTTAGTATGTAGCACCAGTCTACCCCAGGAATTACTGAGAAATCGCTGGATTGAGCTTGGAGGCACTAGTCTTGTGTGCCGGCAGATTCCAGTTACCTCTCCCAACACTTCGGTGAAGCAGCGAGCCTAGGCCTTTTGGAAGCGAAAGGTAGCGGCAGGCAGGAGGTAGGGTTACAGGCCATAAGCTCAACTCTCAGAAGTGGGTATGAATGGGAGGCAGATGTCTGCTACACACTCGGACATGCGAGTGGGAACCTAGCTACACTCTGATCAAGAAGGACTTTGGAAATCGCTGTATTCAACTCAGATACACGTGGGTTCAGGCACAACGATTCCACATGCTTTTCTCACAACCTTTCCCTGCCACTAACATGAGGACGTTAGCAGCTCCTTCTACACTCAAGCAGGATGCGGGTGGGTTGTGCCCTGTCCTTAGCTCTCACAGGGAAGCATGCCTTGAAGCCAGCTGTCAACTAGCTGCATTCTTATGGCAGGGTGAAGGTAGCAGTATTCTGAGACAGGAGGTTCCCAGATTACCACTCTACTGCACCTGGAGATACCCTCCAGGTCTGCATTGTTAACTTGCGTCTCAGAAGCCTCTGGCAAACGTCTCTGGTGAAGACGTGCGAAACTCACTCTGCAGGCAGTGTGGAACTGTGAGGGACTGAGGGTCAGCTCAACTCTCAGAAGTAAGATGTTTTTGGACAAGGCGTTCAACTACCTACTCACGTATGGAACTTAGTATGTAGCACCAGTCTACCCCAGGAATTACTAGGAAATCACTTGATTGAGCTTGGAGGCACTCGTCTTGTGTGCCGGGAGATTCCAGTTACCTCTCCCAACACTTGCGTCAAGCAGCGAGCCTAGGCCTTTTGGAAGCGAAAGGTAGCAGCAGGCAGGATGTGGGGTTACAGGCCATAAGCTCAACTCTCAGAAGTGTGTATGCATGGGAGGCAGATGTCTGCTACCCACTCGGACATGGGAGTTGGAACCTAGCTACACTCCTTTTGAAGAAGGATGTTGGAAATCGCTGTATTCAACTCAGATACACGGGAGTTCAGGCCCAATGCTTACACATGCTTTTCCCACAACCTATCCCAGCCACTAACATAAGGAGGTTAGCAGGTACGTCTACAGTCAGGCAGGATGCGGGAGGGTTCTGCCCTGTCCTCAGCTCTCACAGGGAAGCATGCCTAGAAGCCAGCTCTCAACTAGCTGCATTCTTATGACAGTGTGAAGGTAGCAGTATTCTGAGTAAGGAGGTTCCCAGATTACCACTCTCCGGCACCTGGAGATACCGTCCAGTTCTGCATTGTTAACTTGCGTCTCAGAGGCCTCTGGCAAAAGTCTCTGGTGAAGACGTGGGAAACTCACTCTGCAGGCAGTGTGGAACTGTGAGGGACTGAGGGTGAGCTCAACTCTCAGCAGTAAGATGATTTTGGACAAGGCGTTCAGCTACCTTCTCACATATGGAACTTAGTATGTAGCACCAGTCTACCCCAGGAATTACTGGGAAATCGCTGGATTGAGCTTGGAGGCACTAGTCTTGTGTGCCGGCAGATTCCAGTTACCTCTCCCAACACTTCGGTGAAGCAGCGAGCCTAGGCCTTTTGAAAGCGAAAGGTAGCGGCAGGCAGGAGGTAGGGTTACAGGCCATAAGCTCAACTCTCAGAAGTGGGTATGCATGGGAGGCAGATGTCTGCCACCCACTCGGACATGCAAGTGGGAACCTAGCTACACTCTCATGAAGAAGGACTTTGGAAATCGCTGTATTCAACTCAGATACACGTGGGTTTAGGCACAACGATTCCACATGCTTTTCTCACAACCTTTCCCTGCCACTAACATGAGGACGTTAGCAGCTCCTTCTACAGTCAAGCAGGATGCGGGAGGGTAGTGCCCTGTCCTTAGCTCTCACAGGGAAGCATGCCTTGAAGCCAGCTGTCAAGTAGCTGCATTCTTATGGCAGGGTGAAGGTAGCAGTATTCTGAGACAGGAGGTTCCCAGATTACCACTCTACTGCACCTGGAGATACCCTCCAGGTCTGCATTGTTAACTTGCGTCTCAGAAGCCTCTGGCAAACGTCTCTGGTGAAGACGTGCGAAACTCACTCTGCAGGCAGTGTGTAACTGTGAGGGACTGAGGGTGAGCTCAACTCTCAGAAGTAAGATGTTTTTGGACAAGGCGTTCAACTACCTACTCACGTATGGAACTTAGTATGTAGCACCAGTCTACCCCAGGAATTACTAGGAAATCACTTGATTGAGCTTGGACGCACACGTCTTGTGTGCCGGGAGATTCCAGTTACCTCTCCCAACACTTGCGTCAAGCAGCGAGCCTAGGCCTTTTGGAAGCGAAAGGTAGCAGCAGGCAGGATGTGGGGTTACAGGCCATAAGCTCAACTCTCAGAAGTGTGTATGCATGGGAGGCAGATGTCTGCTACCCACTCGGACATGGGAGTTGGAACCTAGCTACACTCCTATTGAAGAAGGATGTTGGAAATCGCTGTATTCAACTCAGATACACGGCAGTTCAGGCCCAATGCTTACACATGCTTTTCCCACAACTTATCCCAGCCACTAACATAAGGAGGTTAGCAGGTACGTCTACAGTCAGGCAGGATGCGGGAGGGTTCTGCCCTGTCCTCAGCTCTCACAGGGAAGCATGCCTAGAAGCCAGCTCTCAACTAGCTGCATTCTTATGACAGTGTGAAGGTAGCAGTATTCTGAGTAAGGAGGTTCCCAGATTACCACTCTCCGGCACCTGGAGATACCGTCCAGGTCTGCATTGTTAACTTGCGTCTCAGAGGCCTCTAGCAAAAGTCTCTGGTGAAGACGTGGGAAACTCACTCTGCAGGCAGTGTGGAACTGTGAGGGACTGAGGGTGAGCTCAACTCTCAGCAGTAAGATGATTTTGGACAAGGCGTTCAGCTACCTTCTCACATATGGAACTTAGTATGTAGCACCAGATAGCCCAGGAATTACTGGGAAATCGCTGGATTGAGCTTGGAGGCACTAGTCTTGTGTGCCGGCAGATTCCAGTTACCTCTCCCAACACTTCGGTGAAGCAGCGAGCCTAGGCCTTTTGGAAGCGAAAGGTAGCGGCAGGCAGGAGGTAGGGTTACAGGCCATAAGCTCAACTCTCAGAAGTGGGTATGAATGGGAGGCAGATGTCTGCTACCCACTCGGACATGCGAGTGGGAACCTAGCTACACTCTGATCAAGAAGGACTTTGGAAATCGCTGTATTCAACTCAGATACACGTGGGTTCAGGCACAACGATTCCACATGCTTTTCTCACAACCTTTCCCTGCCACTAACATGAGGACGTTAGCAGCTCCTTCTACAGTCAAGCAGGATGCGGGAGGGTTGTGCCCTGACCTCAGCTCTCACAGGGAAGCATGCCTTGAAGCCAGCTGTCAACTAGCTGCATTCTTATGGCAGGGTGAAGGTAGCAGTATTCTGAGACAGGAGGTTCCCAGATTACCACTCTACTGCACCTGGAGATACCCTCCAGGTCTGCATTGTTAACTTGCGTCTCAGAGGCCTCTGGCAAACGTCTCTGGTGAAGACGTGCGAAACTCACTCTGCAGGCAGTGTGGAACTGTGAGGGACTGAGGGTGAGCTCAACTCTCAGAAGTAAGATGTTTTTGGACAAGGCGTTCAACTACCTACTCACGTATGGAACTTAGTATGTAGCACCATTCTACCCCAGGAATTACTAGGAAATCACTTGATTGAGCTTGGAGGCACTCGTCTTGTGTGCCGGGAGATTCCAGTTACCTCTCCCAACACTTGTGTCAAGCAGCGAGCCTAGGCCTTTTGGAAGCGAAAGGTAGAAGCAGGCAGGATGTGGGGTTACAGGCCATAAGCTCAACTCTCAGAAGTGTGTATGCATGGGAGGCAGATGTCTGCTACCCACTCGGACATGGGAGTTGGAACCTAGCTACACTCCTATTGAAGAAGGATGTTGGAGGGATCCCTGGGTGGCGCAGCGGTTTGGCGCCCGCCTTCGGCCCAGGGCGCGATCCTGGAGACCCGGGATCGAATCCCAGGTCGGGCTACCGGTGCATGGAGCCTGCTTCTCCCTCTGCCTGTGTCTCTGCCTCTCTCTCTCTCTCACTGTGTGCCTATCATAAATAAATAAAATAAAATTTAAAAAAAAAAAAAAAAAAAAAGAAGAAGGATGTTGGAAATTACTGTATTCAACTCAGATACACGGGAGTTCAGGCCCAATGCTTCCACATGCTTTTCCCACAAACTATCCCAGCCACTAACATAAGGAGGTTAGCAGGTACGTCTACAGTCAGGCAGGATGCGGGAGGGTTCTGCCCTGTCCTCAGCTCTCACAGGGAAGCATGCCTAGAAGCCAGCTCTCAACTAGCTGCATTCTTATGACAGTGTGAAGGTAGCAGTATTCTGAGTAAGGAGGTTCCCAGATTACCACTCTCCTGCACCCAGAGATACCGTCCAGGTCTGCATTGTTAACTTGCGTCTCAGAGGCCTCTGGCAAAAGTCTCTGGTGAAGACGTGGGAAACTCACTCTGCAGGCAGTGTGGAACTGTGAGGGACTGAGGGTGAGCTCAACTCTCAGCAGTAAGATGATTTTGGACAAGGCGTTCAGCTACCTTCTCACATATGGTACTTAGTATGTAGCACCAGTCTACCCCAGGAATTACTGAGAAATCGCTGGATTGAGCTTGGAGGCACTAGTCTTGTGTGCCGGCAGATTCCAGTTACCTCTCCCAACACTTCGGTGAAGCAGCGAGCCTAGGCCTTTTGGAAGCGAAAGGTAGCGGCAGGCAGGAGGTAGGGTTACAGGCCATAAGCTCAACTCTCAGAAGTGGGTATGAATGGGAGGCAGATGTCTGCTACCCACTCGGACATGCGAGTGGGAACCTAGCTACACTCTGATGAAGAAGGACTTTGGAAATCGCTGTATTCAACTCAGATACACGTGGGTTCAGGCACAACGATTCCACATGCTTTTCTCACAACCTTTCCCTGCCACTAACATGAGGACGTTAGCAGCTCCTTCTACACTCAAGCAGGATGCGGGTGGGTTGTGCCCTGTCCTTAGCTCTCACAGGGAAGCATGCCTTGAAGCCAGCTGTCAACTAGCTGCATTCTTATGGCAGGGTGAAGGTAGCAGTATTCTGAGACAGGAGGTTCCCAGATTACCACTCTACTGCACCTGGAGATACCCTCCAGGTCTGCATTGTTAACTTGCGTCTCAGAAGCCTCTGGCAAACGTCTCTGGTGAAGACGTGCGAAACTCACTCTGCAGGCAGTGTGTAACTGTGAGGGACTGAGGGTGAGCTCAACTCTCAGAAGTAAGATGTTTTTGGACAAGGCGTTCAACTACCTACTCACGTATGGAACTTAGTATGTAGCACCAGTCTACCCCAGGAATTACTAGGAAATCACTTGATTGAGCTTGGAGGCACTCGTCTTGTGTGCCGGGAGATTCCAGTTACCTCTCCCAACACTTGCGTCAAGCAGCGAGCCTAGGCCTTTTGGAAGCGAAAGGTAGCAGCAGGCAGGATGTGGGGTTACAGGCCATAAGCTCAACTCTCAGAAGTGTGTATGCATGGGAGGCAGATGTCTGCTACCCACTCGGACATGGGAGTTGGAACCTAGCTACACTCCTTTTGAAGAAGGATGTTGGAAATCGCTGTATTCAACTCAGATACACGGGAGTTCAGGCCCAATGCTTACACATGCTTTTCCCACAACCTATCCCAGCCACTAACATAAGGAGGTTAGCAGGTACGTCTACAGTCAGGCAGGATGCGGGAGGGTTCTGCCCTGTCCTCAGCTCTCACAGGGAAGCATGCCTAGAAGCCAGCTCTCAACTAGCTGCATTCTTATGACAGTGTGAAGGTAGCAGTATTCTGAGTAAGGAGGTTCCCAGATTACCACTCTCCGGCACCTGGAGATACCGTCCAGTTCTGCATTGTTAACTTGCGTCTCAGAGGCCTCTGGCAAAAGTCTCTGGTGAAGACGTGGGAAACTCACTCTGCAGGCAGTGTGGAACTGTGAGGGACTGAGGGTGAGCTCAACTCTCAGCAGTAAGATGATTTTGGACAAGGCGTTCAGCTACCTTCTCACATATGGAACTTAGTATGTAGCACCAGTCTACCCCAGGAATTACTGTGAAATCGCTGGAATGAGCTTGGAGGCACTAGTCTTGTGTGCCGGCAGATTCCAGTTACCTCTCCCAACACTTCGGTGAAGCAGCGAGCCTAGGCCTTTTGGAAGCGAAAGTTAGCGGCAGGCAGGAGGTAGGGTTACAGGCCATAAGCTCAACTCTCAGAAGTGGGTATGCATGGGAGGCAGATGTCTGCCACCCACTCGGACATGCAAGTGGGAACCTAGCTACACTCTCATGAAGAAGGACTTTGGAAATCGCTGTATTCAACTCAGATACACGTGGGTTTAGGCACAACGATTCCACATGCTTTTCTCACAACCTTTCCCTGCCACTAACATGAGGACGTTAGCAGCTCCTTCTACAGTCAAGCAGGATGCGGGAGGGTAGTGCCCTGTCCTTAGCTCTCACACGGAAGCATGCCTTGAAGCCAGCTGTCAAGTAGCTGCATTCTTATGGCAGGGTGAAGGTAGCAGTATTCTGAGACAGGAGGTTCCCAGATTACCACTCTACTGCACCTGGAGATACCCTCCAGGTCTGCATTGTTAACTTGCGTCTCAGAAGCCTCTGGCAAACGTCTCTGGTGAAGACGTGCGAAACTCACTCTGCAGGCAGTGTGGAACTGTGAGGGACTGAGGGTGAGCTCAACTCTCAGAAGTAAGATGTTTTTGGACAAGGCGTTCAACTACCTACTCACGTATGGAACTTAGTATGTAGCACCATTCTACCCCAGGAATTACTAGGAAATCACTTGATTGAGCTTGGAGGCACTCGTCTTGTGTGCCGGGAGATTCCAGTTACCTCTCCCAACACTTGCGTCAAGCAGCGAGCCTAGGCCTTTTGGAAGCGAAAGGTAGCAGCAGGCAGGATGTGGGGTTACAGGCCATAAGCTCAACTCTCAGAAGTGTGTATGCATGGGAGGCAGATGTCTGCTACCCACTCGGACATGGGAGTTGGAACCTAGCTACACTCCTATTGAAGAAGGATGTTGGAAATCGCTGTATTCAACTCAGATACACGGCAGTTCAGGCCCAATGCTTACACATGCTTTTCCCACAACCTATCCCAGCCACTAACATAAGGAGGTTAGCAGGTACGTCTACAGTCAGGCAGGATGCGGGAGGGTTCTGCCCTGTCCTCAGCTCTCACAGGGAAGCATGCCTAGAAGCCAGCTCTCAACTAGCTGCATTCTTATGACAGTGTGAAGGTAGCAGTATTCTGAGTAAGGAGGTTCCCAGATTACCACTCTCCGGCACCTGGAGATACCGTCCAGGTCTGCATTGTTAACTTGCGTCTCAGAGGCCTCTAGCAAAAGTCTCTGGTGAAGACGTGGGAAACTCACTCTGCAGGCAGTGTGGAACTGTGAGGGACTGAGGGTGAGCTCAACTCTCAGCAGTAAGATGATTTTGGACAAGGCGTTCAGCTACCTTCTCACATATGGAACTTAGTATGTAGCACCAGATAGCCCAGGAATTACTGGGAAATCGCTGGATTGAGCTTGGAGGCACTAGTCTTGTGTGCCGGCAGATTCCAGTTACCTCTCCCAACACTTCGGTGAAGCAGCGAGCCTAGGCCTTTTGGAAGCGAAAGGTAGCGGCAGGCAGGAGGTAGGGTTACAGGCCATAAGCTCAACTCTCAGAAGTGGGTATGAATGGGAGGCAGATGTCTGCTACCCACTCGGACATGCGAGTGGGAACCTAGCTACACTCTGATCAAGAAGGACTTTGGAAATCGCTGTATTCAACTCAGATACACGTGGGTTCAGGCACAACGATTCCACATGCTTTTCTCACAACCTTTCCCTGCCACTAACATGAGGACGTTAGCAGCTCCTTCTACAGTCAAGCAGGATGCGGGAGGGTTGTGCCCTGACCTCAGCTCTCACAGGGAAGCATGCCTTGAAGCCAGCTGTCAACTAGCTGCATTCTTATGGCAGGGTGAAGGTAGCAGTATTCTGAGACAGGAGGTTCCCAGATTACCACTCTACTGCACCTGGAGATACCCTCCAGGTCTGCATTGTTAACTTGCGTCTCAGAGGCCTCTGGCAAACGTCTCTGGTGAAGACGTGCGAAACTCACTCTGCAGGCAGTGTGGAACTGTGAGGGACTGAGGGTGAGCTCAACTCTCAGAAGTAAGATGTTTTTGGACAAGGCGTTCAACTACCTACTCACGTATGGAACTTAGTATGTAGCACCATTCTACCCCAGGAATTACTAGGAAATCACTTGATTGAGCTTGGAGGCACTCGTCTTGTGTGCCGGGAGATTCCAGTTACCTCTCCCAACACTTGTGTCAAGCAGCGAGCCTAGGCCTTTTGGAAGCGAAAGGTAGAAGCAGGCAGGATGTGGGGTTACAGGCCATAAGCTCAACTCTCAGAAGTGTGTATGCATGGGAGGCAGATGTCTGCTACCCACTCGGACATGGGAGTTGGAACCTAGCTACACTCCTATTGAAGAAGGATGTTGGAGGGATCCCTGGGTGGCGCAGCGGTTTGGCGCCCGCCTTCGGCCCAGGGCGCGATCCTGGAGACCCGGGATCGAATCCCAGGTCGGGCTACCGGTGCATGGAGCCTGCTTCTCCCTCTGCCTGTGTCTCTGCCTCTCTCTCTCTCTCACTGTGTGCCTATCATAAATAAATAAAATAAAATTTAAAAAAAAAAAAAAAAAAAAAGAAGAAGGATGTTGGAAATCACTGTATTCAACTCAGATACACGGGAGTTCAGGCCCAATGCTTCCACATGCTTTTCCCACAAACTATCCCAGCCACTAACATAAGGAGGTTAGCAGGTACGTCTACAGTCAGGCAGGATGCGGGAGGGTTCTGCCCTGTCCTCAGCTCTCACAGGGAAGCATGCCTAGAAGCCAGCTCTCAACTAGCTGCATTCTTATGACAGTGTGAAGGTAGCAGTATTCTGAGTAAGGAGGTTCCCAGATTACCACTCTCCTGCACCCAGAGATACCGTCCAGGTCTGCATTGTTAACTTGCGTCTCAGAGGCCTCTGGCAAAAGTCTCTGGTGAAGACGTGGGAAACTCACTCTGCAGGCAGTGTGGAACTGTGAGGGACTGAGGGTGAGCTCAACTCTCAGCAGTAAGATGATTTTGGACAAGGCGTTCAGCTACCTTCTCACATATGGTACTTAGTATGTAGCACCAGTCTACCCCAGGAATTACTGGGAAATCGCTGGATTGAGCTTGGAGGCACTAGTCTTGTGTGCCGGCAGATTCCAGTTACCTCTCCCAACACTTCGGTGAAGCAGCGAGCCTAGGCCTTTTGGAAGCGAAAGGTAGCGGCAGGCAGGAGGTAGGGTTACAGGCCATAAGCTCAACTCTCAGAAGTGGGTATGAATGGGAGGCAGATGTCTGCTACCCACTCGGACATGCGAGTGGGAACCTAGCTACACTCTGATGAAGAAGGACTTTGGAAATCGCTGTATTCAACTCAGATACACGTGGGTTCAGGCACAACGATTCCACATGCTTTTCTCACAACCTTTCCCTGCCACTAACATGAGGACGTTAGCAGCTCCTTCTACACTCAAGCAGGATGCGGGTGGGTTGTGCCCTGTCCTTAGCTCTCACAGGGAAGCATGCCTTGAAGCCAGCTGTCAACTAGCTGCATTCTTATGGCAGGGTGAAGGTAGCAGTATTCTGAGACAGGAGGTTCCCAGATTACCACTCTACTGCACCTGGAGATACCCTCCAGGTCTGCATTGTTAACTTGCGTCTCAGAAGCCTCTGGCAAACGTCTCTGGTGAAGACGTGCGAAACTCACTCTGCAGGCAGTGTGTAACTGTGAGGGACTGAGGGTGAGCTCAACTCTCAGAAGTAAGATGTTTTTGGACAAGGCGTTCAACTACCTACTCACGTATGGAACTTAGTATGTAGCACCAGTCTACCCCAGGAATTACTAGGAAATCACTTGATTGAGCTTGGAGGCACTCGTCTTGTGTGCCGGGAGATTCCAGTTACCTCTCCCAACACTTGCGTCAAGCAGCGAGCCTAGGCCTTTTGGAAGCGAAAGGTAGCAGCAGGCAGGATGTGGGGTTACAGGCCATAAGCTCAACTCTCAGAAGTGTGTATGCATGGGAGGCAGATGTCTGCTACCCACTCGGACATGGGAGTGGGAACCTAGCTACACTCCTTTTGAAGAAGGATGTTGGAAATCGCTGTATTCAACTCAGATACACGGGAGTTCAGGCCCAATGCTTACACATGCTTTTCCCACAACCTATCCCAGCCACTAACATAAGGAGGTTAGCAGGTACGTCTACAGTCAGGCAGGATGCGGGAGGGTTCTGCCCTGTCCTCAGCTCTCACAGGGAAGCATGCCTAGAAGCCAGCTCTCAACTAGCTGCATTCTTATGACAGTGTGAAGGTAGCAGTATTCTGAGTAAGGAGGTTCCCAGATTACCACTCTCCGGCACCTGGAGATACCGTCCAGGTCTGCATTGTTAACTTGCGTCTCAGAGGCCTCTGGCAAAAGTCTCTGGTGAAGACGTGGGAAACTCACTCTGCAGGCAGTGTGGAACTGTGAGGGACTGAGGGTGAGCTCAACTCTCAGCAGTAAGATGATTTTGGACAAGGCGTTCAGCTACCTTCTCACATATGGAACTTAGTATGTAGCACCAGTCTAGCCCAGGAATTACTGGGAAATCGCTGGATTGAGCTTGGAGGCACTAGTCTTGTGTGCCGGCAGATTCCAGTTACCTCTCCCAACACTTCGGTGAAGCAGCGAGCCTAGGCCTTTTGGAAGCGAAAGGTAGCGGCAGGCAGGAGGTAGGGTTACAGGCCATAAGCTCAACTCTCAGAAGTGGGTATGAATGGGAGGCAGATGTCTGCTACCCACTCGGACATGCGAGTGGGAACCTAGCTACACTCTGATCAAGAAGGACTTTGGAAATCGCTGTATTCAACTCAGATACACGTGGGTTCAGGCACAACGATTCCACATGCTTTTCTCACAACCTTTCCCTGCCACTAACATGAGGACGTTAGCAGCTCCTTCTACAGTCAAGCAGGATGCGGGAGGGTTGTGCCCTGACCTCAGCTCTCACAGGGAAGCATGCCTTGAAGCCAGCTGTCAACTAGCTGCATTCTTATGGCAGGGTGAAGGTAGCAGTATTCTGAGACAGGAGGTTCCCAGATTACCACTCTACTGCACCTGGAGATACCCTCCAGGTCTGCATTGTTAACTTGCGTCTCAGAAGCCTCTGGCAAACGTCTCTGGTGAAGACGTGCGAAACTCACTCTGCAGGCAGTGTGGAACTGTGAGGGACTGTGGGTGAGTTCAACTCTCAGAAGTAAGATGTTTTTGGTCAAGGCGTTCAACTACCTACTCACGTATGGAACTTAGTATGTAGCACCAGTCTACCCCAGGAATTACTAGTAAATCGCTTGATTGAGCTTGGAGGCACTCGTCTTGTGTGCCGGCAGATTCCAGTTACCTCTCCCAACACTTGTGTCAAGCAGCGAGCCTAGGCCTTTTGGAAGCGAAAGGTAGCTGCAGGCAGGAGGTAGGGTTACAGGCCATAAGCTCAACTCTCAGAAGTGTGTCTGCATGGGAGGCAGATGTCTGCTACCCACTCGGACATGGGAGTTGGAACCTAGCTACACTCCTATTGAAGAAGGATGTTGGAGGGATCCCTGGGTGGCGCAGCGGTTTGGCGCCCGCCTTCGGCCCAGGGCGCGATACTGGAGACCCGGGATCGAATCCCAGGTCGGGCTACCGGTGCATGGAGCCTGCTTCTCCCTCTGCCTGTGTCTCTGCCTCTCTCTCTCTCTCACTGTGTGCCTATCATAAATAAATAAAATAAAATTTAAAAAAAAAAAAAAAAAAAAAAAGAAGAAGGATGTTGGAAATCACTGTATTCAACTCAGATACACGGGAGTTCAGGCCCAATGCTTCCACATGCTTTTCCCACAAACTATCCCAGCCACTAACATAAGGAGGTTAGCAGGTACGTCTACAGTCAGGCAGGATGCGGGAGGGTTCTGCCCTGTCCTCAGCTCTCACAGGGAAGCATGCCTAGAAGCCAGCTCTCAACTAGCTGCATTCTTATGACAGTGTGAAGGTAGCAGTATTCTGAGTAAGGAGGTTCCCAGATTACCACTCTCCTGCACCCAGAGATACCGTCCAGGTCTGCATTGTTAACTTGCGTCTCAGAGGCCTCTGGCAAAAGTCTCTGGTGAAGACGTGGGAAACTCACTCTGCAGGCAGTGTGGAACTGTGAGGGACTGAGGGTGAGCTCAACTCTCAGCAGTAAGATGATTTTGGACAAGGCGTTCAGCTACCTTCTCACATATGGTACTTAGTATGTAGCACCAGTCTACCCCAGGAATTACTGGGAAATCGCTGGATTGAGCTTGGAGGCACTAGTCTTGTGTGCCGGCAGATTCCAGTTACCTCTCCCAACACTTCGGTGAAGCAGCGAGCCTAGGCCTTTTGGAAGCGAAAGGTAGCGGCAGGCAGGAGGTAGGGTTACAGGCCATAAGCTCAACTCTCAGAAGTGGGTATGAATGGGAGGCAGATGTCTGCTACCCACTCGGACATGCGAGTGGGAACCTAGCTACACTCTGATCAAGAAGGACTTTGGAAATCGCTGTATTCAACTCAGATACACGTGGGTTCAGGCACAACGATTCCACATGCTTTTCTCACAACCTTTCCCTGCCACTAACATGAGGACGTTAGCAGCTCCTTCTACAGTCAAGCAGGATGCGGGAGGGTTGTGCCCTGACCTCAGCTCTCACAGGGAAGCATGCCTTGAAGCCAGCTGTCAACTAGCTGCATTCTTATGGCAGGGTGAAGGTAGCAGTATTCTGAGACAGGAGGTTCCCAGATTACCACTCTACTGCACCTGGAGATACCCTCCAGGTCTGCATTGTTAACTTGCGTCTCAGAAGCCTCTGGCAAACGTCTCTGGTGAAGACGTGCGAAACTCACTCTGCAGGCAGTGTGGAACTGTGAGGGACTGTGGGTGAGTTCAACTCTCAGAAGTAAGATGTTTTTGGACAAGGCGTTCAACTACCTACTCACGTATGGAACTTAGTATGTAGCACCAGTCTACCCCAGGAATTACTAGTAAATCGCTTGATTGAGCTTGGAGGCACTCGTCTTGTGTGCCGGCAGATTCCAGTTACCTCTCCCAACACTTCGGTGAAGCAGCGAGCCTAGGCCTTTTGGAAGCGAAAGGTAGCTGCAGGCAGGAGGTAGGGTTACAGGCCATAAGCTCAACTCTCAGAAGTGTGTCTGCATGGGAGGCAGATGTCTGCTACCCACTCGGACATGGGAGTTGGAACCTAGCTACACTCCTATTGAAGAAGGATGTTGGAGGGATCCCTGGGTGGCGCAGCGGTTTGGCGCCCGCCTTCGGCCCAGGGCGCGATACTGGAGACCCGGGATCGAATCCCAGGTCGGGCTACCGGTGCATGGAGCCTGCTTCTCCCTCTGCCTGTGTCTCTGCCTCTCTCTCTCTCTCACTGTGTGCCTATCATAAATAAATAAAATAAAATTTAAAAAAAAAAAAAAAAAAAAAAAAGAAGAAGGATGTTGGAAATCACTGTATTCAACTCAGATACACGGGAGTTCAGGCCCAATGCTTCCACATGCTTTTCCCACAAACTATCCCAGCCACTAACATAAGGAGGTTAGCAGTTACGTCTACAGTCAGGCAGGATGCGGGAGGGTTCTGCCCTGTCCTCAGCTCTCACAGGGAAGCATGCCTAGAAGCCAGCTCTCAACTAGCTGCATTCTTATGACAGTGTGAAGGTAGCAGTATTCTGAGTAAGGAGGTTCCCAGATTACCACTCTCCTGCACCCAGAGATACCGTCCAGGTCTGCATTGTTAACTTGCGTCTCAGAGGCCTCTGGCAAAAGTCTCTGGTGAAGACGTGGGAAACTCACTCTGCAGGCAGTGTGGAACTGTGAGGGACTGAGGGTGAGCTCAACTCTCAGCAGTAAGATGATTTTGGACAAGGCGTTCAGCTACCTTCTCACATATGGTACTTAGTATGTAGCACCAGTCTACCCCAGGAATTACTGGGAAATCGCTGGATTGAGCTTGGAGGCACTAGTCTTGTGTGCCGGCAGATTCCAGTTACCTCTCCCAACACTTCGGTGAAGCAGCGAGCCTAGGCCTTTTGGAAGCGAAAGGTAGCGGCAGGCAGGAGGTAGGGTTACAGGCCATAAGCTCAACTCTCAGAAGTGGGTATGAATGGGAGGCAGATGTCTGCTACCCACTCGGACATGCGAGTGGGAACCTAGCTACACTCTGATGAAGAAGGACTTTGGAAATCGCTGTATTCAACTCAGATACACGTGGGTTCAGGCACAACGATTCCACATGCTTTTCTCACAACCTTTCCCTGCCACTAACATGAGGACGTTAACAGCTCCTTCTACAGTCAAGCACGATGCGGGAGGGTTGTGCCCTGACCTCAGCTCTCACAGGGAAGCATGCCTTGAAGCCAGCTGTCAACTAGCTGCATTCTTATGGCAGGGTGAAGGTAGCAGTATTCTGAGTAAGGAGGTTCCCAGATTACCACTCTACAGCACCTGGAGATACCCTCCAGGTCTGCATTGATAACTTGCGTCTCAGAAGCCTCTGGCAAAAGTCTCTGGTGAAGACGTGCGAAACTCACTCTGCAGGCAGTGTGGAACTGTGAGGGACTGTGGGTGAGTTCAACTCTCAGAAGTAAGATGTTTTTGGTCAAGGCGTTCAACTACCTACTCACGTATGGAACTTAGTATGTAGCACCAGTCCACCCCAGGAATTACTAGTAAATCGCTTGATTGAGCTTGGAGGCACTCGTCTTGTGTGCCGGGAGATTCCAGTTACCTCTCCCAACACTTCGGTGAAGCAGCGAGCCTAGGCCTTTTGGAAGCGAAAGGTAGCTGCAGGCAGGAGGTAGGGTTACAGGCCATAAGCTCAACTCTCAGAAGTGGGTATGCATGGGAGGCAGATGTCTGCTACCCACTCGGACATGCGAGTGGGAACCTAGCTACACTCTGATGAAGAAGGACTTTGGAAATCGCTGTATTCAACTCAGATACACGTGGGTTCAGGCACAACGATTCCACATGCTTTTCTCACAACCTTTCCCTGCCACTAACATGAGGACGTTAGCAGCTCCTTCTACAGTCAAGCAGGATGCGGGAGGGTTGTGCCCTGTCCTTAGCTCTCACAGGGAAGCATGCCTTGAAGCCAGCTGTCAAGTAGCTGCATTCTTATGGCAGGGTGAAGGTAGGAGTATTCTGAGACAGGAGGTTCCCAGATTACCATTCTACTGCACCTGGAGATACCCTCCAGGTCTGCATTGTTAACTTGCGTCTCAGAAGCCTCTGGCAAACGTCTCTGGTGAAGACGTGCGAAACTCACTCTGCAGGCAGTGTGGAACTGTGAGGGACTGAGGGTGAGCTCTACTCTCAGAAGTAAGATGTTTTTGGACAAGGCGTTCAACTACCTACTCACGTATGGAACTTAGTATGTAGCACCAGTCTACCCCAGGAATTACTAGGAAATCACTTGATTGAGCTTGGAGGCACTCGTCTTGTGTGCCGGAGATTCCAGTTACCTCTCCCAACACTTGCGTCAAGCAGCGAGCCTAGGCCTTTTGGAAGCGAAAGGTAGCAGCAGGCAGGATGTGGGGTTACAGGCCATAAGCTCAACTCTCAGAAGTGGGTATGCATGGGAGGCAGATGTCTGCTACCCACTCGGACATGGGAGTTGGAACCTAGCTACACTCCTAATGAAGAAGGATGTTGGATATCGCTGTATTCAACTCAGATACACGTGGGTTCAGGCACAACGATTCCACATGCTTTTCTCACAACCTTTCCCTGCCACTAACATGAGGACGTTAGCAGCTCCTTCTACAGTCAAGCAGGATGCGGGAGGGTTGTGCCCTGTCCTTAGCTCTCACAGGGAAGCATGCCTTGAAGCCAGCTGTCAAGTAGCTGCATTCTTATGGCAGGGTGTAGGTAGCAGTATTCTGAGACAGGAGGTTCCCAGATTACCACTCTACTGCACCTGGAGATACCCTCCAGGTCTGCATTGTTAACTTGCGTCTCAGAAGCCTCTGGCAAACGTCTCTGGTGAAGACGTGCGAAACTCACTCTGCAGGCAGTGTGGAACTGTGAGGGACTGAGGGTGAGCTCAACTCTCAGAAGTAAGATGTTTTTGGACAAGGCGTTCAACTACCTACTCACGTATGGAACTTAGTATGTAGCACCAGTCTACCCCAGGAATTACTAGGAAATCACTTGATTGAGCTTGGAGGCACTCGTCTTGTGTGCCGGGAGATTCCAGTTACCTCTCCCAACACTTGCGTCAAGCAGCGAGCCTAGGCCTTTTGGAAGCGAAAGGTAGCGTTAGGCAGGATATAGGGTTACAGGCCATAAGCTCAACTCTCAGAAGTGTGTATGCATGGGAGGCAGATGTCTGCTACCCACTCGGACATGGGAGTTGGAACCTAGCTGCACTCTTATTGAAGAAGGATGTTGGAAATCGCTGTATTCAACTCAGATACACGGGAGTTCAGGCCCAATGCTTACAAATGCTTTTCCCACAACCTATCCCAGCCACTAACATAAGGAGGTTAACAGGTACGTCTACAGTCAGCAGGATGCGGGAGGGTTCTGCCCTGTCCTCAGCTCTCACAGGGAAGCATGCCTAGAAGCCAGCTCTCAACTAGCTGCATTCTTATGACAGTGTGAAGGTAGCAGTATTCTGAGTAAGGAGGTTCCCAGATTACCACTCTCCTGCACCTGGAGATACGGTCCAGGTCTGCATTGTTAACTTGCGTCTCAGAGGCCTCTGGCAAAAATCTCTGGTGAAGACGTGGGAAACTCACTCTGCAGGCAGTGTGGAACTGTGAGGGACTGAGGGTGAGCTCAACTCTCAGCAGTAAGATGATTTTGGACAAGGCGTTCAGCTACCTTCTCACATATGGAACTTAGTATGTAGCACCAGTCTACCCCAGGAATTACTGGGAAATCGCTGGATTGAGCTTGGAGGCACTAGTCTTGTGTGCCGGCAGATTCCAGTTACCTCTGCCAACACTTCGGTGAAGCAGCAAGCCTAGGCCTTTTGGAAGCGAAAGGTAGCAGCAGGCAGGAGGTAGGGTTACAGGCCATAAGCTCAACTCTCAGAAGTGGGTATGCATGGGAGGCAGATGTCTCCTACCCACTCGGACATGCAAGTGGGAACCTAGCTAAACTCTGATGAAGAAGGATGTTGGAAATCGCTGTATTCAACTCAGATACACGTGGGTTCAGGCACAACGATTCCACATGCTTTTCTCACAACCTTTCCCTGCCACTAACATGAGGACGTTAGCAGCTCCTTCTACAGTCAAGCAGGATGCGGGAGGGTTGTGCCCTGTCCTTAGCTCTCACAGGGAAGCATGTCTTGAAGCCAACTGTCAAGTAGCTGCATTCTTATGGCAGGGTGAAGGTAGCAGTATTCTGAGACAGGAGGTTCCCAGATTACCACTCTACTGCACCTGGAGATACCCTCCAGGTCTGCATTGTTAACTTGCGTCTCAGAAGCCTCTGGCAAACGTCTCTGGTGAAGACGTGTGAAACTCACTCTGCAGGCAGTGTGGAACTGTGAGGGACTGAGGGTGAGCTCAACTCTCAGAAGTAAGATGTTTTTGGACAAGGCGTTCAACTACCTACTCACGTATGGAACTTAGTATGTAGCACCAGTCTACCCCAGGAATTACTAGGAAATCACTTGATTGAGCTTGGAGGCACTCGTCTTGTGTGCCGGGAGATTCCAGTTACCTCTCCCAACACTTGCGTCAAGCAGCGAGCCTAGGCCTTTTGGAAGCGAAAGATAGCGGTAGGCAGGAGGTAGGGTTACAGGCCATAAGCTCAACTCTCAGAAGTGGGTATGCATGGGAGGCAGATGTCTGCTACCCACTCGGACATGCAAGTGGGAACCTAGCTACACTCTGATGAAGAAGGACTTTGGAAATCGCTGTATTCAACTCAGATACACGTGGGTTCAGGCACAACGATTCCACATGCTTTTCTCACAACCTTTCCCTGCCACTAACATGAGGACGTTAGCAGCTCCTTCTACAGTCAAGCAGGATGCGGGAGGGTTGTGCCCTGTCTTTAGCTCTCACAGGGAAGCATGCCTTGAAGCCAGCTGTCAACTAGCTGCATTCTTATGGCAGGGTGAAGGTAGCAGTATTCTGAGACAGGAGGTTCCCAGATTACCACTCTACTGCACCTGGAGATACCCTCCAGGTCTGCATTGTTAACTTGCGTCTCAGAAGCCTCTGGCAAACGTCTCTGGTGAAGACGTGCGAAACTCACTCTTCAGGCAGTGTGGAACTGTGAGGGACTGTGAGTGAGTTCAACTCTCAGAAGTAAGATGTTTTTGGTCAAGGCGTTCAACTACCTACTCACGTATGGAACTTAGTATATAGCACCAGTCTACCCCAGGAATACTAGGAAATCGCTGGATTGAGCTTGGAGGCACTTGTCTTGTATGCCGGCAGATTCCAGTTACCTCTCCCAACACTTCGGTGAAGCAGCGAGCCTATGCCTTTTGGAAGCGAAAGGTAGCGGCAGGCAGGATGTAGGGTTACAGGCCATGAGCTCAACTCTCAGAAGTGTGTATGCATGGGAGGCAGATGTCTGCTACCCACTCGGACATGGGAGTTGGAACCTAGCTACACTCCTATTGAAGAAGGATGTTGCAAATCGCTGTATTCAACCAGATACACGGGAGTTCAGGCCCAATGCTTACACATGCTTTTCCCACAACCTATCCCAGCCACTAACATAAGGAGGTTAGCAGGTACGTCTACAGTCAGGCAGGATGCGGGAGGGTTCTGCCCTGTCCTCAGCTCTCACAGGTAAGCATGCCTAGAAGCCAGCTCTCAACTAGCTGCATTCTTATGACAGTGTGAAGGTAGCAGTATTCTGAGTAAGGAGGTTCCCAGATTACCACTCTACTGCACCTGGAGATACCGTCCAGGTCTGCATTGTTAACTTGCGTCTCAGAGGCCTCTGGCAAAAGTCTCGTGGGAAACTCACTCTGCAGGCAGTGTGGAACTGTGAGGGACTAAGGGTGAGCTCAACTCTCAGCAGTAAGATGATTTTGGACAAGGCGTTCAGCTACCTTCTCACATATGGAACTTAGTATGCAGCACCAGTCTACCCCAGGAATTACTGGGAAATCGCTGGATTGAGCTTGCAGGCACTAGTCTTGTGTGTCGGGAGATTCCAGTTACCTCTCCCAACACTTCGGTGAAGCAGCGAGCCTAGGCCTTTTGGAAGCGAAAGGTAGCTGCAGGCAGGAGGTAGGGTTACAGGCCATAAGCTCAACTCTCAGAAGTGGGTATGCATGGGAGGCAGATGTCTGCTACCCACTCGGACATGCGAGTGGGAACCTAGCTACACTCTGATGAAGAAGGACTTTGGAAATCGCTGTATTCAACTCAGATACACGTGGGTTCAGGCACAACGATTCCACATGCTTTTCTCACAACCTTTCCCTGCCACTAACATGAGGACGTTAGCAGCTCCTTCTACAGTCAAGCAGGATGCGGGAGGGTTGTGCCCTGTCTTTAGCTCTCACAGGGAAGCATGCCTTGAAGCCAGCTGTCAACTAGCTGCATTCTTATGGCAGGGTGAAGGTAGCAGTATTCTGAGACAGGAGGTTCCCAGATTACCACTCTACTGCACCTGGAGATACCCTCCAGGTCTGCATTGTTAACTTGCGTCTCAGAAGCCTCTGGCAAACGTCTCTGGTGAAGACGTGCGAAACTCACTCTTCAGGCAGTGTGGAACTGTGAGGGACTGTGAGTGAGTTCAACTCTCAGAAGTAAGATGTTTTTGGTCAAGGCGTTCAACTACCTACTCACGTATGGAACTTAGTATATAGCACCAGTCTACCCCAGGAATACTAGGAAATCGCTGGATTGAGCTTGGAGGCACTTGTCTTGTATGCCGGCAGATTCCAGTTACCTCTCCCAACACTTCGGTGAAGCAGCGAGCCTAGGCCTTTTGGAAGCGAAAGGTAGCGGCAGGCAGGATGTAGGGTTACAGGCCATGAGCTCAACTCTCAGAAGTGTGTATGCATGGGAGGCAGATGTCTGCTACCCACTCGGACATGGGAGTTGGAACCTAGCTACACTCCTATTGAAGAAGGATGTTGCAAATCGCTGTATTCAACCAGATACACGGGAGTTCAGGCCCAATGCTTACACATGCTTTTCCCACAACCTATCCCAGCCACTAACATAAGGAGGTTAGCAGGTACGTCTACAGTCAGGCAGGATGCGGGAGGGTTCTGCCCTGTCCTCAGCTCTCACAGGTAAGCATGCCTAGAAGCCAGCTCTCAACTAGCTGCATTCTTATGACAGTGTGAAGGTAGCAGTATTCTGAGTAAGGAGGTTCCCAGATTACCACTCTACTGCACCTGGAGATACCGTCCAGGTCTGCATTGTTAACTTGCGTCTCAGAGGCCTCTGGCAAAAGTCTCGTGGGAAACTCACTCTGCAGGCAGTGTGGAACTGTGAGGGACTGAGGGTGAGCTCAACTCTCAGCAGTAAGATGATTTTGGACAAGGCGTTCAGCTACCTTCTCACATATGGAACTTAGTATGCAGCACCAGTCTACCCCAGGAATTACTGGGAAATCGCTGGATTGAGCTTGCAGGCACTAGTCTTGTGTGTCGGGAGATTCCAGTTACCTCTCCCAACACTTCGGTGAAGCAGCGAGCCTAGGCCTTTTGGAAGCGAAAGGTAGCTGCAGGCAGGAGGTAGGGTTACAGGCCATAAGCTCAACTCTCAGAAGTGGGTATGCATGGGAGGCAGATGTCTGCTACCCACTCGGACATGCGAGTGGGAACCTAGCTACACTCTGATGAAGAAGGACTTTGGAAATCGCTGTATTCAACTCAGATACACGTGGGTTCAGGCACAACGATTCCACATGCTTTTCTCACAACCTTTCCCTGCCACTAACATGAGGACGTTAGCAGCTCCTTCTACAGTCAAGCAGGATGCGGGAGGGTTGTGCCCTGTCCTTAGCTCTCACAGGGAAGCATGCCTTGAAGCCACCTGTCCACTAGCTGCATTCTTATGGCAGGGTGAAGGTAGCAGTATTCTGAGACAGGAGGTTCCCAGAATACCACTCTACTGCACCTGGAGATACCCTCCAGGTCTGCATTGTTAACTTGCGTCTCAGAAGCCTCTGGCAAACGTCTCTGGAGAAGACGTGCGAAACTCACTCTGCAGGCAGTGTGGAACTGTGAGGGACTGAGGGTGAGCTCAACTCTCAGAAGTAAGATTTTTTTGGACAAGGCGTTCAGCTACCTTCTCACATATGGAACTTAGTATGTAGCACCAGTCTACCCCAGGAATTACTAGGAAATCGCTTGATTGAGCTTGGAGGCACTCGTCTTGTGTGCCGGGAGATTCCAGTTACCTCTCCCAACACTTGCGTCAAGCAGCGAGCCTAGGTCTTTTGGAAGCGAAAGGTAGCGGCAGGCAGGATGTAGGGTTACAGGCCATGAGCTCAACTCTCAGAAGTGTGTATGCATGGGAGGCAGATGTCTGCTACCCACTCGGACATGGGAGTTGGATCCTAGCTACACTCCTATTGAAGAAGGATGTTGGAAATCGCTGTATTCAACTCAGATACACGGGAGTTCAGGCCCAATGCTTACACATGCTTTTCCCACAACCTATCCCAGACACTAACATAAGGAGGTTAGCAGGTACGTCTACAGTCAGGCAGGATGCGGGAGGGTTCTGCCCTGTCCTCAGCTCTCACAGGGAAGCATGCCTAGAAGCCAGCTCTCAACTAGCTGCATTCTTATGACAGTGTGAAGGTAGCAGTATTCTGAGACAGGAGGTTCCCAGATTACCACTCTACTGCACCTGGAGATACCATCCAGGTCTGCATTGTTAACTTGCGTCTCAGAGGCCTCTGGCAAAAGTCTCTGGTGAAGACGTGGGAAACTCACGCTGCAGGCAGTGTGGAACTCTGAGGGATGAGGGTGAGCTCACCTCTCAGCAGTAAGATGATTTTGGACAAGGCGTTCAGCTACCTTCTCACATATGGATCTTAGTATGTAGCACCAGCCTACCCCAGGAATTACTGGGAAATCGCTGGATTGAGCTTGGAGGCACTAGTCTTGTGTGCCGGGAGATTCCAGTTACCTCTCCCAACACTTCGGTGAAGCAGCGAGCCTAGGCCTTTTGGAAGCGAAAGGTAGCTGCAGGCAGGAGGTAGGGTTACAGGCCATAAGCTCAACTCTCAGAATTGGGTATGCATGGGAGGCAGATGTCTGCTACCCACTCGGACATGCGAGTGGGAACCTAGCTACACTCTGATGAAGAAGGACTGTGGAAATCGCTGTATTCAACTCAGATACACGTGGGTTCAGGCACAACGATTCCACATGCTTTTCTCACAACCTTTCCCTGCCACTAACATGAGGACGTTAGCAGCTCCTTCTACAGTCAAGCAGGATGCGGGTGGGTTGTGCCCTGTCCTTAGCTCTCACAGGGAAGCATGCCTTGAAGCCAGCTGTCAAGTAGCTGCATTCTTATGGCAGGGTGAAGGTAGCAGTATTCTGAGTAAGGAGGTTCCCAGATTACCACTCTCCGGCACCTGGAGATACCCTCCAGGTCTGCATTGTTAACTTGCGTCTCAGAAGCCTCTGGCAAACGTCTCTGGTGAAGACGTGCGAAACTCACTCTGCAGGCAGTGTGGAACTGTGAGGGACTGTGGGTGAGTTCAACTCTCAGAAGTAAGATGTTTTTGGTCAAGGCGTTCAACTACCTACTCACGTATGGAACTTAGTATGTAGCACAAGTCTACTCCAGGAATTACTAGGAAATCGCTTGATTGAGCTTGGAGGCACTCGCCTTGTGTGCCGGGAGATTCCAGTTACCTCTCCCAACACTTCGGTGAAGCAGCGAGCCTAGGCCTTTTGGAAGCGAAAGGTAGCTGCAGGCAGGAGGTAGGGTTACAGGCCATAAGCTCAACTCTCAGAATTGGGTATGCATGGGAGGCAGATGTCTGCTACCCACTCGGACATGCGAGTGGGAACCTAGCTACACTCTGATGAAGAAGGACTGTGGAAATCGCTGTATTCAACTCAGATACACGTGGGTTCAGGCACAACGATTCCACATGCTTTTCTCACAACCTTTCCCTGCCACTAACATGAGGACGTTAACAGCTCCTTCTACAGTCAAGCACGATGCGGGAGGGTTGTGCCCTGACCTCAGCTCTCACAGGGAAGCATGCCTTGAAGCCAGCTGTCAACTAGCTGCATTCTTATGGCAGGGTGAAGGTAGCAGTATTCTGAGTAAGGAGGTTCCCAGATTACCACTCTACAGCACCTGGAGATACCCTCCAGGTCTGCATTGATAACTTGCGTCTCAGAAGCCTCTGGCAAAAGTCTCTGGTGAAGACGTGCGAAACTCACTCTGCAGGCAGTGTGGAACTGTGAGGGACTGTGGGTGAGTTCAACTCTCAGAAGTAAGATGTTTTTGGTCAAGGCGTTCAACTACCTACTCACGTATGGAACTTAGTATGTAGCACCAGTCTACCCCAGGAATTACTAGTAAATCGCTTGATTGAGCTTGGAGGCACTAGTCTTGTGTGCCGGCAGATTCCAGTTACCTCTCCCAACACTTCGGTGAAGCAGCGAGCCTAGGCCTTTTGGAAGCGAAAGGTAGCTGCAGGCAGGAGGTAGGGTTACAGGCCATAAGCTCAACTCTCAGAAGTGGGTATGCATGGGAGGCAGATGTCTGCTACCCACTCGGACATGCGAGTGGGAACCTAGCTACACTCTGATGAAGAAGGACTTTGGAAATCGCTGTATTCAACTCAGATACACGTGGGTTCAGGCACAACGATTCCACATGCTTTTCTCACAACCTTTCCCTGCCACTAACATGAGGACGTTAGCAGCTCCTTCTACAGTCAAGCAGGATGCGGGTGGGTTGTGCCCTGTCCTTAGCTCTCACAGGGAAGCATGCCTTGAAGCCAGCTGTCAAGTAGCTGCATTCTTATGGCAGGGTGAAGGTAGCAGTATTCTGAGACAGGAGGTTCCCAGATTACCACTCTACTGCACCTGGAGATACCCTCCAGGTCTGCATTGTTAACTTGCGTCTCATAGCCTCTGGCAAACGTCTCTGGAGAAGACGTGCGAAACTCACTCTGCAGGCAGTGTGGAACTGTGAGGGACTGAGGGTGAGCTCAACTCTCAGAAGTAAGATTTTTTTGGACAAGGCGTTCAGCTACCTTCTCACATATGGAACTTAGTATGTAGCACCAGTCTACCCCAGGAATTACTAGGAAATCGCTTGATTGAGCTTGGAGGCACTCGTCTTGTGTGCCGGGAGATTCCAGTTACCTCTCCCAACACTTGCGTCAAGCAGCGAGCCTAGGTCTTTTGGAAGCGAAAGGTAGCGGCAGGCAGGATGTAGGGTTACAGGCCATGAGCTCAACTCTCAGAAGTGTGTATGCATGGGAGGCAGATGTCTGCTACCCACTCGGACATGGGAGTTGGATCCTAGCTACACTCCTATTGAAGAAGGATGTTGGAAATCGCTGTATTCAACTCAGATACACGGGAGTTCAGGCCCAATGCTTACACATGCTTTTCCCACAACCTATCCCAGACACTAACATAAGGAGGTTAGCAGGTACGTCTACAGTCAGGCAGGATGCGGGAGGGTTCTGCCCTGTCCTCAGCTCTCACAGGGAAGCATGCCTAGAAGCCAGCTCTCAACTAGCTGCATTCTTATGACAGTGTGAAGGTAGCAGTATTCTGAGACAGGAGGTTCCCAGATTACCACTCTACTGCACCTGGAGATACCATCCAGGTCTGCATTGTTAACTTGCGTCTCAGAGGCCTCTGGCAAAAGTCTCTGGTGAAGACGTGGGAAACTCACGCTGCAGGCAGTGTGGAACTCTGAGGGATGAGGGTGAGCTCACCTCTCAGCAGTAAGATGATTTTGGACAAGGCGTTCAGCTACCTTCTCACATATGGATCTTAGTATGTAGCACCAGCCTACCCCAGGAATTACTGGGAAATCGCTGGATTGAGCTTGGAGGCACTAGTCTTGTGTGCCGGGAGATTCCAGTTACCTCTCCCAACACTTCGGTGAAGCAGCGAGCCTAGGCCTTTTGGAAGCGAAAGGTAGCTGCAGGCAGGAGGTAGGGTTACAGGCCATAAGCTCAACTCTCAGAATTGGGTATGCATGGGAGGCAGATGTCTGCTACCCACTCGGACATGCGAGTGGGAACCTAGCTACACTCTGATGAAGAAGGACTGTGGAAATCGCTGTATTCAACTCAGATACACGTGGGTTCAGGCACAACGATTCCACATGCTTTTCTCACAACCTTTCCCTGCCACTAACATGAGGACGTTAGCAGCTCCTTCTACAGTCAAGCAGGATGCGGGTGGGTTGTGCCCTGTCCTTAGCTCTCACAGGGAAGCATGCCTTGAAGCCAGCTGTCAAGTAGCTGCATTCTTATGGCAGGGTGAAGGTAGCAGTATTCTGAGTAAGGAGGTTCCCAGATTACCACTCTCCGGCACCTGGAGATACCGTCCAGGTCTGCATTGTTAACTTGCGTCTCAGAGGCCTCTGACAAAAGTCTCTGGTGAAGACGTGGGAAACTCACTCTGCAGGCAGTGTGGAACTGTGAGGGACTGAGGGTGAGCTCAACTCTCAGCAGTAAGATGATTTTGGACAAGGCGTTCAGCTACCTTCTCACATATGGAACTTAGTATGTAGCACCAGTCTACCCCAGGAATTACTGGGAAATCGCTGGATTGAGCTTGGAGGCACTAGTCTTGTGTGCCGGCAGATTCCAATTACCTCTCCCAACACTTCGGTGAAGCAGCGAGCCTAGGCCTTTTGGAAGCGAAAGGTAGCGGTAGGCAGGAGGTAGGGTTACAGGCCATAAGCTCAACTCTCAGAAGTGGGTATGCATGGGAGGCAGATTTCTGCTACCCACTCGGACATGCAAGTGGGAACCTAGCTACACTCTGATGAAGAAGGACTTTGGAAATCGCTGTATTCAACTCAGATACACGTGGGTTCAGGCACAGCGATTCCACATGCTTTTCTCACAACCTTTCCCTGCCACTAAAATGAGGAAGTTAGCAGCTCCTTCTACAGTCAAGCAGGATGCGGGAGGGTTGTGCCCTGTCCTTAGCTCTCACAGGGAAGCATGCCTTGAAGCCAGCTGTCAAGTAGCTGCATTCTTATGGCAGGGTGAAGGTAGCAGTATTCTGAGACAGGAGGTTCCCAGATTACCACTCTACTGCACCTGGAGATACCCTCCAGGTCTGCATTGTTAACTTGCGTCTCAGAAGCCTCTGGCAAACGTCTCTGGTGAAGACGTGCGAAACTCACTCTGCAGGCAGTGTGGAACTGTGAGGGACTGTGGGTGAGTTCAACTCTCAGAAGTAAGATGTTTTTGGTCAAGGCGTTCAACTACCTACTCACGTATGGAACTTAGTATGTAGCACAAGTCTACTCCAGGAATTACTAGGAAATCGCTTGATTGAGCTTGGAGGCACTCGCCTTGTGTGCCGGGAGATTCCAGTTACCTCTCCCAACACTTCGGTGAAGCAGCGAGCCTAGGCCTTTTGGAAGCGAAAGGTAGCTGCAGGCAGGAGGTAGGGTTACAGGCCATAAGCTCAACTCTCAGAATTGGGTATGCATGGGAGGCAGATGTCTGCTACCCACTCGGACATGCGAGTGGGAACCTAGCTACACTCTGATGAAGAAGGACTGTGGAAATCGCTGTATTCAACTCAGATACACGTGGGTTCAGGCACAACGATTCCACATGCTTTTCTCACAACCTTTCCCTGCCACTAACATGAGGACGTTAACAGCTCCTTCTACAGTCAAGCACGATGCGGGAGGGTTGTGCCCTGACCTCAGCTCTCACAGGGAAGCATGCCTTGAAGCCAGCTGTCAACTAGCTGCATTCTTATGGCAGGGTGAAGGTAGCAGTATTCTGAGTAAGGAGGTTCCCAGATTACCACTCTACAGCACCTGGAGATACCCTCCAGGTCTGCATTGATAACTTGCGTCTCAGAAGCCTCTGGCAAAAGTCTCTGGTGAAGACGTGCGAAACTCACTCTGCAGGCAGTGTGGAACTGTGAGGGACTGTGGGTGAGTTCAACTCTCAGAAGTAAGATGTTTTTGGTCAAGGCGTTCAACTACCTACTCACGTATGGAACTTAGTATGTAGCACCAGTCTACCCCAGGAATTACTAGTAAATCGCTTGATTGAGCTTGGAGGCACTCGTCTTGTGTGCCGGGAGATTCCAGTTACCTCTCCCAACACTTCGGTGAAGCAGCGAGCCTAGGCCTTTTGGAAGCGAAAGGTAGCTGCAGGCAGGAGGTAGGGTTACAGGCCATAAGCTCAACTCTCAGAAGTGGGTATGCATGGGAGGCAGATGTCTGCTACCCACTCGGACATGGGAGTTGGAACCTAGCTACACTCTGATGAAGAAGGACTTTGGAAATCGCTGTATTCAACTCAGATACACGTGGGTTCAGGCACAACGATTCCACATGCTTTTCTCACAACCTTTCCCTGCCACTAACATGAGGACGTTAGCAGCTCCTTCTACAGTCAAGCAGGATGCGGGAGGGTTGTGCCCTGTCCTTAGCTCTCACAGGGAAGCATGCCTTGAAGCCAGCTGTCAAGTAGCTGCATTCTTATGGCAGGGTGTAGGTAGCAGTATTCTGAGACAGGAGGTTCCCAGATTACCACTCTACTGCACCTGGAGATACCCTCCAGGTCTGCATTGTTAACTTGCGTCTCAGAGGCCTCTGGCAAACGTCTCTGGTGAAGACGTGCGAAACTCACTCTGCAGGCAGTGTGGAACTGTGAGGGACTGAGGGTGAGCTCTACTCTCAGAAGTAAGATGTTTTTGGACAAGGCGTTCAACTACCTACTCACGTATGGAACTTAGTATGTAGCACCAGTCTACCCCAGGAATTACTAGGAAATCACTTGATTGAGCTTGGAGGCACTCGTCTTGTGTGCCGGGAGATTCCAGTTACCTCTCCCAACACTTGCGTCAAGCAGCGAGCCTAGGCCTTTTGGAAGCGAAAGGTAGCAGCAGGCAGGATGTGGGGTTACAGGCCATAAGCTCAACTCTCAGAAGTGGGTATGCATGGGAGGCAGATGTCTGCTACCCACTCGGACATGGGAGTTGGAACCTAGCTACACTCCTATTGAAGAAGGATGTTGGAAATCGCTGTATTCAACTCAGATACACGTGGGTTCAGGCACAACGATTCCACATGCTTTTCTCACAACCTTTCCCTGCCACTAACATGAGGACGTTAGCAGCTCCTTCTACAGTCAAGCAGGATGCGGGAGGGTTGTGCCCTGTCCTTAGCTCTCACAGGGAAGCATGCCTTGAAGCCAGCTGTCAAGTAGCTGCATTCTTATGGCAGGGTGTAGGTAGCAGTATTCTGAGACAGGAGGTTCCCAGATTACCACTCTACTGCACCTGGAGATACCCTCCAGGTCTGCATTGTTAACTTGCGTCTCAGAAGCCTCTGGCAAACGTCTCTGGTGAAGACGTGCGAAACTCACTCTGCAGGCAGTGTGGAACTGTGAGGGACTGAGGGTGAGCTCAACTCTCAGAAGTAAGATGTTTTTGGACAAGGCGTTCAACTACCTACTCACGTATGGAACTTAGTATGTAGCACCAGTCTACCCCAGGAATTACTAGGAAATCACTTGATTGAGCTTGGAGGCACTCGTCTTGTGTGCCGGGAGATTCCAGTTACCTCTCCCAACACTTGCGTCAAGCAGCGAGCCTAGGCCTTTTGGAAGCGAAAGGTAGCGTTAGGCAGGATATAGGGTTACAGGCCATAAGCTCAACTCTCAGAAGTGTGTATGCATGGGAGGCAGATGTCTGCTACCCACTCGGACATGGGAGTTGGAACCTAGCTGCACTCCTATTGAAGAAGGATGTTGGAAATCGCTGTATTCAACTCAGATACACGGGAGTTCAGGCCCAATGCTTACAAATGCTTTTCCCACAACCTATCCCAGCCACTAACATAAGGAGGTTAACAGGTACGTCTACAGTCAGCAGGATGCGGGAGGGTTCTGCCCTGTCCTCAGCTCTCACAGGGAAGCATGCCTAGAAGCCAGCTCTCAACTAGCTGCATTCTTATGACAGTGTGAAGGTAGCAGTATTCTGAGTAAGGAGGTTCCCAGATTACCACTCTCCTGCACCTGGAGATACGGTCCAGGTCTGCATTGTTAACTTGCGTCTCAGAGGCCTCTGGCAAAAATCTCTGGTGAAGACGTGGGAAACTCACTCTGCAGGCAGTGTGGAACTGTGAGGGACTGAGGGTGAGCTCAACTCTCAGCAGTAAGATGATTTTGGACAAGGCGTTCAGCTACCTTCTCACATATGGAACTTAGTATGTAGCACCAGTCTACCCCAGGAATTACTGGGAAATCGCTGGATTGAGCTTGGAGGCACTAGTCTTGTGTGCCGGCAGATTCCAGTTACGTCTGCCAACACTTCGGTGAAGCAGCAAGCCTAGGCCTTTTGGAAGCGAAAGGTAGCGGCAGGCAGGAGGTAGGGTTACAGGCCATAAGCTCAACTCTCAGAAGTGGGTATGCATGGGAGGCAGATGTCTGCTACCCACTCGGACATGCAAGTGGGAACCTAGCTACACTCTGATGAAGAAGGACTTTGGAAATCGCTGTATTCAACTCAGATATACGTGGGTTCAGGCACAACGATTCCACATGCTTTTCTCACAACCTTTCCCTGCCACTAACATGAGGACGTTAGCAGCTCCTTCTACAGTCAAGCAGGATGCGGGAGGGTTGTGCCCTGTCTTTAGCTCTCACAGGGAAGCATGCCTTGAAGCCAGCTGTCAACTAGCTGCATTCTTATGGCAGGGTGAAGGTAGCAGTATTCTGAGACAGGAGGTTCCCAGATTACCACTCTACTGCACCTGGAGATACCCTCCAGGTCTGCATTGTTAACTTGCGTCTCAGAAGCCTCTGGCAAACGTCTCTGGTGAAGACGTGCGAAACTCACTCTTCAGGCAGTGTGGAACTGTGAGGGACTGTGAGTGAGTTCAACTCTCAGAAGTAAGATGTTTTTGGTCAAGGCGTTCAACTACCTACTCACGTATGGAACTTAGTATGTAGCACCAGTCTACCCCAGGAATACTAGGAAATCGCTGGATTGAGCTTGGAGGCACTTGTCTTGTATGCCGGCAGATTCCAGTTACCTCTCCCAACACTTCGGTGAAGCAGCGAGCCTAGGCCTTTAGGAAGCGAAAGGTAGCGGCAGGCAGGATGTAGGGTTACAGGCCATGAGCTCAACTCTCAGAAGTGTGTATGCATGGGAGGCAGATGTCTGCTACCCACTCGGACATGGGAGTTGGAACCTAGCTACACTCCTATTGAAGAAGGATGTTGCAAATCGCTGTATTCAACCAGATACACGGGAGTTCAGGCCCAATGCTTACACATGCTTTTCCCACAACCTATCCCAGCCACTAACATAAGGAGGTTAGCAGGTACGTCTACAGTCAGGCAGGATGCGGGAGGGTTCTGCCCTGTCCTCAGCTCTCACAGGTAAGCATGCCTAGAAGCCAGCTCTCAACTAGCTGCATTCTTATGACAGTGTGAAGGTAGCAGTATTCTGAGTAAGGAGGTTCCCAGATTACCACTCTACTGCACCTGGAGATACCGTCCAGGTCTGCATTGTTAACTTGCGTCTCAGAGGCCTCTGGCAAAAGTCTCGTGGGAAACTCACTCTGCAGGCAGTGTGGAACTGTGAGGGACTGAGGGTGAGCTCAACTCTCAGCAGTAAGATGATTTTGGACAAGGCGTTCAGCTACCTTCTCACATATGGAACTTAGTATGCAGCACCAGTCTACCCCAGGAATTACTGGGAAATCGCTGGATTGAGCTTGCAGGCACTAGTCTTGTGTGTCGGGAGATTCCAGTTACCTCTCCCAACACTTCGGTGAAGCAGCGAGCCTAGGCCTTTTGGAAGCGAAAGGTAGCTGCAGGCAGGAGGTAGGGTTACAGGCCATAAGCTCAACTCTCAGAAGTGGGTATGCATGGGAGGCAGATGTCTGCTACCCACTCGGACATGCGAGTGGGAACCTAGCTACACTCTGATGAAGAAGGACTTTGGAAATCGCTGTATTCAACTCAGATACACGTGGGTTCAGGCACAACGATTCCACATGCTTTTCTCACAACCTTTCCCTGCCACTAACATGAGGACGTTAGCAGCTCCTTCTACAGTCAAGCAGGATGCGGGAGGGTTGTGCCCTGTCCTTAGCTCTCACAGGGAAGCATGCCTTGAAGCCACCTGTCAACTAGCTGCATTCTTATGGCAGGGTGAAGGTAGCAGTATTCTGAGTAAGGAGGTTCCCAGAATACCACTCTACTGCACCTGGAGATACCCTCCAGGTCTGCATTGTTAACTTGCGTCTCATAGCCTCTGGCAAACGACTCTGGTGAAGACGTGCGAAACTCACTCTGCAGGCAGTGTGGAACTGTGAGGGACTGTGGGTGAGTTCAACTCTCAGAAGTAAGATGTTTTTGGTCAAGGCGTTCAACTACCTACTCACGTATGGAACTTAGTATGTAGCAACAGTCTACCCCAGGAATTACTAGGAAATCGCTTGATTGAGCTTGGAGGCACTCGTCTTGTGTGCCGGGAGATTCCAGTTACCTCTCCCAACACTTGCGTCAAGCAGCGAGCCTAGGCCTTTTGGAAGCGAAAGGTAGCAGCAGGCAGGATGTGGGGTTACAGGCCATAGGCTCAACTCTCAGAAGTGTGTATGCATGGGAGGCAGATGTCTGCTACCCACTCGGACATGGGAGTTGGAACCTAGCTACACTCCTATTGAAGAAGGATGTTGGAAATCGCTGTATTCAACTCAGATACACGGGAGTTCAGGCCCAATGCTTACACATGCTTTTCCCACAACCTATCCCAGCCACTAACATAAGGAGGTTAGCAGGTACGTCTACAGTCAGGCAGGATGCGGGAGGGTTCTGCCCTTTCCTCAGCTCTCACAGGGAAGCATGCCTAGAAGCCAGCTCTCAACTAGCTGCATTCTTATGACAGTGTGAAGGTAGCAGTATTCTGAGACAGGAGGTTCCCAGATTACCACTCTACTGCACCTGGAGATACCATCCAGGTCTGCATTGTTAACTTGCGTCTCAGAGGCCTCTGGCAAAAGTCTCTGGTGAAGACGTGGGAAACTCACGCTGCAGGCAGTGTGGAACTCTGAGTGATGAGGGTGAGCTCACCTCTCAGCAGTAAGATGATTTTGGACAAGGCGTTCAGCTACCTTCTCACATATGGATCTTAGTATGTAGCACCAGTCTACCCCAGGAATTACTGGGAAATCGCTGGATTGAGCTTGGAGGCACTAGTCTTGTGTGCCGGGAGATTCCAGTTACCTCTCCCAACACTTCGGTGAAGCAGCGAGCCTAGGCCTTTTGGAAGCGAAAGGTAGCTGCAGGCAGGAGGTAGGGTTACAGGCCATAAGCTCAACTCTCAGAAGTGGGTATGCATGGGAGGCAGATGTCTGCTACCCACTCGGACATGCGAGTGGGAACCTAGCTACACTCTGATGAAGAAGGACTTTGGAAATCGCTGTATTCAACTCAGATACACGTGGGTTCAGGCACAACGATTCCACATGCTTTTCTCACAACCTTTCCCTGCCACTAACATGAGGACGTTAGCAGCTCCTTCTACAGTCAAGCAGGATGCGGGTGGGTTGTGCCCTGTCCTTAGCTCTCACAGGGAAGCATGCCTTGAAGCCAGCTGTCAAGTAGCTGCATTCTTATGGCAGGGTGAAGGTAGCAGTATTCTGAGACAGGAGGTTCCCAGATTACCACTCTACTGCACCTGGAGATACCCTCCAGGTCTGCATTGTTAACTTGCGTCTCATAGCCTCTGGCAAACGTCTCTGGTGAAGACGTGTGAAACTCACTCTGCAGGCAGTGTGGAACTGTGAGGGACTGAGGGTGAGCTCACCTCTCAGCAGTAAGATGATTTTGGACAAGGCGTTCAGCTACCTTCTCACATATGGAACTTAGTATGTAGCACCAGTCTACCCCAGGAATTACTGGGAAATCGCTGGATTGAGCTTGGAGGCACTAGTCTTGTGTGCCGGCAGATTCCAATTACCTCTCCCAACACTTCGGTGAAGCAGCGAGCCTAGGCCTTTTGGAAGCGAAAGGTAGCTGCAGGCAGGAGGTAGGGTTACAGGCCATAAGCTCAACTCTCAGAAGTGGGTATGCATGGGAGGCAGATGTCTGCTACCCACTCGGACATGCGAGTGGGAACCTAGCTACACTCTGATGAAGAAGGACTTTGGAAATCGCTGTATTCAGCTCAGATACACGTGGGTTCAGGCACAACGATTCCACATGCTTTTCTCACAACCTTTCCCTGCCACTAACATGAGGACGTTAGCAGCTCCTTCTACAGGCAAGCAGGATGCGGGAGGGTTGTGCCCTGTCCTTAGCTCTCACAGGGAAGCATGCCTTGAAGCCAGCTGTCAACTAGCTGCATTCTTATGGCAGGGTGAAGGTAGCAGTATTCTGAGACAGGAGGTTCCCAGATTACCACTCTACTGCACCTGGAGATACCCTCCAGGTCTGCATTGTTAACTTGCGTCTCAGAAGCCTCTGGCAAACGTCTCTGGTGAAGACGTGCGAAACTCACTCTGCAGGCAGTGTGGAACTGTGAGGGACTGAGGGTGAGCTCAACTCTCAGAAGTAAGATGTTTTTGGACAAGGTGTTCAACTACCTACTCACGTATGGAACTTAGTATGTAGCACCAGTCTACCCCAGGAATTACTAGGAAATCGCTTGATTGAGCTTGGAGGCACTCGTCTTGTGTGCCGGGAGATTCCAGTTACCTCTCCCAACACTTGCGTCAAGCAGCGAGCCTAGGCCTTTTGGAAGCGAAAGGTAGCTGCAGGCACGATGTAGGGTTACAGGCCATGAGCTCAAGTCTCAGAAGTGTGTATGCATGGGAGGCAGATGTCTGCTACCCACTCGGACATGGGAGTTGGAACCTAGCTACACTCCTATTGAAGAAGGATGTTGGAAATCGCTGTATTCAACTCAGATACACGGGAGTTCAGGCCCAATGCTTACACATGCTTTTCCCACAACCTATCCCAGCCACTAACATAAGGAGGTTAGCAGGTACGTCTACAGTCAGGCAGGATGCGGGAGGGTTCTGCCCTGTCCTCAGCTCTCACAGGGAAGCATGCCTAGAAGCCAGCTCTCAACTAGCTGCATTCTTATGACAGTGTGAAGGTAGTAGTATTCTGAGTAAGGAGGTTCCCAGATTGCCACTCTCCGGCACCTGGAGATACCGTCCAGGTCTGCATTGTTAACTTGCGTCTCAGAGGCCTCTGGCAAAAGTCTCTGGTGAAGATGTTGGAAACTCACTCTGCAGGCAGTGTGGAACTGTGAGGGACTGAGGGTGAGCTCAACTCTCAGCAGTAAGATGTTTTTGGACAAGGCGTTCATCTACCTACTCACGTATGGAACTTATTATGTAGCACCAGTCTACCCCAGGAATTACTAGGAAATCGCTTGATTGAGCTTGGAGGCACTCGTCTTGTGTGCCGGGAGATTCCAGTTACCTCTCCCAACACTTGCCTCAAGCAGCGAGCCTAGGCCTTTTTGAAGCGAAAGGTAGCTGCAGGCAGGATGTAGGGTTACAGGCCATGAGCTCAACTCTCAGAAGTGTGTATGCATGGAAGTCAGATGTCTGCTCCCCATGCTGACATGGGAGTTGGAACCTAGCTACACTCTGATTGAAGAAGGCCATTGGAAATCGCTGTATTCAACTCAGTTACACAGGAGTTCAGGCCCAATGCTTACACATGCTTTTCCCGCAATCTCTCTCAGCCACTAACTTTAGGATGTTAGCAGCTACGCCTACAGTCAGGCAGGATGTGGGAGGGTTCTGCCCTGTCCTCAGCTCTCACAGGGAAGCATGCCTAGAAGCCAGCTCTCAACTAGCTGCTTTCTTATGGCAATGTGAAGGTAGAAGTATTCTGAGTCAGGAGGTTCCAAGATTACCACTCTACTGCACCTGGAGATACCCTCCAGGTGTACATAGTTAACTTGCGTCTCAGAAGCCTGTGGCAAACGTCTCTGGTGAAGACCTGCGAAACTCACACTGCAGGCAGTGTGGAAATGTGAGGGACTGAGGGTGAGCTCAACTCTCAGAAGTAAGATGCTTTTGGACAGGCGTTCAGCTTCCTTCTCACGTATGGAACTTAGTATGTAGCACCAGTCTACCACAGGAATTACTAGGAAATCGCTGGATTGAGCTTGGAGGCACTAGTCTTGTGTGCCGGGAGATTCCAATTACCTCTCCCAACACTTCCGTCAAACAGCGAGGTTAGGAATTTTAGAAGCGAAGTGTACCAGCAGACTGGATTGGGAGGTACAGGCCAAAAGCTCAACTCTCAGAAGTGTGTATGCATGGGAGTCAGATGTCTGCTCCCCATTCTGACATGGGAGTTGGAACCTAGCTACACTCTGATTGAAGAAGGCCATTGGAAATCGATGTATTCAACTCAGGTACACAGGAGTTCAGGCCCAATGCTTACACATGCTTTTCCCGCAACCTCTCTCAGCCACTAACATTAGATATTTTTTTTTTAATTTTATTTATTTATGATAGTCACATAGAGAGAGAGAGAGAGAGAGAGAGAGAGAGAGGCAGAGACACAGACAGAGGGAGAAGCAGGCTCCATGCACCGGGAGCCCGATGTGGGATTCGATCCCGGGTCTCCAGGATCACACCCTGGGCCAAAGGCAGGCGCCAAACCGCTGCGCCACCCAGGGATCCCAGCCACTAACATTAGGATGTTAGCAACCACGCCTACAGGCAGGCAGGATGCGGGAGGGTTCTGCCCTCTCCTCAGCACTCCCAGGGAAGCATGCCTAGAAGCCATCTCTCAACTAGCTGCATTCTTATGGTAGTGTGAAGGTAGCAGTATTCTGAGACAGGAGGTTCCAAGATTACCACTCTACTGCACCTGGAGATACCCTCCAGGTCTGCATTGTAAACTTGCGTCTTAGAAGCCTGTGGCAAACGTCTCTGGTGAAGAACTGCGAAACTCACTCTGCAGGCAGTGTGAAACTGTGAGGGACTGTAGGTGAGCTCAACTCTCAGAAGTAAGATGCTTTTAGACAAGGCGTTCAGCTACCTTCTCACGTATGGTACTTAGTATGTAGCACCAGTCTACCACAGGAATTACTAGGAAATCGCTGGATTGAGCTTGGAGGCACTAGTCTTGTGTGCCGGGAGATTCCAATTACCTCTCCCAACACTTCTGTCAAATAGCAGGCTTAGGCCGTTTAGAAGCGAAGGGTACCAGCAGGCTGGATGTGGAGGTACAGGCCAAAAGCTCAACTCTCAGAAGTGTGTATGCATGGATGGCAGATGTCTGCTACCCACTCTGATATGGGAGTTGGAACCTAGCTACACTCTGATTGAAGTAGGCCATTGGAAATCGCTGTATTCAACTCAGACACACAGGAGTTCAGGCCCAATGCTTACACATGCTTTTCCCGCAACCTCTCTCAGCCACTAATATAAGGATGTTAGCAGCTATGTCTAGACTGAGTCAGGATGCGGAAGGGTCCTGCCCTGAACTCTGCTCTCAAAAGGAAGCATGCCTGCAAGCTAGATTTCCACTAGCTGAGTTGCTATGGCCGTGAGAACGTAGCAGCATTGTAACGCAGGACGTTCTGACAATACCGCTCTTCCTCACCTGGAGACGCAAGCATTGCAGCCTTCAGCTTGCCCCTTGCATCCCACGAACTTCTGACAAACATGTCTAGTGAGGATATTCGTAACTCCATGTGCAGGCATTGTGGAACTGGGAAGGACAGCGTGTCAGCTCACCCCGCAGAAGGAAATTCCCCAGAGAGACAGCTTTCAAGGAGTTACTCAGGTTTCGAAGTTAGTTAGTAGCTCCCTTCTGAGAGAGGAATTCCTCAGAAGTTGCTGGATTGAGCTAAGAGACACTTGCCACTCACAAAGCTTGCATCCTGTATCGAACCAAATCCTTTGGAAGCAAAGCGTACAGGCAGTCAGCGTGTGGGAGGTACAAGCCAAAAGCTCAATCCAAAGGAATGTGCATGCCTTGGAGGCAGCCGTCTGCTAGGTGCGAAATTGACAAGGCAGACACTTGGTTCTCACTTCGCTACTGTCCCGCATACAACGAAATGCTGTGGAAGCAGACCAACAGGCAGTCAGGATGGCCGAGGTAAAGGCCATGAGCTCAACTCTCAGAAGTGTGTATGCTTTGCAGGCCGATGTCTGCTAGACACTTATACAGGGGAGCTAGAACTGAGCTACACTCGAATTGAACAAGGACGTTGGCAATCGCTGTACTGAACTCAGATACACGAGAGTACAGGCCTGTCACTTCCACAGGCTTTTCACACAACCCCTTCCAGTACCTAACATAAGGATGCTAGGACCTATGTCTACAGGCAGTTAGCATGCGGCACCTAACATAAGCATATTAGCAGTTACGTCTACAGGCAGGCAGGATGAGGGAGGGTCCTGACCTGATCTTAGCTCTCAAAAGGAAGCATGCCTAAAAACCAGCTATCTACTAGCTCCTTTTGATGGCTTTGTGAATGTAGCAGCATTGTAAGGCGGTACGCTTACAATGAATACCGCTCTAATGCATCTGGAGACACAACCATTGAAGCCTGAAGCTGGCCCTTGTGTCCCGTGAGCTTCTGAAAACATGTCTAGTGAGGATGTACATAACTGCATCTGTAGGCAGTGTGGAAGTGGGAAGAATGGCGTGTCAGTTCTTCTCACAGAAGGAAATTCCCCAGAGAGAGAGCTTCCAGCTAGGTTTCAGGTTTGGAAGTTAGTATGTAGCTCCCATCTGAGGGAGCAATTCTTCAGAAGTTGCTGGATTGAACTAAGACACATTTGCCTCTCGCAAAACTTGGGTCCCATATCGAATGAAATCGTTTGGAAGCGAGGCGTACAGGCAGTCAGCATGTGGGAGATTCAATTCCTAAGCTCAATCCAAAGGAGTGTGCATGCCTTGCAGGCAGCTGTCGGCTAGGCGCAAAATTGACAAGGCAGACACTTGGTTCTCACTCTGCTACTCTCCCGATACAACGAAATGCTGTGGAAGCAGAACGTACAGGCCATAAGCTCAACTCTCAGAAGTGTGTATGCTTTGCAGGCTGATGTCTGCTAGACACATATCGAGGCGAGGTATACACGAGTTACACTCTAATTGAACAAGGATGTGGCAATCGCTGTATTGAAGTCAGAGGCACGTGAGTACACCCCTGACACTTCCACTTGCATTTCTCTAACCTCTCACAGCACCTAACATAAGGATGTTAGCAGCTATGACTACGAGCAGGCAGGATGCGGGAGGGTCCTGCCCTGAGCTCAGCTTTCAAAACGAGGCATGCCCCGAAGCCAGCTTTCTACTAATTGCGTTCTGATGGCCATGGGAAAGTGGCATCATTGTAATTCTGGATGTTCCATGAATACCACTTTACTGCACCTGAGGACACAAACTTGAAGCCTGCAGCTTGCCCCTTGTGTCCCATAAGCTTCTAACAAACATGTCTAGTGAGGATGTTTGTAACTGTATCTGCAGGCAGTGTGGAACTGGGAAGGACCATGTTTCAGCTTATCTCCGAGCGGGAAGTTCCCCAAGAGAGCTTTCAGCTACGTTCTCAGGTTGGAAGTTAGTATGTAGCTCCCGTCTTAGGCAGGAATTCCTCAGAAGTCGCTGGATTGAACTAAGAGACACTTGGCTCTTGCAAAAATTGCATCCCGTATCAAACGAAATCCTTTGGAAGTGAAGTGTACAGGCAGTCAGCATGTGGAAGGTAAGCTCAAGCCAAAGGAGTGTGCATGCCTAGTAGGCAGCTGTCCGCTAGGCGCGATATTGACAAGGGAGACACTTGGTTTATACTCCGCTTCTCTCCCGTATACAACGAAATGCTGTGGAAGCCGAACTTTCAGGCAGTCAGGATTGGGGAGGTACATGCCATAAGCTCAACTCTCAGCAATGTGTATGCTTTGTAGGCTGATGTCTGCTAAACACTTATCAAAGCGAGGTATACCCAAGCTACACTGTAATTGAACAAGGACGTTGGCAATCGCTGTATTGAAGTCAGATGGATATGAGTACAGTCCTGGCGCTTCCACTTGCATTTCTCCAACCTCTCCCATCATCTCACTTAAGGATGTTAGCAGGTATGAGTATGGGCAGGCAGGATGCGGGAGGGTCCTGCCCAGAGCTCAACTCTCACAAGAGAGCATGCCTAGAAGCCAGCTTTCAACTGGCTGCGTTCTAATGGCCGTAAGATCATAGCAGTCTTCTAACTCAGGAAGTTCGAAGAATACCACTCTACTGCACTTGCAGACACCTTCCAGGCCTGCATTATTCCACTTGCTTCTCACAAGCTTCTGACAAACGTCTCTGGTGAAGATGTTCAAAACTCATTCTGCAGGCAATGTGGAACTGTGAGGATTTTGGTGTGAACTCAACTCTTGGAAGAGAGATGCTTTTGGACTTGTGGTTCAGCTAGCTCTCACGTATGGAACTTAGTATGTAGCACCTAAGACATGAATTACTAGGAAATCGCAGGATTGAGCTTCGAGGCCCTATTCTTGTGTGCCGGGACTTTCGTCTTATCTCTCACAACACTTCAGTCATGCATCGAGCCTAGGCCTGTTACCAGCGCAGTGTACCTGGAGGAGGATGTGAGAAGTACAGGCCATAAGCTCAACTCTCAAAAGTGTGTACGCCTGGGAGGCTGATGTCTGTTACCCACTCGTACATTGGAGTTAGAAACTAGCTACACTCTGATTGAAGAAGGCCGTTTGAAATCGCTATATTCAACTTTGATAATGTTGAGTACAAGCCTGATACTTCCACATGCAAATGGAATCGAAACAAATAGAATCCCATCGAATAGAATCGAAAAGAATCGGAAACTATCGTATCGATACGAAAAAAATGGAATTGAATCGAATCGAAAAGAATTGAATTGAATCGAATCGAAAACAATCAAATCGAATCGAATCAAAAAGAATTGAATCTAAGAGTTTCAAATAGAATCGAATTGAATCGAAAAGAATCTAATCGAAATGAAAATATTCGAATAGAATCGAAAAGAAACGAATCAAAAAGAATCGAATCGAATTGAAAAGAATAGAATCTAATCGAGTCGAAAAGAATAGAATCCAAATAAATCAAGTCGAAAGGAGTGGAATCGAAAAGAATTGAATCGATTCGAAAAAAACGAATCAAATTGAATCTAATCGAATCGAAAATAATCGAATCAAATTGAATCGTAAAGAATACAAAATAATCGAATTGAATCGTAAAGAATAGAATCGAAGCGAACCGAAAAGAATCAAATCGAATTGAAAAGAATCGAATCGAATTGAACCGTAATGAAAAGAATCGAATCGAATCGAAAAGAATGGAATCGAATTGAATCGAAAAGAATTGAATCGAATGCAATCAAATCGAAAAGAATCGAATCGAATTGAAAAGAATCAAATCGAATTGATTGAATCAAAAAGAATTGAATCGAATCACATCGAATCGAAAATAATTGAAATGAATAAAAAATAATCGAATCGAATTGAATCGAGAATAATTGGAATTGAATTGAATCGATAATCGAATTGAATCTAATCGAGTTGAATCGAAAATAATCGAATCGAATCAAATCAATTAGAAAAAAATCGAATCAAATTGCATCGAACCAAAAGTAATCGAATCGTATTGAATCGATTCGAATTGAAAAGAATCGAATCGAATCGAATCGAAAAGAATCAAATCGAATTGAATCAAAAAGAATCGAATCCAAAGAATCGAATTGTAGAGAATCTAATCGAAACGAAAAGATTCGAATCGAAAAGAATCGAATGTAAACGAAAAGAATCAAATCGAATCGAATCGAAAAGAATCAAATCGAATCGAAAAGAATTGAATCGAAAAGAATCGAATCGAATCAAATCGATTGAAAAGATCGAATCAAAAAAATCAAAGAGAATCAAAACGAATCAAAACGAATCGAATCGAATTGAAAAGAATCATTGAATCAAATCGAAAAGAATCTAATCGAATCGTATCGAATCAAAAAAATCAAATCGAATTGAATCGAAAAGAATAGAATCGTATTTAATTGAATCAAATGAATCGAATCGAATTGAATCGAAAAGAATCGAATCGAATCAAAATGAATCAAATCAAATCGAAAAGAATCGTATTGAATCGAATTGAATCGTAAAGAATCCAATGGAACATAATCGATTCGAATTGAAAAGAATCGAATCGAAAAGAATCAAATCGAACCGAAAAGAAAGGAATCTAATCGAATAGAATCAAATCGAATGGTATCATTGAATCGAAAAGAATCGAATCATATCGAATTGAATTGAAAAGAATCAAATCGAATAGAATCGAAAAGATTCGAATCGAATCAAAAAGAATCGAATCGTATCGAATCAAATCGAATAGAATTGAGTCGAATACAATGAAAAGAATCAAAACGAATTGAAAACAATCGAATTAAATCGAATCAAATATTATCAAATCGAATCGAAAAGAATCGAATTGAATAGCATCGAAACGAATCGAATCGAATCGAAAAGAATCAAATTGAATAGCGTCGAATCGAATCGAATCAAAATGAAAAGAATCGAATAGAATCGAAAAGAATCAAATCGTATCGAATTGAATCGAAAAGAATCGAATCATATCGAATTGAATCGAAAAGAATCGATTCCAATCGAATTGAATCGAAAAGAATCGAATCGAACAGTACCGAATCGAATTGATAAGAATCGAATCAAATAAAATAGAAAAGAATCTAATTGAAACGAAAAGAATCTAATCGAATCGAATTGAAAAGAATCGAATCGAAAAAATCGAATCTAATAGAATCAAGTTGAGTTGAATCGAATAGAAAAGAATCGAATCGAATCATATCGAATTGAAAAGAATCGAATCAAATCGAATTGAATTGAAAAGAATCTAATCGAACTGAATCGAAAAGAATCGAATCGAAATGTAACAAATTGAATCCAAATGATCGAATCGAATCAAATCGAAAAAAATCGAATTGAAACGAAAAGAATCGAATAGAATCGAACTGAAAATAATCGAATCTAATCGAATAGAATAGAATAGAATCGAACAGAATTGAATCGAATGAAAAGAATCTTATCGAATCGAATCGAAAAGAATCGAATCGAATCGAATGGAGAAGAATCAAATCGAATCGAATCGAAAAGAATTGAATCAAAAAGAATCGAATCGAAGAGAATCTAATCGAAACGAAAAGAATCAAATCGAATCGAAAAGAATAGAATCAAAACGAAAAGAGACGAATTGAATCAAATCGAAAAGAATCGAATAGAAAAAAATCGAATCGAATCGTATCGAAAAGAATCGAATTGAAAAGAATAGAATAGAAAAATTCGAATCGAATCGAATCGAAATGAATCGAATCGAATCAAATTGATTGAAAAGATCAAATCAAAAAACATCAAAGAGAATCGAAATGAATCGAAACGAATCGAATCGAATTGAAAAGAATCGTATCAAATCAAATCTAAAAGAATCGAATCAAATCGAATCAAAAAGAATGGAATCGAATTGATTCATATTGAAAAGAATCGATCGAATCATATTGAATCAAAAAGAATCGAATCGAATCGAAAAGAATCGAATCGAATTTAATCGAAAAGAATCGAATCGAATTGAATTGAGTTGAAAAGAATTGAATTGAACAGTATCAAATCAAATTGAAAAGAATTGAATCAAATCAAAAAGAATCGAATCGAAACGAAAAGAATCGAATCGAATCGAATTCGAAAGAATCGAATTGAATTGGAATGAGAAGAATCGAATCGAATTGCATCGAAACGAAAATAATTGAATCGAATTGAATAAAAAAGAATCGAATCGAATCGAAAATAATTGGAATTGAATCGAATCGATAATCGAATCGAATCAAATCGACTCAAATCGAAAATAATCGAATCAAATCAAATGGATTAAAAAACAATCGAATTAAAAAAAAAAAAAAAAAAAATAAAAATAAAAAAAAAAAAAAAAAAAAAAAAACAATCGAATTGAATCAAATTGAAAAGAATCGAATTGAATCGAAAAGAATCAAACCGAATCAAAAGAATCGAAAAGAATTGAATCAATAAGAATCGAAATGAATTGAATCGAGTAGAATCGAATCGAAGCTAGGGGGAAAGAATTGAATCGAATCAAAAATTATCTAAACAAATCCAATTAAATCCAAAAGAATCGAATCGAAAAGAATCGAATCAAAATGTAACAAATCGAATCCAAATGATCGAATCGAATCAAATCAAAAAGAATCGAATCGAAAAGAATCGAATTGAATTGAATCGATTCGAGAAGAATCGAATTGAATGGTATCGAATTGAAAAGAATTGAATTGTATCAAATCGAATCGAATCGAAAAGAATCGAATCGAAGAGAATCTAATCGAAACGAAAAGAATCGAATCGAATCAAATTGAAAAGAATCGAATCGAATTGAAACGAAAAGAATCAAATCGAAAAGAATGGAATCGAAAAAATCGAATCGAAAAGAATCGAATCGAATCGAAAAGAATCGAATCGAATGGAATGGAATCGAATGAATCGAAAAGAATCAATCGAATCGAATTGAATAGAAAAGAATCGAATAGGGGATCCCTGGGTGGCGCAGCGGTTTAGCGCCTGCCTTTGGCCTAGGGCGCAATCCTGGAGACCCGGGATCGAATCCCACATCGGGCTCCCGGTGCATGGAGACTGCTTCTTCCTCTGCCTGTGTCTCTGCCTCTCTCTCTCTCTCTGATGACTATCATAAATAAATAAAATTTTTTTTAAAAATGTTAAAAAAAATAATTGAATAGATTCGAATCGAAACGAATCGAAAAATCGAAACGAATGGAATCATATCAAATGGAAAAGAATCCAATCGAATTGAAAAGAGTAGAATCGAACGTAATCGAAAAGAATCGAATCGAAATGTAACAAATTGAATCCAAATGATCGAATCGAATCAAATCGAAAAGAATCGAATTGAAACGAAAAGAATCGAATAAAATCGAATTGAAAACAATCGAATCGAATCGAATCGAATGGAATAGAATCGAACAGAATTGAATCGAACGAAAAGAACCTTATCGAATCAAATCGAAAAGAATCAAATCGAATCGAATGGAGAAGAATCAAATCGAATCGAATCAAAAAGAATCTAATCGAAAAGAATCTAATCGAAACGAAAAGAATCAAATCGAATCGAAAAGAATCAAATCGAAACGAAGAGTCAAGTCGAATCGAATCAAAAAGAATCTAATAGAAAAAAATCGAATCGAATCAAATCGAAAAGAATCGAATTGAAAAGAATAGAATCGAAAAATTCGAATCAAATCGAATCAAAATGAATTGAATCGAATTAAATCGATTGAAAAGATCGAATCAAAAAACATCAAAGAGAATCGAAACGAATCGAAATGAATCGAATCGAATCAAATCGAATTGAAAAGAATCGTATCAAATCAAATCTAAAAAATTCGAATCAGGGGATCCCTGAATGGCGCAGCGGTTTGGGGCCTGCCTTTGGCCCAGGACGCGATCCTGGAGACCCGGGATCGAATCCCACGTCGGGCTTCCGCTGCATGGAGCCTGCTTCTCCCTCTGCCTGTGTCTGTCTCTCTCTCTCTGTGACTATCATAAATAAATAAAAAATTTAAAAAATAAAATAAAATAAAAGATTCGAATCAATCGAATCAAAAAGAATGGAATCGAATCAAAAAAATCATCGAAAAGAATCGATCGAATCGTATTGAATCGAATCGAATCGAAAAGAATCGAATCGAATGGAATTGAATCGAATCGAAATTAATCGAAAAGAATTGAATTGAAGAATATCAAATCGAATTGAAAAGAATTGAATCAAATCGAAAAAAATTGAATCGAAACGAAAAGAATCGAATCGAATCGAATTCGAAAGAATCGAATTGAATTGAAATGAGAAGAATCGAATCAAATTGCATCGAATCGAAAATAATTGAATTGAATTGAATAAAAAATAATCGAATCGAATCGAATCGAAAATAATTGGAATTGAATCGAATCGATAATCGAATCGAATCAAATCGAGTCGAATCGAAAATAATTGAATCGAATCAAATGGATTCAAAAACAATTAAATCGAATCAAATTGAATCGAAAAGAATCGAATTGAATCGAAAAGAATCAAACCGAATCAAAAAGAATCGAAAAGAATTGAATCAAGAAGAATCGAAATGAATTTAATCGAGTAGAATCAAATCGAAGCTAGGGTAAAAGAATCGAATCGAATCAAAAATTATCTAAATGAATCCAATTAAATCCAAAAGAATTGAATCGAATCGAATCGAAAGAACCGAATCAAAATGTAACAAATCGAATACAAATGATCAAATCGAATCAAATCGAAAAGAATCAAATTGAATCGAAAAGAATCAAACTGAATCAAAAAGAATTGAATCAAGAAGAATCGAAATGAATTGAATTGAGTAGAATCAAATCAAAGCTAGGGTAAAAGGATCGAATCGAATCAAAAATTATCTAAACGAATCCAATTAAATCCAAAAGAATTGAATTGAATCGAATCGAAAAGAATCGAATCAAAATGTAACAAATTGAATCCAAATGATCGAATCGAATCAAATCGAAAAGAATCAAATCGAATCGAAAAGAATCGAATTGAATCGATTCGAGAAGAATCGAATCGAATGGTATCGAATCGAAAAGAATCGAATCGTATCGAATCAAATTGAATCCAATATAATCGAAACGAAAAGAGTCGAATCGAATTGAATCAAAATAATCGAATCGAAACGACAAGAGGCGAAGCAAATCGAATCGAAAAGAATCAAATTTAAAAGAATCGAATCGGGGATACCTGGGTGGCCCAGCAGTTTGGCGCCTGCCTTTGGCCCAGGGTGCGATCCTGGAAATCCGGGATCGAATCCCACATCAGGCTCCCCGTGCATGGAGCCTGTTTCTCCCTCTGCCTATGTCTCTGCCTCTCTCTCTCTCTGTGACTATCAGAAATAAATAAAAAAATAAAAGAATTGAATCGAATTGAAAAGAATCAAATCGAAAAAATCGAATCAAAAAGAATCGAATTGAATCGTATCGAATCGAAAAGAATCGAATCAAATGGAATCGAATCGAATCGAATCCAATCGAATCAAAAAGAATCGAATCGAATTGAATAGAAAAGAATCGAATAGATTCGAATCGACACGAATCGAAAAAAATTGAAACGAATCGAATCATATCAAATTGTAAAGAATCAAATCGAATAAAAAAGAATCGAATCGAACTGAATCGAAAAAAATCGAATCGACAGACCAAAAAGAATCGAATCGAAAAGAATCGTATCGAATCGAATCAAATAGAATCGAAAGAATCGAATTGATTCCAATCGACTTGAATCGAAAAGAATCGAATCGAACAGTATCGAATCTAATTGAAATGAATCGAATCAAATAAAATAGAAAAGAATCAAATCGAAACGAAAAGATCGAATCGAATCAAATTGAAAAGAATTGAATCGAATCGAAAAGAATCGAATCGAAATGAAAAGAATCGAATCGATCGAAATGATCGAATTGAAAAGTATCGAATTGAATCGAATCAAATTGAAAAGAATCAAATCGAATCGTATCGAATCAAAAAGAATCAAATCAAATCGAATCGAAAAGAATAGAATCGTATTTAATTGAATCAAAAAGAATTGAATAGAAAAGAATCGAGTCGAATCAAAATGAATCGAATCAAATCAAAAAGAATCATATCGAATCGAATCAAATTGAATCGAAAAGAATCAGATTGAATCTTATATACTTGAATCAAAAAGATTCGAGTCGATTCGAATCGAAAATATCAAACCAAATGGAAAAGAATCGAATCGAAAAGAAAAGAATCGATTCAAATCGAAAATAATCGAATTGAATCAAAATGATTCGAATCGATACGAAACGAATCGAATCGAAAATAATAGAATCGAATCGAAATGAAAATAATCAAATTGAATCGAATTGAAAATAATCGAATCAAATCAAATCGAAGATAATTGAATCGAATCTAATAGAAAATAATCGATTCGCATTGAATTGAATCGAAAATAATCGAATTGAATTGAATCGAAAATAATTGAACCGAATCGATCGAATTGAGTTGAAAATAATCGAATCGAACCGAATTGAATCGAAAATAATCGAATCGAATCGAATCGAAAAGAATCGAATCGAAACAAAAAGAATCAATCGAATCAAAAATAATCGGATCAAGTCGAAAATAATCGAATCGAATCCAATCAAGTCGAATCGAAAATAATCAAATTGAATTCAAATGAATCGAAAATAATCGAATCGAACCGAAATGAATCGAATCAAATAAAAAATTATCGAGTCGAATTGAATAAAAAATAATCGAATCTAATGCAATCGAATCGAATCGAAAATATTCAAATAGCATCGAATTGAATCAAAATAATCGAATCGAATCGATAAGAATCGAATCAAATCGAATCGAATTGAAAAGAAGCGATCAAATCGAAAAGAATCGAATCGAATCGAAAAGTATCGAATCGAATTGAATCGAATCAAATCGAACAGAATTGAATCGAATCGAGTCGAAAAGAATCAAATCGAATCGAAAAGAATAGAATCGAATTGAAAAGAATAGAATTGATTCGAAAACATTCGAATCGAATTGAATCAAACCGAAAAGAATCAAATCGAATCGAAAAAAATCGAATCGAATCAAAAAGAAATCGAAACGAAAGATTTTAATCGAATTGAATCGAATCAAAAGGAATCGAATCGAAAAAATCGAATCGAATCGAAAAGAATCAAATCGAATTGAATCGAAGAGAATCAAATCGAAAAGAATAGAATCGAATCGTATCGAAAAGAATCGAATCAAATCGAATGGATAAGAATCAAATCGAATCGTAAAAAATCGAGTCGAAAGGAAAAAATTCGAATCGAATCGTAAAGAATCGAATTGAATCGCATCAAAAAGATTTGAATCGAATCGAACTGAAAAGAATTGAATTGAAACGAATCGAATCAAAAAGACTCGAATCAAATCGAATCGAAAAGAATCGAATCGAATAAAATTGAATCGAATAGAAAAGAATCTATCTAATCGAAAAGAATCAAATCGATAAGAATCGAATTGAAAGAATTGAATCGAATCGATTCGAATCGAAAAAAATTGAATCGAATCGAATCCCTAACCTTAACCCCTAACCCCTAACACTAAACCTATCCTAACCCTAAGCCTTAACCCTAACACCTAACCCTAACCCTAACCCTAACCGTAACGCTAACACTAACCCTAACCCCTAACCCAAACCCTACCCCGAACACTAACCCTAAACTTAACCCGTACCCTAACTAAACCCATACCCTAACCCTAACAGGTACACTAACACTAAGCTGTACCCAACCTTAACCCAGACCCTAACCCTTACCCTAACCCTAAGACCGTCCCCTAACCCATATACTAACCCATCCCCTAAACATAATCTAACCAGTACTCTAACACTACCCCGTACCCTAACCCATATCCTAACCCTAACACTAACACATACCTAACCATAACCCTAACCCTAACCCCTAACCCTAACCCTAACCCTAACCGCTAACCCTAAACCTAAACCAAAACCTAACCCTAACCCCTAACCCTAACATTAACCCCTACACCTACCCCTAACCCTAACCTGAACCCCTAACCACTAACCCTAAACCTAACCCTAACCTTTAACCCTAAACCTTAACCCTAACCCTAACCCTAATCCTAACACTAACCCAAACCCAACCCTAAACACTAATCCTAACCTTAACCCCTAACCTTAACCCTAACACTAACACTAACCCTAACACATAACCACTAACCCTAGCCCTACCCCCTAACCGCTAACCCCTAACCCTACCCCTAACCCTAACCCTTAACCCTAACCCTTAACCCGAACCCTAACCCTAACCCAAAACCTAACCCCTAACCCTAACCAAAACCCGTAACCACTAACCCTAACCCTAACCCTTAACCCTACCCTTAACCCTAACCATAACCCAAACCCTAACCCTAACCCCAAACCCTAACAGTAACCCCAAACCTTAACCCTAACCCTAACGCTAACACTACCCCTAACCCTAACCCCTAACCCCTAACCCTAACCTCTAATGCTCTCCGTAACCCTTAAACTCAACACTTAACCCTAAACCTAACCCTAACCCTTACCCTAACCCGTACCCTAACCCTAACCGAACACTAACCGTAACCCGTACCCTAACCTTTACCCATACCCTAACCCTGAACCATACCCTAACCCCAACCTTAACCCGAACACGAACCCTAACCCGTATCCTAACACTAACCCATACCCTAACCCTAACACGTAACCTAAATCTAACCCTGACCCTAACCCAAACAATAACCTAACCCTAATTCTAACCCGTGCCCTAACCCTTACGCTAACCCCAACCCTAACGCTAACACGTACACTAACCCTAATGGTACCCTAACACTAACCCTAACCCGTACCCTAAACCTAACCCTAAAATTAACCCTAACCCGTAACCTAACCCTATACCCTACCCTACCTTAACCCTAAACATAACCCGTACCATAACACTAAAACTACCCCTAAACCAAACGCTAACTCTAACCATAACCCTAACCCTATCTCTAAACCTAACCCTAAACCTAACCTAACCGTAACCCTCACCCTAACTGTATCCCTAACACATAAACTAACCCTAACTCTAACCCTAACCCATAAACTAAACCTAACCTTAACCCTAACCCTAAACAGTGCCCTAACCCTAACCCTAACATGTACCTTAACCCTAACCCTAAACCTAAACCTAACCCTAAGCCATACCCTAACCCTAACCCTAATCCGTACCCTAACCCATACCGTGACCCTAAACCTAACCCGTACCCTAAACCTAACCCTAACCCTAACCTGAACCCTAACTCTAACCTGTACCCTAACCCTAAACCGTAACGTAACCTGTACCCTAACCTGTACCCTAACCCGTACCCAAACCCTAATCCTATCCCGTTCCCTAAACCAAACCCTAACACTAACCCGTACACTAACCCGAAACCGTACCCATACCCTAACCCATAAATAAACCTATACCCTACCCCTAACCCTAACCTGAACCCGTACCCTAAGCCTAACCATAACCCCAGCCCTAACCCTAACCCATTCCCTAACCCTAACCCAAAACGTATCCCATACCCTAACCCGAACCCTAACCCATAAGCTAACCCTAACCTGTAACCTAAACCTAACACTATACCTAACCCTAAACAGTACCCTAACCCTAGCCCTAACCCTAAACACTAACCCGACCCATAACCCTAACCCTAACCGAAACCTAACCCTAACACTAAGCCTAACCATAACCTACCCTAACCCTAACCCTAACCTGTACCCTAACCCAAACCCTAACACCGTAAACCTAACCCTATCTTGTACCCTAACCCTAACCCTAAACCTAACCCAAACCCTAACCATAACCAGTACACTAACCCATACCTTAACCCGTACCATAATCCATACCATATCTCTAAACCGTACCCTCACCCTAACCCTAACCCGTACCCTAACCCTAATCTGTACCCTAACCTAAGCCTAAACCGAACGCTAATCATAACCCTAACACTAACCCTAATCCGTAGCCTAACCCTAACCCAAACCCTAAACATAACCCAAACTCTAACTCTAACCCTAACCCGTACTCTAACCCTAACCATAACCCTAACCTGTAACCTAACCCTAACCCTAACCCTAACGCTGAACAGTACCCTAAACCTAACCCTATCCCATACACTAACCCTAAACCTAACCCTAAACCTAACCTTAACCCGTACCCTAATCCTAACCCGTACCCTAATGCTTACCCTAAGCCTCACCCGTACCCTAACCCAAACTCTAACCCATACCCTAACCCTAATCTTACCCCAACCCTAAACCTAACGAAACCCAATCCCTAATCCTAACCTTAACCCTAACCTAATCCTAACCTTATCCCTTACCCTATCCCTAACCCTAACTCGTAACCAAACCCTAACCCTAATCCTAAACAGTACCCTAACTTTAACCTTAACCCGTACCCTAACCCTAACCGTAAACCTAAACCGATCCCTAACCCGTACCCTAACCCGTAACCTAACCCGTAACCTAACCCGTACCCTAACCCTAATCCTAACCCGTAGCCTACCCCTAACCCTAACCTGAACCTTAACCCTAACCCTAACCCTAACCCTAACCCTAACCTTAACCCTAACCCTAAGCTTAAACAGGACCCTAACCCTAACCCTAACCCGTAACCTAACTCAAACTTTACAGCGTTGGAAGTCAGGTCGTTCCATGAACAAAACTCTACTGCACCTGGAGACACAACCGTTGAAGCCTGCAGCTTGCCCCTTGCGTCCCATGAGCTTCTGACAAACATGTCTTGTGAGGATGTTCGTAACTGCATCTGCAGGCAGTATGGAACTGGGAAGGACCGCGTGTCAGCTCACCTCGCAGAAGGAAGTTCCCCAGAGAGACAGCTTTCACCGAGGTACTCAGGTTTGGAAGTTCGTATGTAGCTCCCTTCTGAGGGAGGAATTACTCAGAAGTTGGATTGGGCTAGGAGACACTTGCCTCTCACAAAACTTGTGTCCCGTATCAAACGACGTCCTTTCGAAGTTCTGGCCCTGAGAACGCAGCAGTATTCTAACTCAGGAGGTTCCAAGCGTACCACTCTACTCCACCTGGAGACACCTTCCAGGCCTGCATTATTCCACTTGCGTCTCTCAAGCTTCTGACAAGCTTCTCTGGTGAAGACGTTGGCAACACATTCTGCAGGCAGTGTGGAACTGTGAAGGAATGCGTGTGAGCCCAACTCTCGAATGTAAGTTGCCGTTGGATGTAGGGTTCAATTAGCTAGTATGGAACTTAGTATGTAGCACCAGTCTAAGACAGGAATTACTAGGATGTCGCGGGATTGAGCTTGGAGGCACTACTCTTGTGGGCTTCACCTGGACGAGGTGACTGGTCCTCACCTGGGACTCAACTGGACCTGATAACTTAGCTCCACACTTTGGCCTCACCTGGCCCTGATGACTCTGGGCCCCACCTAGGCCTCAATCTGGACTTGGTGACTGTGGTCCCCACCTGGGTCTCACCAGGACCTGGTGACTCTCGTTCCCACATGACCCACACCTGGACCCGGTGACTGTGGTGTTCTTGTAGACTCACATTTACCTGGTGACTCCAGTCCCCACCAGGGCCTCACCTGGATCTGGTGACTCTGGCCTGCAGGTTGGCCTCACCTGGACCTGATGAGTGGGGTTGCCACCTGGGCCTCACCCATACCTGGTGACACAGGTCCCCACGTGGACCTGGTGAATCTGGTCCTTACCTGGTCCTCACCCAGAACTGGTAACTCTGGTCACCACCTGGGTCTCACCTGGACCTGGTGAATCTGGTCCCCATCTGGGCCTCATCCAGTCCTGGTGACTTTGTTCCCCACCTGGACCTGATTGCTGTGGACTCCTTCTTGGCCTCACCTGGAACTGGTGACTCTGATCCTAACTGGGCCTCACCCAGATCTGGTGACTCTGGTCCTCACCTGTGGACCATTATGACCTGGATACTCTGTTCCACACCTGAGCCTCACCTGGACATGATGACTCTGGATCCCCTCTGGCCCTCACCCTGACCTGGTGACTCTGGTCCCCATCTGGATGTCACCTGGACCAGGTGAATCTGGTACCCCTCTAGGCCTCAACTAGACCTGGTGTCTCTGGTCCTCAACTGGGCCTCACCGGAACCTTGTGAATATGCTCCCCACCTGCGCCTCATCTGGACCTGGTGACTCTGGTTCTACCTGGGCATCATCGGGAGATGGTTACTCTATTCCCCACTGGGACTGACCTGATCCTGGTAACTCTGGTCCTGACTTTGGCCTCTTCTGTACCAGGTGACTCTGGCTCCACCTGGGCCTCACCTGGAACTGGTGACTCTGATCCTCAGCATGGCCTCACCTGACCTGGTGACTGTGGTTCCCATCGGGACCTCACCTGGACCTCATGTCTCTGGTCCCACCTGGGCCTCACCAGGACCTGGTGTCTCTGGTACCCACCTGGGTAGCATCAGGATATGGTTACACTGTTCACTAACAGTGACCCAGCTGGACCTATTAACTCTGGTCTTCACCTGGGCCACACCTGTTCCCACCTGGGTCTCACCTGGACCTGGTGAGTCGGATCCCCAACTGGTCCTCAACTGTAACTGGTGATTTTCGTTCCCACATGGACATCATGTGGACCTGGTGTCTGCAGTGTTTCTAGCTTCTCATGTACCTCGTGACTCTGGTTCCCACCAGGGCCTCACTGGGACCTGGTGAGTGTGGTTGCCACCTGCACCTCACCTGGACCTGGTGATTCTGGTCTGCACCTGAGACTACCCTGGATCTGGTGACTGTGGTCCCCACCTGGGCTTCACCTGGATTTGGTGACTCCGATCCCCATCTGGGCCTCACCTGGCCCTGTTGACCATGGTCCTCAACTGGGCATAATTGGGACCCGGTGACTGTGTTCCACAACTGGACCTCACCTGGACCAGGTGACTCTGGTCCCACTCTGGGTCTCACCGTGCCCTAGTGACTGTGAACCCCACTTTGGCCTGACGTGGACCTGCTGACCCTGGTTGCCACCTGCACCTCACCTCGAACTGTTGACTCTGGTTCTTTCAAGGGCCTCCCCTGTACCCGGTGATCCTGGTCCCCACCTGGGCCTCACCTGGACGTGGTGACTCTTGTCACCACCGGGGACTCACCTGGACCTGGTTACTGTGTTCAACACCTGGGCCTCAAGTAGACCTGTTGACCATGGTCCCCAAGCTGGCCTCACATGGACCTGTTGCCTCTGATCTCCACCGGGGCCTCACGTGTACCTGGTAACTCTGGTCCTCACCTGGGCCTCATCTGGACCTGGTGACTCTGGTCCCCACCTGGGCTTCACCTGGATCTGTTGACTCTGGTCCCCACCTGGACTTCACCTGGATCTGGTGACTCTGGTCCCCACCTGGACCTCTCCTGGACCTGGTGACTCTCTTTCCAACATGGACCTCACCTGGATCTGGTGACTCTGGTCCTCAGTTTGGCCTCACCTGGACCTGGTGTCTCTCATCCCCACTTTGACCTAACTCAGAACTGCTGAATCTTGCCCCACCTAGGCCTAACCCAGACCTGGTGACTCTTGTCCCCAGCTATGCCTCAATTCGACCTGATGAATCTGGTCCTCACGTGGGCCTCACATGGACCTGGGACTCAGCTGGATAGAGTGGCTCTTGTTCCCACAAGGGGCTCACCTGATACTGGTGACTGTGGTCTTATTCTATGCCTCACCAGGACCTAGTGATTCTGATCCCCATCTGGGCCCTGCATGGGCCTAGTGACTGTGTTCCTCACCCAGGCATCATTGGGACCTGGATACTCTATTCCACACCTGGGCCTCACTTTGACCAGGGACCTCTGGTCCCATTCTGGGCCTCAAACTAAAATGGTTACTCTGGTTCCCCCTCTGGGCCTCACCCTTACCTGGTGACTCTGGTCACCCCTTGGGGTTCACTTGGACCTGGTGAATCTGGTCCTTAGCTGGTCCTCACCTGGATCTGGTGACTGGTCACCACCTGGGCCTCACCTGGACTTGGTGAATCCTGTTGCCACCTGGGCCTCACCTGGACCTTGTGACTGTGGTCCCACCTGGACCTCACCTGGATCTGGTGGCTCTGGTTCCCATATGGGGCTCTCCTGGACCTGGTTCCTGTGGTCTCCATCTGGCCTCACCTGGAACAAAATGACTCTGATCCATATTTGGGCCTCACCTGGACCTGTTGACTCTGGTCCTTACCTGGGCATCATTGGGACCTGGTTACTCTCTTATATACCTGGGCCTCACCTGGACCTGGTGACTCTGGTCTCCCTCTGGACCTCACCCTGACCTGGTGACTGTGGTCTCACCTGGGCTTCACCTGGATGAGGTGACTGGTTCCCACAGGGACCTCACCTGGACCTGGTGACTCAGGTCCTCATATGGGCATCATGGGACCTGGTTTCTCAGTTCCACATCGGGGCCTCACCTGGACCTAGTGATTCTCGTCCCCCTCTGGGCCTCACCCTGACGTGGTGACTCTGGTCCACACCTGGATATCACCAGAACCGGGTGACTCTGGTCCCCCTCTGGGACTCACCCGGAGCTGGGGACACTGGTCCTCAACTGGGCCTCCACAGGACCTGGTGAATCTACTCCTCACTTGCCTCGTCTGGACCTTGTGACTCTTGTCCCACCTGACATCAATGGGACATGGTTACTCTTTTCCCCAACTGGGCCTCACCTGGACATGATAACTTTGCTCCACACTTTGGCCTCACCTGGCCCTGATGACTCTGGGCCCCCGACCTAGTCCTCAATCTGGACCTGGTGACTGTGGTCCCCACCTGGGTCTCACCTGGACCTGGTGACTCTCGTTCCCACATGAACCACACCTGGACCTGGTAACTGTGGTGTTCTTGTAGACTTACATTTACCTGGTGACTCCGGTCCCCACCAGGGCCTCACCTGGATCTGGTGACTCTGGCCTGCAGGTTGGCCTCACCTGGACCTGGTGAGTGGGTTTGCCACCTGGGCCTCACCCATACCTGGTGACTCAGGTCCCTACGTGGGCCTCTTGGACCTGGTGAATCTGGTCCTTACCTGGTCCTCACCCAGACCTGGGGACTCTGGTCACCACCTGGGCCTCACCTGGACCTGGTGAATCTGGTCCCCATCTGGGCCTCACCCAGTCCTGGTTACTTTGTTCTCCACCTGGACCTGATTCCTGTGGACTCCTTCTTGGCCTCACCTGGAACTGGTGACTCTGATCCTATCTGCGCGTCACCCAGATCTGGTGACTCTGGTCTCACCTGGGCATCATTGGTACCTGGTTACTCTGTTCCACACCTGAGCCTCACCTGGACATGATGACTGTGGAACTCTCTGGGCCTCACCCTGACCTGGTGACTCTGGTCCCCATCTGGATGTCACCTGGACCAGGTGATTCTGGTACCCCTCTAGGCCTCAACCAGACCTGGTGAATCTGGTCCTCAACTGGGCCTCACCTGGACCTAGTGAATATGCTCCCCATCTGGACCTCATCTGGACCTGGTGACTCTGGTCCCTACCTGGGCATCATCGGGACATGGTTCCCCTGCATGGCCTGCAGGTTGGCCTCATCTGGACCTGGTAACTCTGGTCCCTACCTGGGCATCATTGGGACATGGTTCCTCTGCATGGCCTGCAGGTTGGCCTCACCTGGACCCGGTGACTCTTGTCCTCACTTTGGCCTCTTCTGTACCAGGTGACTCTGGCCCCACCTGGGCCTCACCTGGACCGAGTGACTCTGATCCTCAGCAGCATGCCTCAAATGCACCTTTCCACTAGCTGCATTCATATGGCCGTGAGAATGTAGCTACATTGTAAGTCAGGAGGTTCCATGTATACCGCTCTACTGCACCTAGAGACACAATATTGAAGCCTGCAGCTAGCTCCTTTTGTCCTATGAGCTTCTGACCAACACGTCTAGTGAGGATGTTCGAAATTTCATCTGAAGGCCATGTGGAACTATGAGGGACTGGAGGTGAGTTCAAGTCTCAGAAGAAAGTACCCTTTGGACACTGCGTTCCACTAGCTTCTCATGTATGGGACTTACTATGTAGCACCAATTGTAGAGTGCAGTTCCTCACATATCTCTGGATTGGGCTTGGAGACACTAGGCGTGTGGACCGGCGCCTTCCACTAACCTCTCACAACCCTTCTGTCACAATTCAAGCCTAGGCCTGATAGGAGCGAAGTGTATCTGCAGTCAGCATGTGGGAGGTACAGGGCATAATTTCAACTCTCAGAAGTGTGTATGCTTTACAGGCAGATGTCTGCTAGACACTTATTGATGGGAGGTAGAACCGAGGTACACTCTAATTAAATAAGGACGTTGGCAATCGCTGCATTTAACTCAGATATACGTGAGTCAGGTCTGTCACTTCCACATGCTTTTCACACAACCTCTTCCAGCACCTAACATAAAGATGCTAAGACCTATGTCTACAGGCAGTCAGGATGCGGGACGGTCCTGCCCTGACCTCAGCTCGTACAAGGAAGCATGCCTAGAAGTCAGCTTTCAACTAGCTGCGTTCTTATGGCAGTGAGAATGTAGCAGTATTCTAATTCAGGAGGTTCCAAGATTACCACTCTACTGCACCTGGAGACACCTTCCAGGCCTGCATTATTCCACTTGCGTCTCACAAGCTTCTGACAAACGTCTCTGGTGAAGATGATCAAAACTCATTCTGCAGGCAGTGTGGAACTGTGAGGGACTGGGTGTGAGCTCAACTCTCAGAAGAGAGACTCTTTTGGACTTGGGGTTCAGCTAGCTTCTCACGTATGGAAATTAGTATGTAGCACCTGTCTAAGGAATTACTAGGAAGTCGCTGGATTGAGCTTGGAGGCACTAGTCTTGTGTGCCGGGACTTTCCACTTATCTCTCACAACACTTCAGTCATGCATCGAGCCTAGGCCTTTTAGCAGCGAAGTGTACCTGCAGGCACGATGTGGGAAATACAGGCCATAAGCTCAACTCTCAAAAGTGTGTACGCCTGGCAGGTAGATGTCTGCTACCCACTCAGACATGGGAGTTAGAAACTAGCTACACTCTTTGAAGAAGGCCGTTTGAAATCGCTGTATTCAATTCAGATAATCGGGAGTACAGGCCTGAAACTTCCACATGCATTTCACCGACCTCTCCCAGCACCTAACATAAGCATATTAGCAGGTACGTGTATGGGCAGGCAGGATACGGGAGGGTCCTTCCATGAGCTCAGCTCTCAGAAGGAAGCATGCCTAGAAGCCAGCTTTCTACTAGCTCGTTCGGATGGCCGTGAGAACGTGACAGCATTGTAAGGCGGTACGCTTACAATGAATACTGCTTTACTGCACCTGGAGACACAACCTTGAAGCCTGCAGCTGGCCCTTGCGTCCCATGAGCTTCTGAAAACATGTCTAGTGAGGATGTTCGTAACTGCATCTGCAGGCAGTGTGGAACTGGGAAGGACCGCATGTCAGCTCATCTCGCAGAAGGAAATTCCACAGAGAGAGAGCTTTCAGCTAGGTACTCAGGTTTGGAAGTTAGTATGTAGCACCCCTCTGAGGGAGGAATTCCTCAGAAGTCGCTGGATGAAACTAAGAGACACTTGCCTCTCGCAAAACTTGCATCCCGTATTGGACGAAATCCTTTGGAAGTGAAGTGTACAGGCCGTCAGCATGTGGGAGGTACAAGCCATAAGCTCAATCCAAAGGAGCGTGCATGCCTTGATGGCAGCTGTCCGCTACGCACAAAATTTACAAGGGAGACACGTGGTTTTCACTCTGCTACTGTCCCGCATACAACGAAATGCTGTGGAAGCGGAACATACAGGCAGTCAGGATGGGGGAGGTACAGGCCATAAGTTGAACTTGCAGAAGTGTGTTTGCTTTGCAGGCCGATGTCTGCTAGACACTTATCGAGACGAGGTATACAGGAGCTACACTCTAATTGAACATGGACATTGGAAATCGCTCTATTGAACTCAGATACATATGAGTACAGTCCTGACACTTCCACTGGCATTTCTCCAACCTCTCCGAACACCTAACATAAGGATGTTAGCAGCTACGACTACGGGCAGGCAGGATGCGGGAGGCTCCTGCCCTGAGCTCAGATTTCAAAGGAGACATGCCTGGAGGCCAGCTTTCTACTAACTGCGTTCTGATGGGCATGAGAACGTGGCAGCATTGTAATTCAGGATGTTCCATGAATACCGCTTTACTGCACCTGGAGACACAACCTTGAAGCCTGCCTGCAGCTTGCCCCTTGCATCCCATGAGCTTCTGACAAACATGTCTAGTGAGGATGTTTATAAGTGTATCTGCAGGCAGTGTGGACTGGGAAGGACCACGTTTCAGCTCATCTCTGAGAGGGAAGTTCCCCAGAGTGAGCTTTCAGGTAGGTTCTCAGGTTTGGAAGTTAGTATGTAGCTCCCATCTGAGGGAAGAATTCCTCAGATGTTGCTGTATTGAACAGAAAGAAGAAAGAAAGAAAGAAAGAAAGAAAGAAAGAAAGAAAGAAAGAAAGAAAGAAAGAAAAAAGAAAGAAAGAAAGAAAGAAAAAAGAAAGAAAGAAAAGAAAGAAGGAAGGAAGGAAGGAAGGAAGGAAGGAAGAAAGAAAGAAAGAAAGAAAGAAAGAAAGAAAGAAAGAAAGAAAGAAAGAATGAGTGGCACCTGTGTGGCTCTGTCAGTTAAGCTTCTGCCTTAGGCTCAGATCATGATCCAGGTCCCAAGGCAGGCTCCCTGTTCAACAGAGAACCTGCTTCTCCCTCTCCCTCTTCCCCTCTCGCTCATGCTTTATCTCTACTCTCTCTCTCAAATAAATAAAAAACATCTTTGAAAAAGAAACAAACAAACAAATCCACAAGGAAGAGAAATTGCCCATGTAGAATAATTTCAAACAATTTGTGAAGACATTCCACCCTCAAGTTCATGAGCATAGCTTCCCACTCTTACGTGTGGAATACACATAGTAACTTCCTTCCTTCTAATAAGAAAACCTTAAAATAATAATGATAATATAATAATAATAATTAATAATAATAAAAAGAATCAGTTTACTACTGAGAAAGCTGACAAACACTACTTCAGCAAGATGATCAGATCGATACCAAGACTGATAAATCATGTTGATAGTATCTATCCTTTATATGATATAATGAAAATGGCAGTATATCTCTGTATATAATCCACAAAAACAGTTCAGTCATGAGATAAACAACAGACATGTCCCAACTGAGGGAAATTTTACAAAATACTCTACTTGTCAAAGTGTTCCAGTTCAAAACAAGAAAAGGCTGAAAGAATGTCACAATCCAGATGAGCCTAAGGAAAGAGGACAAATGGAATGTGATTTGAGGATTGGTAACTTAGCAAAAACTAAGGAAATCTGAATAAACTATGGTCTTTTTTTTTTTGTCTTAGTTTAATGCGAATTTTTTAATATTGATTCATTAGCTCATATTTGTACCGTACTAATATATCAATAATTGGATAAATTGAGTGCAAGTGCATGCGAATGCTCTGTACTATCTTCTCAGTTTCCCTATAAATCTTTGTTTTTTTCCTAATAAATAAGATTTATTTTGAAAATTGACTTAAATGAATCAGGCTCCAAGTGTGAAGACATTTTAAGAATTGTTGAATTAACGTTTGCCTTATTCTTAAAGAGTTCCTTTGATGGAAACAAAGTAAGAATTTTAGATCAAAGGAACAAAAAACACTTAAGAACACGTATAATGCCTCCTCAACCTGAAAAGCAGGAAAGGATATTAAATAGTAAAAATCAGATAAAAATACTTCTAGTACAATAGACACCGTATTGCAAGTGCATTTAAAATTAGCAATGCATAACATTTATTTCCTTGACATTTGTCTTCCAAAGAGTTCAAAGTGTTTCAGTGTCAGTTGAAACAGGGGAAGAATCTCAGGGAAGGATCCTTCACATAAATAATAGGACCATTGGTACTAATGTCTCTCAGTTCTTTCCAAATCCATAAAGATGCATTTCCTGATGAGTGACTGAGCTGTGAAGAAAGAGATGAGAAACCCTCATCCCTCTGAATTACTTGTGTCAGAATATTTTGACCATAGTACCACGGATAGTAAATTATCCTTATTAACAGGAAATATGTCTCAGATTGGAATCTGAGCAATCAGATGGGCAGAGAAAAAATGCTTTGACTGGCTCTTCATCTTCTAAAAACAAAGGAGAGCTTTTTTATGTACAAAGTCTATTGTCAAGATAGCCTTAGGGAATAAGAGTCTGCAGCATCGAATCCAGCTGCACACAGGTCTTCCTGATCCGAAATCCCTGGGCCTGTCCCCCAACACAGGCTGCCATGCTGAGGTCATTTTCAATTGCTCTCTTAGGAGCTCTGGGGAAGGGGGAAGGAGCGAGATAGGATGTGACTGGAAGCGTGGAGGCCTAGAAAATTAAGACCATTCCAACTTAAATTCAGTGTTAGCACAAGTCCAGCCATCCCAGGTCCCTGTGAAGAACAGCTGAAATTAACATTACTTCAGTTACCGGTAAAAGCAAAAGTTTACAGCTTAATGTCCTAGAAAGCCCCACAATAGAAACAAAACTGAGTCAAGGCCAAGGACAGGAAGCCTCTATTAGAATGAGAACAGAGCTCAATGCCCTTGAATGTCCCATATCAAATTGTAAACAGAACTTGAGGAATTGCTCCACCCCTTCTGGAGGTCCCTGAGACCAGCCCTTAAAACTAAGCTAAAACCCACCTCGGGGTCCAAGGCCCTGCTCCACTCTGTCCGGTATACTTGCACACAAGCTCTAGCTTGTAAATAAACCCTCATGTGTTTGCATCAGTGTCGGCTTCTGGGTGGTTTCTCAGATTCACAATCTTGGGCACAACACTCTGAGATAAAAAAACAAAGCCAAAAGAAGCTCGGACGCAGGTAGAGTAAACGCAGGGTTCTGAGAGAATCGGCGGATACCCAGGGGCTTGAGAGCTCTTCTGTGGAGGCCCATGCAGACTGGGGGGCAGAATGCTCAGCCCCAGAGCCAGAGGACCCACAGACCCCACCGGCATCCGGCCTATCGGGGGGGGGGGGGGTCTCAAGGAGCAGCACTGTGCCGCCCACTGGAGGCTAGAGGTGCTGATGCCCACCCCACCTCTGATCCCGCAGGTGCATCTACCACACAGATGTGCACCTGCTAATCAGTGCCAGAGCCCATCCCCAGACCCTGCACAGACCACTCACCGCCACCAATTTGTCGGACCACAGAGGATGCATAGATTCAGCTGTGCCTGGAAAGTAGGATATAGCTTCCTTTGTACTTTGTGCTTTATTGTAATTTATTTTCCTTGATTTTTTTTATTAATTGACTTATTTTAATTTTATGTATGTACCTTATATAATTCTTATTTTTACTTTCATGGTACTTTAATTGTGTTTCATATTTGGGGTTTAGAATCTTTTGAAACGCAGGCCAAAATAATCTGGTGTTTTTTTTTGGAGAGCAGTTGTTATTGTTTTCCTTGGTTTTTCTTTTTCTTCCCTCTTTCTTTTCTGGAAAAGGTAATGAGATGGAGAAATTCACCTCCATAAAATAACATGAGATAGGACTCACAGCCAGGAAGTCCATCAATACACATATATGATGTCTAACTACATTTTAAAACAATGATTATAAAGATAGCAGCTGGGCTGGAAAAAGAGCACAGAAGAAAACTAGAGAATCCCTTACTGCAGAAGTAAAACAACTAAAATCTAGTCAGGCCAACGTTAAAAATGCTATAACTGAGATGCAGTCCCACGTGGAAGCCATAAAAACAAGAAAGGTTATGGACCACAGAGACGGACGTAGGGAAGTCAGCCACTTATTAAAAAATAACATTCATATCTTAGAAGACTCAGAAGATGAAGAGAGAGAACAGGTGGGCCTTGCTCAGCCATTAGAAACGACAAATACCCACCATTTGCTTTAACGTGAATGGAACTGGAAGGTATTATGCTGAGTGAAGTAAGTCAATCAGAGAAGGACAAACATTGTATGTTCTCATTCATTTGGGGAATATAGATAATAGTGAAAGGGAATATAAGGGAACGGAGAAGAAATGTGTGGGAAATATCAGAAAGGGAGACAGAACATAAAGACTCCTAACTCAGGGGATCCCTGGGTGGCGCAGTGGTTTAGCGCCTGCCTTTGGCCCAGGGTGCGATCCTGGAGACCTGGGATCGAATCCCACATCGGGTTGCTGATGCATGGAGCCTGCTTCTCCCTCTGCCTATGTCTCTGCCTCTCTTTCTCTCTCTGTGTGTGTGACTATCATAAATAAAATTAAAAAAAAAGACTCCTAACTCAGGGAAATGACTAGGGGTGATGGAAGGGAAGGAGGGCAGGTGGTGGGGGTGAATGTGTGATGGGCACTGAGGGGGGCACTTGATGGGATGAGCACTGGGTGTTATTCTGTATGCTGGCAAATTGAACACCAATAAAAAATAAAATTATTATTAAAATAAAAGAAAGAAATAAAGAAGAAAGAAAGAAAGAAAGAAAGAAAGAAAGAAAGAAAGAAAGAGAAAGAAAGAAAGAAAGAAAGAAAGAAAGAAAGAAAGAAAGAAAGAAAAGAAAGAAAGAAAGAAAGAAAGAAAGAAAGAAGTAGTACCTGGATGGATCAGTCAGTTAAGCTTCTGCATGAGGCTCAGATCATGATCCAGGTCCCAAGGCAGGCTCCCTGTTTAGCAGGGAACCTGCTTCTCCCTCTCCCTCTGCCCCTCTCGCTCATGCTTTTTTTCCTCTCTCTCTCTCTCATATAAATAAATAACATCTTTGAAAAAGAAACAAACAAACTCAGAAGGAAGAGAAATCTCCCATGTAGAAGAATTTCAAACAATTCGTGCAGACATACCACACTCAAGTTCATGAGCATAGCTTCCCACTCTTATGTGTGGAAAACACATAGTAACTTCCTTCTGCAAAATATATTATGAAAAACCTAAAATAATAATGATAATATAATAATAATAATAATAATAATAATAATAATAAAAGAATCACTTTACTACGGAGAACGCTGACAAATATTTCCTCAGCAAGATGATCAGATTGATACCAAGACTGATAAATCATGTTGACAGTATCTATCCTTTATATGATATAATGAAAATGGCAGTATATCTCTGTATATAATCCACAAAAACAGTTCAGTCATGAGATAAACAACAGACATGTCCCAACTGAGGGAAATTTTACAAACTACTCTACTTCTCATAGTGTTCCAATTCTACAACAACAAGGAAAGGCTGAAAGACTGTTACAATCCAGAGGAACCTAAGAAAACAGGAGGACAAATGGAATGTGATATGAGGGATGGTAACTTAGCAAAAGCTAAGGAAATCTGAATAAAGTATGGTCTTTGGTTAATGCGACTATTTTAAAATTGATTCATTAGTTCATATTTGTACCGTACTAATATAAGATATCAATAATTGGAGAAATTGAGTGCCAATGCATGCGAATGCTCTGTACTATCTTCTCAATTTCCCTATAAATTCCCTCAATTCCCTATAAATCTTTGTTTTTTTCCTAATAAATAAGATTTATTTTGAAAATTGACTCATTTCTTGATGAGTGACTGAGCTGTGAATAAAGAGATGAGAAACCCTCATCCCTTTGAATTACTTGTGTCAGAATATGTTAACCATAGTACTACGGATAGTAAATTATTCTTAGTAACAGGAAATACGTCTCAGATTGGAATCTGAGCAATTAGATGGGCAGAGAAAAAAACTTTGACTCGCTCCTCATCTTTTAAAGGTAAAGGACAGCTTTTCTATGTACAAAGTCAGTTGTCAAGATAGCCTTAGGGAATAAGAGTCTGCAGCATGGAATCCCACTGCACAGCTGGGACGCCCACGCCCCAGGTCTTCCTGATCCCAAATCCCTGGGCCTATCTCCCAACACAGGCTGCCAAGCTGAGGTCATTTGCAATTGCTCTCTTAGGAGCTCCAGGGAAGGGGAAAGAGCTAGATAGGATGGGACTGGATGCAAGGAGGCCGAGAAAATGCAGGCCTTTCTACTTTAAGTTCAGTGTTCGAACAAGACCAGCCATCCCAGGCCCCTGTGAAGAAGAGCTGAAATTTACATTACTTCAGTTACAGGAAAAAAAAACAAACAAAAGTTTACAGCTTAATATCCTAGAAAGCCCCACAATAGAATGAAACTGAGCCCATGCCAAGGGCTGGAAGCTCCTATTAGAATGAGAGCAGAGTTCAATACCCTTGAAGGCCCCATAACAAAATGTAAACAGAACTTGAGGAATTGCTCCAGCCCTTCTGGAGGACCCCGAGACAAGCCCTTAAAACTAAGCTAAAACCCACCTCAGGGTCCAAGTCCCTGCTCCGCAGTGTTGGGTGTACTTGGATGCAAGCTCGAGTTTGGAAATCAACCCTTGTGTGTTTGCATTGGTGTCAGCTCCTTAGTGGTTTCTCGGATTCGCAATCTTGGGCACAACACCCCCATGTCCCCTCCCACCTTGGTTGAACCGCTATCCCCTCCCACCCAGGGTGACACTCAGTCACCTCCCTCCCTACAACAGCTGGGCACAGGCCGTCACACAGGTCCCATGGGCACGGTGGGCACTCCCACCATCCCTGGCCTCCCAGAGGAAGGAAGGAGGTTTTGGCAGTACCCACTCCATGGTGGCCCCAGGGCTCCCTGCCCAGGACAGACAGGTTAGGGTCTGTGTCCCTGACTCCAGCTCCTCCTCCCCGGTTTTCCCACAGGAAATGAAGGAGGAGGCCCTGGTCTCCTCTAGGGACATCACGCTGGGGGACCTGGACGTCAACAGGATATTCAGCAGTCACGTCATGTTTTGGGACTACTATGGGGTAGGGTGAGGCTGAGGGGCCAGGGGGATTAGGACCCGGGAGGACCGGGGGCTTCTGGGTAGGGAACATGGGGCTTCAGAGCCTGGGAGAAGAACAGCAGCCAACAACACACGGCTGCATGGTAGGTTGTTGGGGATAAACACCGTGCCCCCACCCTCGGGGTCTCAGGGATGAGGAGGCCACTAGGACGGGGCCTCCAGGGATTGCCATGTTAGCTGAACCCCAAAAGGGTGAGGGACGGCCCCCTGAAAAGCAGGGGGCTGGGGTGGGGGCCGTCGGGCCAGTAAGGGGACCTGGGGGCAGGGTGAATGGCGGTGACTGGAGGAAGACACACATAGATCTGATGAGGGTCGGACGGGTCAGGGTGATACCCACCCTCAGGACTTTATATATTTCTAAATTCTATGCATTAAATTTGAGACAATTTGAAATTTGTAAACATACATTGTATGATGACCCCCAGATAATGCCCCTGGTCCAGCCAGGGCCCTGTACTCACCACACGGGGCCCCAGGGACAGGTGTCACAGCATACCCCAGACTGGGGTCACCTTTATCTGTGGACGTCTCAGTATGCATCTTAGAGAAAGAGGATGCCCTGTGTCCACCGGCCCCCCACACCATCCTCCCATTCCCCAGACCCACACCATCCCCTAACATCATCATCCCCCATGGCATAGCCCCTACACCATCCCCCTCACACACACACAGCCTCACACAATCCCTACGCACACTATACCCCAACACCATCCCCCCTACAACATCCCCCACACCCCACCACCATCATACCCATGCCCTCACACCATCCACCCCCACACCATCGGCCCTGAGCAAGGACCCAGTGCAGCTGCACCCTGTGGGACATGCTCAGACTCCCCGGGGTTCTCTGGATACCCTGCTCCCATCAGAAGCCTGGGTGTCCCATTGAGTACCAGGGGTTGCAGGGAGGAGGGAAGGCAGGGAGCCCCGGACAGTGTGTGTGCAGGAGAGTGGTGCAGAGGACACACTGTGCCGTGCCTCCAACCTCTGTCCCTCCTGGAGGGTGGGGCACCCTGCACAGGACACCAGGCCCTAACCCAGAGGGACCTGGGCTGACTTGGGCCCAGGCTCTGTGGGGGCTGGGTTGATTTGAGCCCACACCAGTCCCAACTGAAAGACTAATGGAATCAGGCCCCCATGGCCCTCGACAACCCTGGATTCTGGCGCCGGGCTCAGCGAGCCCTCTCACAGCTGGATGTGGCCTACTGGGCCCTGAGCATGTCACACAGATACAGGTCGCTTAACTAGGGCAGCCCTGGGGATCCCAGGACACACCAGTGTGGGGAGTGGAGGGGTAAACCGGTGGGCCACACCCGCACTCACACCATGAGGCAGGCTCCACCAGGTGCTGGGACTCTAGAGGGCCCGAGGCCGGGGTCCAGCTGCCCTGCGGGTACCCAGAGCAGGAGCCCATGAGCTACAGGTCCAGGTCAGCACTGCTGTCCGCAGAACCGTCACTCAGGCTGAAACCTCAGGACACACGCCCCCACCCGGAGTCCACACATGCTCCCAGGTGGGGGACTCCAGCACCAGCCCACCCACCCCGTGTGATTCTTGCCCCCACTTAAAGGACAGAAAGGTCTCCTAGTCTCACTAGTCTTGTGTGCCGGGAGATTCCAATTACCTCTCCCAACACTTCCGTCAAACAGCGAGCTTAGGCCTTTTAGAAGCGAAGGATACTAGTAGGCTGGATGGAGATGTACAGGCCATCAGCTCAACTCTCAGAAGTGTGTATGCATGGGAGGCAGATGTCTGCTCCCCATTCTGACATGGGAGTTGGAACCTAGCTACACTCTGATTGAAGAAGGCCATTGGAAATCGCTGTATTCAACTCAGATACACAGGAGTTCAGGCCCAATGCTTACACATGCTTTTCCCGCAACCTCTCTCAGCCACTAACATTAGGATGTTAGCAGCTACGCCTACAGTCAGGCAGGATGCGGGAGGGTTCTGCCCTGTCCTCAACTCTCCCATGGGAGCATGCCTAGAAACCAGCTCTCAACTAGCTGCATTCTTTTTTTTTTTTTTAAAGATTTTATTTATTTATTCATGATAGTCACAGAGAGAGAGAGAGAGAGAGAGGCAGAGACACAGGCCGAGAGAGAAGCAGGCTCCATGCACCGGGAGCCCGAGGTGGGATTCGATCCCGGGTCTCCAGGATCGCGCCCTGGGCCAAAGGCAGGCGCCAAACCGCTGCGCCACCCAGGGATCCCAACTAGCTGCATTCTTATGGCAGTGTGAAGGTAGCAGTATTCTGAGTCAGGAGGTTCCAAGATTACCACTCTACTGCACCTGGAGATACCCTCCAAGTCTGCATTGTTAACTTGCGTCACAGAAGCCTCTGGCAAATGTCGCTGGGTAAGACGTGCGAAACTCACTCTGCAAGCAGTGTGGAACTGTGAGGGACTGAGGGTGAGCTCAACTCTCAGAAGTAAGATGCTTTAGGAAAAGGCGTTCAGCTACCTTCTCACGTATGGAACTTAGTATGTAGCACCAGTCTACCACAGGAATTACTGGGAATTCGCTGAATTGGGCTTGGAGGCACTCGTCTTGTGTGCCGGGAGATTCCAATTACCTCTCCCAACACTTCCGTGAAGCAGCGAGCCTAGGCCTTTTGGAAGCGAATGGTACCGGCAGGCAGGATGTAAGGTTACAGGCCATAAGCTCAACTCTCAGAAGTGTGTATGCATGGGAGGCAGATGTCTGCTACCCACTGTACATGCGAGTTGGAACCTAGTTACAGTCTGATTGAAGAAGGCTGTTGGAAATCGCTGTATTCAACTCAGATAAACGGGAGTTCAGGCACAACGATTCCACATGCTTTTCTCACAACCTCTCTCAGTCACTACCATGAGGATGTTAGCAGCGCCGTCTAGAGTCAGGCAGGATGCGGGAGGGTTCTGTCCTGAACTCAGCTCTCACAGGGAAGCATGCCTAGAAGCCAGCTCTCATCTAGCAGCATTCCTATGGCAGTGTGAAGGTAGCCGTATTCTGAGTCAGGAGGTTCTAAGATTACCACTCTACTGCACCTGGAGATACCCTCCAGGTCTGCATTGTTAATTTGCGTCTCAGGAGCCTCTGGCAAATATCTCTGGTGCGAAACTCACTCTGCAGGCAGTGTGGAACTGTGAGGGACTGAGGGTGAGCTCAACTCTCAGAAGTAAGATGCTTTAGGAAAAGGCGTTCAGCTACCTTCTCACGTATGGAACTTAGTATGTAGCACCAGTCTACCACAGGAATTACTGGGAATTCGCTGAATTGGGCTTGGAGGCACTCGTCTTGTGTGCCGGGAGATTCCAATTACCTCTCCCAACACTTCCGTGAAGCAGCGAGCCTAGGCCTTTTGGAAGCGATTGGTACCGGCAGGCAGGATGTAAGGTTACAGGCCATAAGCTCAACTCTCAGAAGTGTGTATGCATGGGAGGCAGATGTCTGCTACCCACTGTACATGCGAGTTGGAACCTAGTTACAGTCTGATTGAAGAAGGCTGTTGGAAATCGCTGTATTCAACTCAGATAAACGGGAGTTCAGGCACAACGATTCCACATGCTTTTCTCACAACCTCTCTCAGTCACTACCATGAGGATGTTAGCAGCTCCGTCTAGAGTCAGGCAGGATGCGGGAGGGTTCTGTCCTGAACTCAGCTCTCACCGGGAAGCAGGCCTAGAAGCCAGCTCTCATCTAGCAGCATTCCTATGGCAGTGAGAAGGTAGCCGTATTCTGAGTCAGGAGGTTCCAAGATTAACACTCTACTGCACCTGGAGATACCCTCCAGGTCTGCATTGTTAACTTGCGTCTCAGAAGCGTGTGGCAAACGTCTCTAGTGAAGACCTGCGAAACTCACTCTGCAGGCAGTGTGGAACTGTGAGGCTCAAATCACCCCAGGCCCCACAGAGCCCGGGGCCAGGCCAGCCCAGGTCCCTCTGGGTTAGAGGCTGGTGTCCTGTGCAGGGCGTGCCGCCCTCCAGGAGGGGCAGTGGGAGGAGGCAGGGCACAGTGCATACCGTGCTCCACCCACCTGCATCCACCCAGTCGTGGGCTCCCGGCATTCCCTCCTCCCTGCAACCTCTGTACTCTATGGGACACTAGGGATTCTGATGGGAGCCGGCTCTCCAGAGAACCCCGGGGAGGCTGAGCATGTCCCACAGGGGACAGCTTCCCCAGGTCCTTGCTGGGGTCCGATGGTGTGGGGGCAGAGGTATGATGGTGGTGGAGTGTGGGGGATGGTGTAGGGAGGATGGTGTGTGGGTATAGTGTGGGTGGGGAATGTGTGGGGTGTCGGGGATGGTGTAGGTGGGATGGTATGGGGACGATCCCATGGGGGATGATGATGTAGGTGGATGGTGTGGAGGTGGGTAATGAGAGGGATAGTCTCCACAGAAGAGCCCCCATGCCCCCGGGTCTCCGCCGCTTCTCTCCGAACCCTGCGTTCACTCTGCCTACGTCCAAGCTTCTTTTGGTTTTGTTTTTTTATCTCAGACTGTTGTGCCCAAGATTGCAAATCCGAGAAACCACCGAGAAGCCGACACCGATGGAAACGCACGAGGGTTTTTTTTCAAGCTCGAGCTTGCGTCCAAGTACACCCGACACAGTGGAGCAGGGACTTGGACCCCGAGGTGGGTTTTAGCTTAGTTTTAAGGGCTGGTCTCGGGGACCTCCCGAAGGGCTGGAGCAATTTCTCAAGTTCTGTTTACATTTTGATATGGGGCCTTCAAGAGCATTGAGCTCTGTTCTCATTCTAATAGGGGCTTCCCGCCCTAGGCCTGGGCTCAGTTCTTATGCTAATGTGGGGCTTTCAAAGACATTAAGCTGTAAACTTTTTTTTTTTCCTGTAACTGAAGTAATGAAAATTTCAGCTCTTCTTTGCAGGGGCGTGGGATGGCTGGACGTGTGCTAACACTGGATTAAAAGTGGAATGGCCTTAATTTTCTCGGCCTCAAAAAAAATTTTTTTTTTCTCGGCCTCCACGCGTCCCGTCTTCCTATCTAGCTCCTTCCCCCTTCCCCGGAGCTCCTAAGAGAGCAATTGCAAATGACCTCTGGTGGCAGCGTGTGTTGGGGGACAGGTCCAGGGATTTGGGATCAGGAAGACCTGGAGCGCGGGCGTCCCGGCTGTGAAGCCGGATTCGATGCTGCAGACTCTTATTCCCTAAGGCTATTTTGACAACTGACTTTGTACATAGAAAAGCTCTCCTTTGTCTTTAAAAGATGAAGAGCAAGTCAAAGCGGTTTTTCTCTGCCCATCTGATTCCTCAGATTCCAATCTGAGACATATTTCCTGTTAATAAGGATAATTTACTATCCGCAGTACTATGGTTAAAATATTCTGACACAAGTAATTCAGAGGGCTGAAGGTTCCTCATCTCTTCACAGCTCAGTCACTCATCAGGAAATGCAACTTTATGGATTTGGAAAGAACCAAGAGACATTGTTACCAATGGTCATATTATTATGTTAAAGATTCTTCCTTGAGATCCCAGGAAGGCAATTTTTCCTTGGGCTTGCGGAGGCCTCTTGGAGTGAGGTTAGAATCAGAAATTGTGAGTTTGGGTTTCAGATAATGAACTGGTTAGCTACGTAAACACGGACAGGCATTTAGGTTCTTTTTGAATTTCAATTCCCTTAAAAGCTATAGAATAATTTCTAAACACCTCATTAGACTGTTGCAGGATTTCTTTATTGCTAATACAAGTTAACATTCATATGGCACATATTATGTGCCAAGAATTGTGTCATGCTTCACATAAAAGAACTCATGGGATCCTCCAACAACCCTAAGGGCAGATACTGTTATCTTGATGGGCCAACTAAAGGATAGATAGGAAGAAAACATCTTGTCCAAGGTCATTTGACCTAGCTAGTTAAGTGGATTCGAACTCAGGAAGCCTGGCTCCAGGCTGTTATGGCCACCAGAAAATATTTATTAAGTACTTACTAACGTCCTAGATATTGTACAAATAAAGTCCAACTCTTTATCATTAGAGCTCTATGGCACAGGCATTATTACTGTCACAGTTTTGCAGAGAAAGAAGTAGGTTCAGAGCCTAAGCTCAAGGGACTTGCCCAGAGCCCTACAATTCAGAGGCAGAAACCTTCCTTTTCCTCATAATATTCTCCTTCCACCACTTACCTTCTCCTTTCTCTAAGTCTTAATATAAATGTTGCTTCTTCTGGTCATCTTCTCCGAGGCCCCAGTTAGACTAAGCCTTCTTATATATGTACTTGTAGTAAGCTGTATATTTACCTTTATATTGGCTACTATAATCTTGTTTAGTTGTCTTTCGGTCACTTTTTGGTTAGTATCCGTCTCTCCCACCAGCATGGCCTGGAGGGAGCTAGGGACTGCATCTATGTCTGGTTAACTTGGTATTCCTAGCACCTTGCACATAGTAGCTATGCACCAAATACTTAATAAATTAATGGATCCCGGGATCCCTGGGTGGCGCAGCGGTTTGGCGCCTGCCTTTGGCCCAGGGCGCGATCCTGGAGACCCGGGATCGAATCCCACGTCGGGCTCCCGGTGCATGGAGCCTGCTTCTCCCTCTGCCTATGTCTCTGCCTCTCTCTCTCTCTGTGACTATCATAAATAAATAAGAATTAAAAAATAAAATCTTTAAAAAAAAAAAAAAAAAAAAAAAAAAAAAAAATTAATGGATCCCTAATCCCTAATCAACATCTCGAGTTGATGTTGATAAACATTAGAACATGAAATGGACAAAGATAAGAATGAAATTGCTGAATGAAATGATAAAAAGCAATTTTATCCATTCACTCATTCAGTATTTTATCAGGTGCCTACTGTATGCCATATCTGAGCGAAGGAAAATGATACGTGATTCCATTAGGGTATTATAATAGCAACTTAAAAATTGGCCTTCTAAGGCATTTGCTATAGTTGAAAGCTCTAACTAAAAGGCTCAGTGATTAGAAAGGAACTCAATAAAATCAAAATAAAGTATTATCTGGGCAGTAATTTCCCAGTAAATTTGGTTTAATAAAAATTTCACATGAATCATTTCTTAACTGACACTGAAGCACTGTGAACTCTTTGGAAGACAAATGTCCAGGAAATAAATGTTATGCATTGCTAATTTTAAAGGCACTTGCAATATGGTGTCTACTATAAAAGAAGTATTTTTATCTGATTTTTGCTATTTAATATCCTTTCCTGCTTTTCAGGTTGAGGAGGTGTTCATAAGTGTTTTTCTTTCCTTCTGATATAAAATTCTTACTTTGTTCCCATCGAAGGAACTCTTTAAGAATAAGGCAAAAATTAATTAAACTATTCTTAAAATGTCTTCATACTTGGAGCCTGATACATTTAAGTCAATTTTCAAAATAAATCTTACTGATTAGAAAAAAAAACAAAGATTTATAGGGAAATTGAGAAGATAGTACAGAGAATTCTCATGGGCTTGCACTCAATTTCTCCAATTATCAATATCTTATATTAGTACGGTACAAATATTAGCTAATGAATCAGTATTAAAATATTCGCATTCACCAAAGACCATACTTTATTCAGATTTCCTTAATTTTTGCTAAGTTACCATCCCTCACATCACATTACACTTGTCCTCATGTTTTCTTAGGCTCCTCTGGATTGTGACAATTTTTCAGCCTTTCCTTGTTGTTGTTGAACTGGAACACTTTGAGAAGTAGAGTATTTTGTAAAATTTCCCTCAGGTGTGACATGTCTGTTGTTTATCTCATGATTGAACTGGGATTGTGGATTATATACAGAGATATACTGCCATTTTTATTATATCATATAAAGTATAGATACTATCAACATGATTTATCAGTCTTGGTATCGATCTGATCATCTTGCTGAGGTAGTGTTTGTCAGCTTTCTCCATAGTAAAGTGATTCTTTATTATTATTATAATATTATTATTATTATAACTTTTTCATAATCTATTTTGTAGAAGGAAGTTACTATGTGTATTCCACACATAAGAGTGGGAAGTTACGCTCATCCACTTGAGGGTGGAATGTCTGCACAAATTGTTTGAAATTCTTCTACATGGGAGATTTCTCTTTCTTCTGTGTTTGTTTTTCAAAGATGTTATTTATTTATTTGAGAGAGAGAGAGGAGAGAAAAAGCATGAGCGAGAGGGGCAGAGGGAGAGGGAGAAGCAGGTTCCCTGCTGAACAGGGAGACTGCCTTGGGACGTGGATCATGATCTGAGCCTAAGGCAGAAGCTTAACTGACTGAGCCACCCAGGTGCCCCTCTTTCTTTCTTTTACAATTTTTAATATTAGTATAGATTCATGGATATTTATTTTACACTTTGGGTTATAATCCAACACTACTTATTTTGTTGCTTATATTGTCTCCGCTCTGGCCAGGGGAGCTCTTTCAGTTGACACCTGTGTCTCTTTAACATATTTCCATCAGTATGGAGTCTTTTGTCCATAAATTTGTGAAAGACAAACTTTATGTAAATCTCATTTTTGATTGGCACTTTGTTTCTGTTTGCCTCCTTCCCTCTCTCTTTGCTGTTTCATTTCTTTATTTATTATGATCTGAAAATAGGAAAGGACATAGGATTTCAAATTTTGCTATTTTAAGGTAAATCAATTCTCCTTGGTGCCTAGCCAGTGGTTCTCAAATGTTAGTGTGCAAAAGAATAACCTGGAGACTTCTCTTGTCTTCTCAGTTTCCTTATCTGTTAGTTGAGGGGATCGGTTTCCATACCGTTCATTAACTCTTTGTTTTTAATGACATTCATGGATTTGTCATTATTGGACCGTCACTAATAAATATCACAGAAAGTGAATTCATTTCTCTTTCTCCCTCTCCCTCGTTTTTTGCATTTTTCCATTCTGGAACTTTGATTTGCTTCTCAGAATACTTATTTATTTGAAGTGGGAAAGAGTTTCAGTCATTTTCCATTCACATTTGTAACTTTTTTATGATCTACTGAGGGCCATTTCATAAATGAATTGCTGAGGATGGCTGAGCCGTCCAGTACCTTTTTTTAATTTAAATTTAAATTTAAAAAAATTTTTATTTAAATTCAATTTGTCAACATGTAGTATAATACCCAGCGTTCATCACATCACATGCCCTCCTTAATGCCCGTCCCCCAGTTAAACTATCCTCCCACCCACCTCCCCTTCCGCAATCCTTTGTTTCCCCAAGTTAGGAGTCTCTCATAGTTTATCTTCTGTGAGACCCAGGAAATTTAACAAAAATCCCCTACCCCTGGACAAGCAGAGCAGGACTGATTCCATTTTGTGTTACACCTGCCACCTCCTGTATGACCCCCACATAACCTTAACCTGCTTATTGCTTAAGGCGCTGCCCCACCCTAGTCAAGCCGCTGGGCACACCCTAATCGGAAATCGGCTCATAACCACGTAATCCTGCTTTGTGCCCACCAAAACTGCGCGCCAATTCTGACCAAAGTAATAGGCCAGCTCAAATGGATACTATAGGGTAAGATGTAATTCAATCGGCCACCTGCGTGTGTACCGACATGACTGTGCAACTTTCTGTGTATCCCATGGGCCACTGGCCCCTATAAAGCTGATACGCCCCTTAGTCTCAGGGTCCAAGTCCTTGCTCCGTTGTGTCGGGTACACTTGGACCCAAGCTCGAGCTTGTAAATAAACCCTCGTGTGTTTGTATCAGTGTCGGCTCCTCCGTGGTTTCTCGGATTCGCAATCTTGGGGACAACACTGCCTCTCTCAATTTTCTCCACTCAGTTTCCCTCCTCTCCCTTATGATCCTCTTCACTCTTTCTTACATTCGACATAAGAGTGAAACCGCATGATAATTCTTTCTCCATGTGGCTTATTTTATTCAGCATAATACCCTCCAGTTCCATGTCCATGAAAATGGTAGGTATTCATCCTTGCAGATGGCTAAATAATAATACATTGTATATATAGACCACATCTTCTTTATCCATTCATCTGTTGAAGGACATCAAGTCTCCTTCCACAGTTTGGCTATTAACATTGCCGGTGTGAACATTGGGGTGCAAGTGTCCAGTCAGTTCACTACATCTGTGTCTTTGGGTTAAATACCCAGTAGTGCAATCGATGGGTTGTAGTATAGCTCCATTTCCAGCTTTTTGAGGAACCTCCACACTGTTTTCCAGAGTGGCTGCACCAGTTCACATTCCCACCAACAATGCAAGAGTGTTCCACTTTCTCCACATCCTCTCCAACATTTGTCGTTTCCCGTCTTGTTAATTTCTCCCATTTTCACTGGTGTGAGGTGGTATCTCATTGTGGTTTTGATTTCTATCTCCCTGATGAAAAGTCACGTGGAGCATTTTTTCATGTGCTTGCTCACTCTGTGTAGGTCTTCTTTGGAGAAAAGCGGGTACCTTTAAGTTGGAGAAGAGATGGCAACTCAAGGGGTGTTATTTCCTGTCATGGCCACATACCAGAAGGTTCTTGAGTATGTGTATGTGCGTTTGCCTGTGCCTGTGAGGAGAGGTCGTTGGATAGAATTTGAAAGCAGATCCTCTCCATATTTATAGGTCTATATCTATTTCTCTCTCTTTCTGCACACATCTCTTTCTAACCATTTTGTCTCTATCTCTATAGGGAGATCTATATATGGACGTATAGAGATTAGATATAGAAATGTTTAGTTTGCATATTTAAATATAAATATATAGTTCTGTTTATAGATAATTATTATATTATGAGTAATACATTTAATAATAAATATATTAAGTGGAAACATAGATTTATGTTTATATGTTTGTTTATATAAACATCTATTTATGTTCCTGGGAGCGATCTATCAGTAGATCTATCACTCTATCATCTATCTAGCTAGCTAGCTATATATCCCAGGAAGAGAAAAACCCAGATCGAACAGATGGGAATGTCCCCCTCCGGAATGTGTCATACAAGAAGATAGGCAAAAATCTTCTGTACTTTCCTGATGTGCTGATGCAATTAACTCAGAGATGTACCTGTGATGTACTGTGGGCCAGGAGCCAGTGGTCAAGAGAGAATCCTTGAGACATTTTCCATGCAAAAAGGTGTTTTTATTGAAGTATGGGGACAGGACCCCTGGGCCTGAAAAGCTTCACCAGGATTATGAGGAGCCTTGGTTATAATCTTTTAAGTTGCTGTGTGGGATGGGGACTCTAGAGATCAAAGAAGTTTCCAAAAGGATGTTCACACTTGAAAGATTTATAGGATCCTGGAGGTCTGGCTATCAGCAAACAAATGTTGCTTTTGGCCTCTAGCAAAGCATTAACATTCAGGCAGCTGTGAATTCTTGGAAGAATGTCCCACTCTGTCGGTTTCAAGTATTTGTTTATGGACTGCAAGTTTGTTAGGAAATGTAATTGTAGGGATGCCTGAGTGGCTCAGTGGTTGATCCTGTGGTCCTAGGATGGGGTTCCACATTGGGCTTCCCACAGGGAGCCTGCTTCTCCCTTTGTCTCTGTCTCTGCCTCTCTCTCTTTCTCTCTCTCTCTCTCTGTGTGTCTCTAATGAGCAAATAAAATCTTTTTTTAAAAAAGCAGATATAATTTTAAACTATATTTTTTTGGCCTTAGTTCCCCCTATCACCTGGGTCTTCTTATCCCTCCATGCATCTCTTGGTTCGTTGGCCTTTGGTGGTGAAGAATCCAAAGGATATGAGGCAGGAGGTGAGTGAGATGGGATTAAGCCAATGAAGTAATTTCCCAGGGAGCTTGGGTAAGAGAAGTGCAGCAGGCAGAATGAAGTGAGAAAGTCAGGTTCTTGTCTCACGGAGTCGAAGAATGAATCTGGTGGACAAAGAGTGAGTAAAGCGACGGGAGTTTATTAAGCAAGGATACTGAGAAAGCTCTCAGGAGTGGGAGGGGCCCAGGCTGGGTTGCCCACATGAGTAAGGACTAGTGATAACATCTTTCACATCTTTAATGGTTTACTTCTTTTTGGAGTCTGGTTATCCTTTTTTGGGCACAGAGGACTGTCCTAAAAAAGACCCTCTCTACCCATACCTAGGGCAGGGTGGTCTCGTTTGTTTCTTTATTTCTGGTTTCCTTACATCTCAGCATCCTTAGGATCTTTGTGAGCCTGAATCTGTAGCCCCCTACTTATTTCTTCCTACCTAGACTCTCCTGTCCCTCAGTCAAGAACAGGAGAGATGTGGCTCTGAGAAAAGGTGCACTAAGAAACATTGTCACAGTTTCAATATTCCCTCCCCACAATTTGTGAGACCCAATTACTTCCAAACTCCTTTTTCCTCCTTTTTGTTTTGGATGGCAATGCTGCTCTGTGACTGACCTACACAACCAATGGCTCAGTAACAGTTCAACACTGTGGAGAGAACCCAAGGGTCTGCTGGGGAAGCATGAAGGAGAACTGTGGACTTGCTTGTTTTGCCCTCAGAAATCAGCATTAAGGATCCTGATATGAAGTTCAAAAGACTGCAGGTAGTACTCTGGGACATAGATCGAAACCCAGTGGGGACGGAGCCTGTCTCTGTACCTGTCATATAGAAGGCCAAATAGACTTCTTTTTGGAATGGATGGGTGTTGAATAAATAGGAGAATCTGTGTATGCTGGGTCTGTTTCAGGTCACTGATTCATACTTAGGGAAAGACATTAATCCAGGGACTGGTTCTCTGAACAAGTCCTGGGAAAACATATCCTAAGTTATTCAAAAAGAGTAGTAAGATAGATAAGGAGTTCAGAATTGAGAAAAATATTAAAATCATCTGAGGAAAGTAGAGGTGTTCATCACGCAAGTGGGTTTCTTGCAATTTACTCACTTATAGCTTGTATATTCTGAACAGAAAAACAGAAAGGGAAGGAACCGCATGTGCTTGAGGTCATCAATTTCATCTATAAAAAGGAAATAATACTGCCTGTCCCGTGACACTGTTGTGAGGACTAATAGTGATGGTTGTTGATGTAGAGACTTGCTAGGTCCAGTCACCATAAAATGTAAAAACAACACACTTTTTTTTTTTAATTTATTTTTTTATTGGTGTTCAATTTACTAACATACAGAATAACACCCAGTGCCCGTCACCCATTCACTCCCACCCCCCGCCCTCCTCCCCTTCTACCACCCCTAGTTCGTTTCCCAGAGTTAGCAGTCTTTACGTTCTGTCTCCCTTTCTGATATTTCCCACACATTTCTTCTCCCTTCCCTTATTTTCCCTTTCACTATTATTTATATTCCCCAAATGAATGAGAACATATAATGTTTGTCCTTCTCCGACTGACTTACTTCACTCAACAGAATACCCTCCAGTTCCATCCACGTTGAAGCAAATGGTGGGTAGTTGTCATTTCTAATAGCTGAGTAATATTCCATTGTATACATAAACCACATCTTCTTTATCCATTCATCTTTCTTTGGACACCGAGGCTCCTTCCACAGTTTGGCTATCGTGGCCATTGCTGCTAGAAACATCGGGGTGCAGGTGTCCCGGCGTTTCATTGCATTTGTATCTTTGGGGTAAATCCCCAACAGTGCAATTGCTGGGTCGTAGGGCAGGTCTATTTTTAACTGTTTGAGGAACCTCTACACAGTTTTCCAGAGTGGCTGCACCAGTTCACAGTCCTACCAACAGTGTAAGAGGGTTCCCTTTTCTCCGCATCCTCTCCAACATTTGTTGTTTCCTGCCTTGTTAATTTTCCCCATTCTCACTGGTGTGAGGTGGTATCTCATTGTAGTTTTCATTTGTATTTCCCTGATGGCAAGTGATGCAGAGCATTTTCTCATATGCATGTTGGCCATGTCTATGTCTTCCTCTGTGAGATTTCTGTTCATGTCTTTTGCCCATTTCATGATTGGATTGTTTGTTTCTTTGGTGTTGAGTTTAAGAAGTTCTTTATAGATCTTGGAAACTAGCCCTTTATCTGATATGTCATTTGCAAATATCTTCTCCCATTCTGTAGGTTGTCTTTGAGTTTTGTTGACTGTATCCTTTGCTGTGCAAAAGCTTCTTATCTTGATGAAGTCCCAATAGTTCATTTTTGCTTTTGTTTCTTTTGCCTTCGTGGATGTATCTTGCAAGAAGTTACTATGGCCGAGTTCAAAAAGGGTGTTGCCTGTGTTCTTCTCTAGGATTTTGATGGAATCTTGTCTCACATTTAGATCTTTCATCCATTTTGAGTTTATCTTTGTGTATGGTGAAAGAGAGTGGTCTAGTTTCATTCTTCTGCATGTGGATGTCCAATTTTCCCAGCACCATTTATTGAAGAGACTGTCTTTCTTCCAATGGATAGTCTTTCCTCCTTTATCGAATATTAGTTGCCCATAAAGTTCAGGGTCCACTTCTGGATTCTCTATTCTGTTCCACTGATCTATGTGTCTGTTTTTGTGCCAGTACCACACTGTCTTGATGACCACAGCTTTGTAGTACAACCTGAAATCTGGCATTGTGATGCCCCCAGCTATGGTTTTCTTTTTTAAAATTCCCCTGGCTATTCGGGGTCTTTTCTGATTCCACACAAATCTTAAAATAATTTGTTCTAACTCTCTGAAGAAAGTCCATGGTATTTTGATAGGGATTGCATTAAACGTGTATATTGCCCTGGGTAACATTGACATTTTCACAATATTAATTCTGCCAATCCATGAGCATGGAATATTTTTCCATCTCTTTGTGTCTTCCTCAATTTCTTTCAGAAGTGTTCTATAGTTTTGAGGGTATAGATCCTTTACATGTTTGGTGAGGTTTATTCCTAGGTATCTTATGCTTTTGGGTGCAATTGTAAATGGGATTGACTCCTTAATTTCTCTTTCTTCAGTCTCATTGTTAGTGTATAGAAATGCCACTGACTTCTGGGCATTGATTTTGTATCCTGCCACACTACCGAATTGCTGTATGAGTTCTAGCAATCTTGGGGTGGAGACTTTTGGGTTTTCTATGTAGAGTATCATGTCATCGGCGAAGAGGGAGAGTTTGACCTCTTCTTTGCCAATTTGAATGCCTTTAATGTCTTTTTGTTGTCTGATTGCTGAGGCTAGGACTTCCAGTACTATGTTGAACAGCAGTGGTGAGAGTGGACATCCCTGTCTTGTTCCTGATCTTAGGGGAAAGGCTCCCAGTGCTTCCCCATTGAGAATGATATTTGCTGTGGGCTTTTCATAGATGGCTTTTAAGATGTCGAGGAATGTTCCCTCTATCCCTACACTCTGAAGAGTTTTGATCAGGAACGGATGCTGTATTTTGTCAAATGCTTTCTCTGCATCCAATGAGAGGATCATATGGTTCTTGGTTTTTCTCTTGCTGATATGATGAATCACATTGATTGTTTTACGGGTGTTGAACCAGCCTTGTGTCCCAGGGATAAATCCTACTTGGTCATGGTGAATAATTTTCTTAATGTACTGTTGGATCCTATTGGCCAGTATCTTGTTGAGAATTTTTGCATCCATGTTCATCAGGGATATTGGTCTGTAATTCTCCTTTTTGGCGGGGTCTTTGTCTGGCTTTGGAATTAAGGTGATGCTGGCTTCATAGAACGAATTTGGAAGTACTCCATCTCTTTCTATCTTTCCAAACAGCTTTAGGAGAATAGGTATGGTTTCTTCTTTAAACGTTTGATAAAATTCCCCTGGGAAGCCATCTGGCCCTGGACTCTTGTGTCTTGGGAGGTTTTTGATGACTGCTTCAATTTCCCCCCTGGTTATTGGCCTGTTCAGGTTTTCTATTTCTTCCTGTTCCAGTTTTGGTAGTTTGTGGCTTTCCAGGAATGCGGCCATTTCTTCTAGATTGCCTAATTTATTGGCGTATAGCTGTTCATAATATGTTTTTAAAATCGTTTGTATTTCCTTGGTGTTGGTAGTGATCTCTCCTTTCTCATTCGTGATTTTATTAATTTGAGTCTTCTCTCTCTTCTTTTTAATAAGGCTGGCTAATGGTTTATCTATCTTATTAATTCTTTCAAAGAACCAACTCCTGGTTCTGTTGATCTGTTCCACAGTTCTTCTGGTCTCGATTTCGTTGAGTTCTGCTCGAATCCTTATTAACTCCCTTCTTCTCTTGGGTGTAGGATCTATTTGCTGTTTTTTCTCTAGCTCCTTTATGTGTAAGGTTAGCTTTTGTATTTGAGTTCTTTCCAGTTTTTGAACGGATGCTTGTATTGCGATGTATTTCCCCCTTAGGACTGCTTTTGCTGCATCCCAAAGATTTTGAACGGTTGTATCTTCATTCTCCTTAGTTTCCATGAATCTTTTTAATTCTTCCTTAATTTCCTGGTTGACCCTTTTATCTTTTAGCAGGATGGTCCTTAACCTCCACGTGTTTGAGGTCCTTCCAAACTTCTTGTTGTGATTTAGTTCTAATTTCAAGGCATTATGGTCCGAGAATATGCAGGGGACAATCCCAATCTTTTGGTATCGTTTCAGACCCGATTTGTGACCCAATATGTGGTCTATTCTGGAGAAAGTTCCATGTGCGCTTGAGAAGAATGTGTATTCAGTTGAGTTTGGATGTAACGTTCTGTAGATATCTGTGAAATCCATCTGGTCCAGCGTATCATTTAAAGCTCTCGTTTCTTTGGAGATGTTTTGCTTAGAAGACCTATCGAGTATAGAAAGAGCTAGATTGAAGTCATCAAGTATAAGTGTATTATTATCTAAGTATTTCTTCACTTTGGTTAATAATTGATGTATATATTTGGCAGCTCCCACATTCGGAGCATATATATTGAGGATTGTTAAGTCCTCTTGTTGAATAGATCCTTTAAGTATGATATAGTGTCCCTCTTCATCTCTCACTACAGTCTTTGGGGTAAATTTTAGTTTATCTGATATAAGGATGGCTACCCCTGCTTTCTTTTGAGGACCATTCGAATGGTAAATGGTTCTCCAACCTTTTATTTTCAGGCTGTAGGTGTCCTTCTGTCTAAAATGAGTCTCTTGTAGACAGCAAATAGATGGGTCCTGCTTTTTTATCCAGTCTGAAACCCTGCGCCTTTTGATGGGGTCATTAAGCCCGTTCACATTCATAGTTACTATTGAGAGATATGAGTTTAGTGTCATCATGATATCTATTCAGTCTTTGTTTTTGTGGACTGTTCCACTGAACTTCTTCTTAAAGGGGAATTTTAAGAGTCCCCCTTAAAATTTCTTTCAGAGCTGGTTTGGAGGTCACATATTCTTTTAGTTGCTGCCTGTCTTGGAAGCTCTTTATCTCTCCTTCCATTTTGAATGAGAGCCTTGCTGGATAAAGTATCCTTGGTTGCATGTTCTTCTCATTTAGGACCCTGAATATATCCTGCCAGCCCTTTCTGGCCTGCCAGGTCTCTGTGGAGAGGTCTGCTGTTACCCTAATACTCCTCCCCATAAAATTCAGGGATTTCTTGTCTCTTGCTGCTTTAAGGATCTTCTCCTTATCTTTGGAATTTGCAAGCTTCACAATTAAATGTCGAGGTGTTGAACGTTTTTTATTGATTTTAGGGTGGGATCTCTCTATTTCCTGGATCTGAATGCCTGTTTCCCTTCCCAGATTAGGAAAGTTTTCAGCTAGAATTTGTTCAAATACATATTCTGGCCCTCTGTCCCTTTCGGCGTCCTCGGGAACCCCAATTAAACGTTGGTTTTTCTTCCTCAGGCTGTCGTTTATTTCCCTTAATCTATCTTCATGGTCTTTTAATTGTTTGTCTCTTTTTTCCTCAATTTCCCTCTTTGCTATCAACTTGTCTTCTATGTCACTCACTCGTTCTTCCACCTCGTTAACCCTCGTCGTTAGGACTTCTAGTTTGGATTGCATCTCATTCAATTGATTTTTAATTTCTGCCTGATTAGCTCTAAATTCTGCAGTCATGAAGTCTCTTGAGTCCTTTATACTTTTTTCTAGAGCCACCAGTAGCTGTATAATAGTCCTTCTGAATTGGCTTTCTGACATTGAATTGTAATCCAGATTTTGTAACTCTGTGGGAGAGAGGCCTGTTTCTGATTCTTTCTTTTGAGGTGAGGTTTTCCTTCTAGTCATTTTGCTCAGTGCAGAGTGGCCCAAAGCAAATTGTATTGGGAAAAAGAGAAAAAGAGAGGAGAGAAAGAAGGAAAGAAAAGAGAAAGAGAAAAAAAAAAGGGAAGAAAAAGAGGAAAAAAAACGAAAAAAAAAAAAGAAGAAAAAGAGAAAGAAAAAGAAAGGAGAAAAAAAGGGGGTGGGGGAAGGAAACAAATCAAAAAGCAAAACAAAACAAAAAAAAAAAAAAAAAAAAAGAACCACAGGGGAGTATCTTCTGATTCTGTGTTCTTTAAGTCCCTTGGCTTCTCCTGGAAGTTGTCAGTCTAGCTGATCTTCTGGGGGAGGGGCCTGTTGTGCTGATTTTCAGGTGTTAGCAGTTGGGTAGCTGCTCTGCCCCTGCCTGGTGCAGGGCTCAGTGGGGGTTGTTTACCCCGTGAGGCCGCAGGAGGAACAGCCCCAGTGGCGGGGCAGCTCTGGAAACCTGGATTCAGCTCCGGCAGGAACTCCGTCTGCAGGGCCTGGAGGCTCCGGGGCGGGGCCGTTGCTCTGCTCAGCTGGGGCAGGAGCGTCCTTGCTGTCCTGGGCCCTCCCGGCCTCTGCCTGTCCCGGGGGAGGCAGGATCCTGGGCTGTGTCTCGGCGCCCTGTGCTCCGGAGCCTGCGCTGTTGGATTCGCGCTCCCGGGCTGCGCAACCCCCTCCGCGGAGCTGCCGCCCGAGCCCCTCCGAGCTGCTCCGGGTCCCGCCGCGCGCTGCAGCCCTTAGGGAGCTCGGCGCACTCTCCTGGGCGCGCAGTTGCTCTGTTACTGTCCCAGGGAGCCCGAGGGCATCCTCGCCCTCCTGGGTCTTGCTCCAACTCCCCGCGAGCCCCTTTCCCCCGGGAAGGTCGGTGCAGCTCCTGCGTCTCCGGGACGGGGCTCTCCTGTCCTGGGGACACTCGCCCTGGCCTCAGCCCAGCTCCTCGCGGGGCCCCTCCCCCTTGGAGGCCTTTGTTCCTTTATTTCTTTTTCCCCGTCTTCCTACCTTGATAGATGCGCGAACTCTTCTCACTGTAGCATTCCAGCTGGTCTCTCTTTAAATCTCAGGCCGAATTCATAGATTTTCAGGATAATTTGAAGGTTTTCTAGGTAGTTTGGTGGAGACAGGTGATTTGGAGACCCTACTCTTCCGCTATCTTGCTCCTCCTCCCAAAAACAACACACTTGATTAATATAGCTACCAATATAGCTGCCATATACTTTTTCATTTTATTTATTTATTTATTTATTTATTTATTTATTTATTTATTTATTTATTTATTTATTTATTTATTTATTATTTGAGAGAGAGAGAGGGAGAGAGAGGCAGAGACACAGATAGAGGGAGAAGCAGGTTCCATGCAGGGAGCCTGACGTGGGACTCCATGCTGCATCTCCAGCATCCCACACTGGGCTGAAGGTGGCGCTAAATCGCTGAGCCACCGGGGCTGCCCTACAATATACTTGTTAAAAATATATTTTATCTATTTATTCATGAGAGAGAGAGAGAAAGAGAGAGAGAGAGAGGCAGAGACACAGGCAGAGGGAGAGGCAGGCTCCATGCAGGGAGCCCGAAGTGGGACTCCATTCTGGGTCTCCAGGATCACGCCCTGGGCAGAAGGCAGTGCTAAACGGCTGAGCCACCGAGGCTGCCCATTTTCAATTCTTAAAACACACAATTCGACTTCTTTCTAGCAAAGTTTTATGTGAGTTGGTGTACCTATCAATTAAAAGCTGTAGGGTATGGATCCCAGACTGCCCCTAAGGTGCATGTTCAGAGCCCTTCCAATTCCTCCAAGTGCAGCCTGGAAACCACCGAGCTGGTCTGAGGTCACATCCACAGCTGTGGGAACCAAGTGCCAGAGGCCGTCACGATTTACTGGATCAGAAACCCAGTTGTCTCCTGACGCATCTGAGTCAGGGAATTGGTTTTTCTCAGGGCAGGGTGAAAAAAACCTTACACGATCAGGATTTCTCTCATCCCAAGAAAAATGCTTAGGTTTTTTTTGTTTGTTTCTTTTTTCTCATGTTGTTTGGCTATTTCTCTTGTCACATTGCCCTACTTCCTTTGGTAATTAGTTTTGGAAAGAAATCATTCACATAATGAAAATGATCTAGAAACTCAGGTTAAAAAATTTTTCTAGCCAGTGTGGATATGTGTGATTCACAGTTGCTTTAAGCCTACAGAAATTTGTTTGCACAAATTAATAACAACTTTTAATAAACAGACTTTACTGTTCACTGCTAAAAATATTCCTGTCAGAAGGGCAAGACAGCCGAAGAGTAGGGTCCCCAAGTCACCTGTCCCTACCAAACTACCTAGCTAACTCTCAAATCATCCTGAAAACCTATGAATTCGGCCTGAGATTTAAAGAGAGAACAGCTGGAACACTACAGTGAGAAGAGTTCGCATTTCTATTAAGGCGGTTCCCACCTTGGCTTCACCGGGACCTGGTGACTGTGGTCTCCACCTTTGCCTCACCTGGACCTGGTGACTCTGGTCCCCACCTGGGCCTCACCTGGACATGGTAGCTGTGGACTTCATCTGGACCTGGTGACTGTGGTCCCCACCTGGGCCTCACCATACCTGGTGACTGGGCTCCTCAGCTACCAATGACTAACATCCAGGATGGACCCTTAGTTGCTACTGACACCAGTACCATCCCCAGGGTCTCACTTGTTCCTGGTGACTATGGTCCTTGTCTGGGCTGACCTGACTCATCCTTGGCTCTGATCCTCTCCTGGGCCTCCCCTGCCTTGCAGGTATGGTCTCCCTTGTCGTGGGTGTGTATTGTCTATGGTCCCTTCTGGGCCTCACCTGATGGTACCGGGCCACGATATCGGCCCTTCGCAAGGCCAGTAGGTTCTCCGAGTCCTCCTGCATGGTGCTGCAATCCAAACACATCCAAGAATGACGGCACATGAAAACCTTCCGAGGACACATGCGTCCGGGTGCTCCCCGTGGGCAGGTCCCCCTCCGTCTGACCGGAGCCGGAGACAACCCCATAGCCCTGAGGGCACAGGCTTGTCTGGAACATCACACACGGGCCCTCACTGCCTGTCTGTCGCTCGCCCACCTACAGTCCACCTTCCCAGCCACTGTCCCAGGACACGCCGTCACGCTGGGATCACAGAGCGCTCCACCCCGGTATCAGGAGCACACGGGCGGGGGACCCAGGAGGCTCTGGCGAACTGCCGATCTGATGCTCGGGGTGATGTCTCCCAGCCCGGGGGATATCGAAGGTTTCTCTTAGATTCCACAAGCACAACGACCGAGGGGAGAAAGCAACGGACTAGACTTCATCAAAATTAAAACCTGATGCCAGCAAGAGTGCGACCAAACTCCCCACACTGAGGGCAACGATGCGTGAATAGCCTGAGGGGGGGTCTGGGGGGAGCACGAGGGACTCTGCCCGCATTCCAGTGCGTGAAGAGTAAGCCTGCTCACCGGTCAGGGGGACCCAGCAGGCCCTGACCGTCCTCCCCTCACCACAGAGTGGGGCGGGGGGGTGTCATCCCTGTCGGGGTCCTTGCATCTAGGACGGGCTGGAAAGGTCACGTATTGTGTCTCCCTGAATAGCACAGGCCTTACAGGGGAGCGGGGGTCCCGAGGGAGCTGCCAAACTCTGACTGCAGCCTCTTTCCCTGGACAGGGCCTTAGGGGGCCACCCTCACCCCGTGGGGCTGTGGAAGGGCTGCAGGAGCTGCTCAAGGTCATCTCATTGGGGTCGGGGTGTTTTGGACCCCAGCCCAGGAGGCCAGCGCCCCCACCCGGACCCACAGGCCCCAGAGTGGCCCACGGGGAGCAGGCATCAGGGGCCACTCACCTGTGACCTGTCGCTGTGTGAGCGCCTCCTCTTTATGCATCGTGTACTGGGTAGAGTGGGAGAGTTGGGGAACTGGGTAGAGTGGGAGTTCTGGGGTACTGGGGAGAGTGGGAGAGTTGGGGTACTGGGGAGAGTGGGAGTACTGGGGAGAGTGGGAGAGTTGGGGTACTGGGGTGAGTGTGAGTACTGGGGAGAGTGGGGGTACTGGGGAGAGTGGGGGTACTGAGGAGAGTGGGAGTACTGAGCTACTTGGGAGAGCAGGAGAGTCGGGTCGCTGTGAGCCAGATCCAAAGCACGAGTGCTTCCGAAGGTCTGCAGAAGCACAGTGAGCGCCAGGCAGTAGTGGAACCCGGGGGCGTCACAGTTCCGCCCACAGTGGGGTCCCGCATCATCACTGTGGGCAGGCGGGGTCCAATCAGCACTTAGCCCTTCACCCTGAAGGCCAAGGGTCCCGGGGGAGGGTCCTGTCCCCACGCCAGGCGGGAAGGGGATGCAGGCACCCTCCCCCATCCTCGGGCCCTGCAGGCCTCCCACCATTCTAGGCAGACTGGGGGTCACAGATGTCCCCCCGACCCCCAGAGTTCACAGCATGGGGTCGCACTTAACATTTGAGGGGCTCCTGGGTGGTTCAGTCGGTTCCACGTCGACTCTTTAATTTGGCTCAGGTCAGGATCTCGAGGTTGTGGCATGGAGCCTCACGTGGGGCTCGGGCTCCGTTGGGTGAGGAGTCCACTCCAGGTTCCCCTCTCCCTCTGCTCCTCCCTACCGCACCCTCTCTCAAGTAAATTTTCTAAAAATTAACATGAAGACACGTGAGCATCTTTATCCCCTCTGCAGAGGTGTCTTCGTGTGTGTAACGACCGTGTAAATGCCTTTCACGGACCCACCGGGAGTCCTACCAGAAACCCCTTTTCCTTGATATTTACTGAAGTACAGTCAACACACAATGTGACAGTAGTTTCAGGGCTACAACTAGAGACTTGACAATTCTGTGCCTTACTCAGCTCCCCCCACGAGAAGCAGCGTCACCGTCTGTCCCCGTATAAAGTTATCACAACAGTACTGACTCTATTCCCTAGGCTGTATTTTCTAAATTTCTGTGACTTATTTTATTTACAAACCAGACGCTTATAGCTGTTACTATTGTTCATCTACGTCGCCCGTGTCCTACCCACGGCCCCTCTGTCCATCAGTCAGCAGGATCCATCACATTAACCAGAGAAAGGACATGGGGTAGCCCCCGGTGGTTCAGCGGTTTAGCGCCTGCCTTCAGCCCAGGGCGTGATCCTGGAGTCCCGGGATCGAGTCCCACGTCGGGTTCCCTACATGGAGCCGCCTTTTCCCTCTGCCCGTGTCTCTGTCTTTCTCTCTCTGTGTCTCTGTGTCTCTCAAGGATATATAAATAAAATCTTAAAAAAAAGAAAAACGAGAGAAAGGACAAAAAGCATACGATCCTCTCAAGAGTTGCAGAAAAAACATTTGACAAAATACAGCATCAAAAGCATAGTGGGTTTTGAGGAAATGTCTATCAACAGAATAAAGGCCGCTAGGAAGCTGACATCATCTTCAAGGGTGAAAACCTGAAATCGTCTCCCCTAAGAGCAGGAACAAGCCAAGGAGGTCCCCTCTCAGCACTGGAAGTCCTAATGTAGTCAACAGACAGGAAACAGCAAAGGTTTCACACCTGGAAGGGGGACGTCACACTGTCCCTATTTGCTGAAGACGCGGTACTAGAAACAGGAAACCCGAGAGCCCACACCAAAACCTGTTAGAACTAATGATTGAATTCAGTAAATTCACGGGACACCAACTGAACCTACAGAGCTCAGTAGCCTTGCTGTGTCCCAATAATGAGCACTCAGGAAGGAAATGAAGGACGTGACTCCCTTTTCAGGAGCATCACAGAGAATAAATAATGAGCCTGAACCAAAGGAGCACAAGACTTATGCACTGAGCCATACCAGGCTCTGGGAGGTCGTCCTGGGCTCGTGGGGTGGAAGCCTCATCTTGTGAAAGTGTCCGCAGTTCCTGAAGCCACCCTCGGTTTCAATGTCATTCCTATCAAAATCATGGTGGTAGATCCTAGAAATAGGAAAAAAAAAAAAAAAACCTAACATCTGTCAGCCCCCCCGGACAGCAAATCAGTATTGGAAAAGCAGGACAGAGCGGGACGCAGCACTTTCCTATTTCAAACGATGTCACAGAGACACAGGATAAAGCAGTGCGGTTCTTGGACCCCCGGCTGGCTCTGTCGGTTAAGCATCCGACTCCTGACCTCACCTCCGGTCCTGATCTCGGGGTCCTGAGTTCTAGCCCTGGGTTGGGCCATGAACGAGGCGTGGCACCTACTTAGACCCACAGGGGGTGGTTCCAGCATAAGCTGAAGGCGCAGAACAGAGAGTGTAGAAGGAAATGTGCTCTGATACAACTGGTATTTTTTAACTTAATTTAATTTAAACCCAAATAATTAACGTATAGTGTTTTCGTTATAACGAAAGTATAATTCTACTTTCAGAGGTAGAATTCAGGGATTCACCAGTTGGAGAGAACAGCAGTGCTCGTGCTATCACCTGCCCTCCTTCGTGCCCATCCCCCGTTAACCCCTCCCCCCCCTCCAGCGACCTTCAGTTTGTTTCCTATGATTAAGAGTGTATTTCCTGCATCTGTTTTCATCTTATTTGTTTTTCCTTCCCTTCACAGTAGTTCATCTGCTTTGCTTCTTTAATTCCACCTATGAATGACACCACACGGTCATTCTTTTTCCCGACTGACTTATTTCACTTAACATGATCCCTCTAGTTCTATCCGCGTCATTGCAAATGGCAAGATTTCCTTCTCTTTGATAGCTGAGTACCATTCTTCTCTCTATGACCATCATCTATCTCCCATCCTCTTTAGCCATCATCTGTCTGAAGGCACCGAGGCTCCTCCCACAGTGTGGCTACTGTGGACCCGGCTGCTGTAGACATCGGGGCGCAGGTGTCCCGGCGTTTCATTGCATCTGTATCTTCGGAGTGAGCTCCAGGCCGTGCACCTGCCGGTCGCAGGGCAGGTCTATCGGTAACTTCCTGAGGAGCCTCCTGACTGTTTCCAGGGCGGCTGCACTAGCCCGCGGTCCCGCCCACAGTGGAAGAGGGTTGAATGAGTCTTGGTAGACGTGGTAAAAGTTTGGTCCACATTTCATTTCGCATCCTGTGGGTTCCAATTCATTGTCATTAAGCATTTCTGGGGAAGCCGGGTGTTGTGCTCCATTTCAGCGCGACGTTTCCGAAGCTCCTAGGTCTCAGCTGGAGCCTGGAAGGAGGCAGGTCCGGCCCTGGGCGCGGGGACGCCGCCTCCTGCACGGCCTCCTTCAGCTCCTGAGCGTCCCGCAGGGGGCGCCCGAACCCAGGCCCGGGTCAAGGGCGCACGTGCGCAGTAGCACGTAACAGGAGCCCCTTTGCGCTCTGGAGGCCTGAGGAGGACGTGGGGCCGCGTCCACGCTGACAGGAGCCCCGGCCTCCTCAGTACCCGCGGGTAGGCTTTAGGACCATGTGGGGCTGCCTCCACAGTGACAGGAGCCCTGGCCTCCTCAGGACTCCCGGTGAGGCTTCCAGAGGATGTGGAGCCCCGTCCTCGCTGACAGGAGCCCGGTCTCCTCAGGACCCGCGGTGAGACTTCAGGAAGATGTGGGGCCCCGTCCTCGCTGACAGGAGTCCTGGCCTCCTTAGGACCCACGGTGAGTTTTCGGGATGACGTGGGGCTGTGTCCGCGGGGACAGGAGCCCCAGCCTCCTCAGGACCCGCGGGGAGTTTGCGGGATGACGTGGGGTCGCGTCCACGCTGACAGTAGCCCCAGCTTCCTCAGGACCTGCGGTGAGTCTTCGGGATGATGTGGGGCCGCGTCTACGCTGACAGGAGTCCTGGCCTTCTCAGGACCCGCGGATAGGCTTCAGTCCCATGTGGGGCTGTGTCCATGGTGACAGGAGCCTGGCCTCCTCAGAACCTGTGGGGAGGCTTCTGGAGGATGTGTGGCATAATCCACAGTGACAGGACCCCTCTCGTCCTCAGGACCCGCTGTCTATGACTCAGGAACACATGGGGCCACGTCCGCCATGACAGGAGTCCAGCTTCCTCAGGACCCGCTGGAGGACCCTGGAGGCGCTGTTCAGAGTCACTTTCACCTCAGCAGGACTACTCAGAACGACAAGGTAAGTGAATGGGGAGAATTGAGATAGGGTTAGGGTTTAGGGTGAGCAATAGGTGGTTAAGGTTAGGTTAGATGATATGGATTAGTGATCATGGTTATGCTTACGAGTTACTGGTGAGGGTGAGGGATGGGGTAAGGGTCAAGAGGTAGGAGTTAAAGTAAGGTATTAGGGATTAGGAAATTGAGTTAGGGTCTGGATTAGGGTAATGCTACAGATAGGTTATAGGGTTTAGGGTTAGGGAATGGGAGGGAATACGGTTAGAGATAGAGTGGGGGATGGGGTTAGAGTATAGGGTAAGGGCTAAAGGCAGGTTTACGGTTATGGGTTAGGGTACAGGTTAGGGTACAGGTTAGGGTTAGGGTTAGGGTTAGGGAACGGATTAGGGTTAGGGAAAGGGTTAGGGATAGGGAACGGGTTAGGGTTAGGGTTAGGGTTAGGGAAGGGGTTAGGGTTAGGGTTAGGGAAGGGGTTAGGGTTAGGGAACGGGTTAGGGTTAGGGAACGGATTAGGGAACAGGTTAGGGTTAGGGAACGGATTAGGGTTAGGGAACGGGTTAGGGATAGGGAACCGGTTAGGGTTAGGGTTAGGGTTAGGGAAGGGGTTAGGGAACGGGTTAGGGAACGGGTTAGGGTTAGGGTTAGGGAACGGGTTAGGGTTAGGGTTAGGGTTAGGGAACGGGTTAGGGTTAGGGTTAGGGAACGGGTTAGGGAACGGGTTAGGGTTAGGGTTAGGGTTAGGGTTAGGGTTAGGGAACGGGTTAGGGTTAGGGAACGGGTTAGGGTTAGGGTTAGGGTTAGGGTTAGGGAACGGGTTAGGGTTAGGGAACGGGTTAGGGTTAGGGAACGGGTTAGGGTTAGGGAACGGGTTAGGGAACGGGTTAGGGTTAGGGAACGGGTTAGGGTTAGGGAACGTGTTAGGGAACGGGTTAGGGTTAGGGAACGGGTTAGGGAACGGGTTAGGGAACGGGTTAGGGTTAGGGAACGGGTTAGGGTTAGGGTTAGGGTTAGGGTTAGGGTTAGGGTTAGGGAACGGGTTAGGGTTAGGGAACGGGTTAGGGTTAGGGTTAGGGTTAGGGAACGGGTTAGGGAACGGGTTAGGGAACGGGTTAGGGTTAGGGAACGGGTTAGGGTTAGGGAACGGGTTAGGGTTAGGGTTAGGGTTAGGGAACGGGTTAGGGTTAGGGTTAGGGAACGGGTTAGGGTTAGGGTTAGGGAACGGGTTAGGGTTAGGGAACGGGTTAGGGTTAGGGTTAGGGAACGGGTTAGGGTTAGGGAACGGGTTAGGGTTAGGGTTAGGGTTAGGGTTAGGGTTAGGGTTAGGGTTAGGGTTAGGGTTAGGGAACGGGTTAGGGTTAGGGAACGGGTTAGGGTTAGGGTTAGGGAACGGGTTAGGGTTAGGGAACGGGTTAGGGTTAGGGAACGGGTTAGGGTTAGGGAACGGGTTAGGGTTAGGGAACGGGTTAGGGTTAGGGTTAGGGTTAGGGAACGGGTTAGGGTTAGGGAACGGGTTAGGGTTAGGGAACGGGTTAGGGTTAGGGAACGGGTTAGGGTTAGGGAACGGGTTAGGGTTAGGGTTAGGGTTAGGGTTAGGGAACGGGTTAGGGTTAGGGAACGGGTTAGGGTTAGGGAACGGGTTAGGGTTAGGGAACGGGTTAGGGTTAGGGAACGGGTTAGGGTTAGGGTTAGGGTTAGGGTTAGGGAACGGGTTAGGGTTAGGGAACGGGTTAGGGGTTAGGG